>NC_134362.1:187961165-188261165 GCF_048569485.1 Anomaloglossus baeobatrachus | reverse complement strand
AGAGGGTTTCTTTGAAGCCGGGCACCGCCCTAAGAGTATTTTTTAATAATGATTAGTGAGAGGCCTCTCAGCGGTAAGATGAAAGGCTGCTTGGCCGCTCGACTATTGCTCTACAACCTGGAAAGGACTACAAACATAGGTTGTATTGTCTAACTGCCACAATGGGGGCTCTCATGGATCCCCCCACCACAATAACCACTACGTGCCCTCCCCACCTCCCGCCCCGCTATTATCAGTGAAGCTGATCAATGTCTGCGTACCACATTTCTACATATAAATTATTACAAATAATTGGATGTAACGGTCTAGGATCTATATATTCACTTTGCAGTTCTTGCATCGTGACGAAAAACTGCAAAAATAAACCCATGCGACAAAAAAATCTAATAAAAATGTTGCAAATTATGGCACAAATCACGTCTTTGGATTGATTTGCAACTTTTCTGCCACTTTACGACTTGTTTTAGAAGCAAGAGGATGGGACGGCAGATTTACTATAAATTACAGCAATAATTTGCATTCATTTTTCATGCAAACCTCTGCCACGTCATTTTATTTTATGCATTTAAATCATTGGCCTAATATTCAAGACTTATATTAGGCTATGTGCCCACGCTGTGGAAAATGCGCGGATTTTGCCGCGGATTTCTCGCAGAAAAGCCGCGGATTTTCCAGAAATCTGCAGCACAGCTACTCCGCAGCCATTTCTATGGCATTTTGGAAATGCTGTGCCCACGCTGTGGATTTTTCCGCAGCGGAAATCGTGCGGATTTTCGTGCGGAAAAATCTGCAGCATGTCAATTTGTTGCGGATTTTCGTGCGGATTTTGCCTATTCAATTGAATTAAAAAAAAATCTCAAAATCCGCATCAAATCCGCGTCAAATCCGCACAAAATCCGCACCTATGGAAAGGTGCGGATTCCGGGAGAAAGCTGCGGATTTTGATGCAGAAAAATCCGCAGATACAGAGTCCCGTGGGCACATAGCCTTAAGGTTATGTGCCCACGGGCGCTCGTACCTGCGGATGTATCTGTGTCGCCCTGGACAAGCCAGGGGCCACAGAGAACAACACCACAACACCCCACACTCCCAGCAGGCACATCAAGGTCAGACACAAATCCCTTGTTGCCCTCCTCCAGGGGCTGATGTCCACACCAGGGGGTGGACCAGGCGGTTGGTCCCGCCCACCGAGGAGTTCACAGTCCTGGAGGCGGGAAAAGAGACAGTTGAGTGGAGGAAGGGAAAGAGTTGAGTTTGGACAGTGACAGTGGAAGGAGGAAAGTGTAGTAACAGAGCAACTGACTGACAGCGTCCGGGTGTGTGGCCCGGGCGAGACAGCAAGGTTGGCAGGCGGTGGTGACCGTCTGCAGGAGTGGCCGATTGGAGTCTACCATAAGGACCGTGGACAGGCGGTGGCCCGGCGGTACCGGACCGGTACGCAAAGAGAAGCCAGCACCAGTGGCAGGGGCTTTTCGGACCCCGGCAAGGCTAGGAGTCGCTGTGAATTTGCCGAATCCGTTAGTGAAGGGGACCTCCTGGGTTTCCAAACAGTCAAGTCCCGACAGAAGGCAACAGTCCAACTTAGTGAGAGAGACACCGCCACCGCCAAGGCAACCGTTTCTCAGGGCCAGCGCCTGCGGGCAAAAGGGGCTCCTCCGGCCCATATCCAAGCTGGGGAGCGGGTTACCGGTGGGAACCCATTGGAACCGTACAGACAGCGTAGGTGCAGGGAAAACACAGTCACCGCTAACCTGCCGGGAGCAACAACACCGCAGCCGTCCGAGGGACCCATCCATCCATTCGTTTGTTTTACCGTGAACTGTGTCCTCATCATTGGGCTGAGTGAGTACCACCGTGCCGTGCGGCACAGCGCTGCCCCCGCGACCCTGCACCTCATCAGGCCCCGCAACCCGCCTGTCATCCATCCCTACCCCATCACCGGGCCCCGGGACAACCAACCCCCCTACCCACGGAGGGGAGAATTAACAACAAAGCTGCTCCCTGTCACCGCTCCCGGGATCCCCGTCCAGAGCAGCGGTGGTGTCCACAAAATCACCACAACCGTGGGTGGCGTCACGGACAATATCCCTAAAACCAAAACCACCCCTTTTCACTCACGGGCGAGGAGCGCCGCTCGAGTCCCCGGGATCCGGCCCATCGCTCGAGCCACCGAGCAGCAGCAGCAGCCGGACCCGAGCAGTGGGAGAGCACAGCGTACCCTCCTCCGCCCGCGACAACTTGGCGTCACGAACAGGATCTTACCGCTCTGCCGTTGGGTAGAGGTGCGCCTTGTTACCGCCGGAGGTGTCCGGCCGGAAAATTTGAAAAGCCGCCATCTTGGGCGCGAAGAGTTCCCGCTCGAGCGTCTCCTCGAGTAGTGAAGGCGCGAAGGCCAAGACCGCGCCCCGATAGAGGAGGGGCCGGAAAGAGACTAAGGGGGACGAAATGGCGGCTGGCCGCATGTGAGCGCGGCTATGGAAGCAGGGACGCCAGGACCCTGCGGCCATTTACTGGTTCCTGGAAGAGGCCGCTGCTAAGGATGCTGAGTCCGACCGACAACACCGTGGTCCCCGCGCCTGGCACCGCAGCATGGTTGGAAGTCCGGACCGTCCAGCTAAGCAGCCTTCTGCAGGTCCACATGCAGCTCCTCCTGGAGGAGTGGGAGGCCGACATGGCGGAAGTGGTGGCGGCCATACGGAGACGCGAGGTGAAGGGAGTCTTGGAAGGGAGGGTAAGTGACCCACGCCCCTGTACCCCTAGTGGGTCGGTCATCGCGGCTGATGTCCACACCAGGGGGTGGGACAGGCGGTTGGTCCCGCCCACTGAGGAGTTCACAGTCCTGGAGGCGGGAAAACAGACAGTTGAGTGGAGGAAGGGAAAGAGTTGAGTTTGGACAGTGACAGTGGAAGGAGGAAAGTGTAGTAACAGAGCAACTGACTGACAGCATCCGGGTGTGTGGCCCGGGCGAGACAGCAAGGTTGGTAGACGGTGGTGACCATCTGCAGGAGTGGCCGATTAGAGTCTACCGTAAGGACCGTGGACGGGCGGTGGCCTGGCGGTACCGGACCGGTACACAAAGAGAAGCCAGCACCAGTGGCAGGGGCTTTTCGGACCCCGGCAAGGCTAGGAGTCATCGTGAATTTGCCGAATCCGTTAGTGAAGGGGACCTCCTGGGTTTCCAAACAGTCAAGTCCCGATGTGACGCCCTGGGCAAGCCAGGAGTCACAGGTAATGACATCACCACACCCTACACCCCGGTTAGGTACACCAAAGCTAAACCAGAAACCCTTGTTGCCTTCCTCCAGGGGCTGATGTCCACACCAGGGGGTGGGCCAGGCGGTTGGCCCCGCCCACCGAGGAGTTCACAGTCCTGGAGGCGGGAAAACCAGGCAGTTAGAGTTAAGCTAGGGAAGTGAAGGAGTAAGGAGTCGAGTTTGGACAGTGGAAGTAGTGAAGGAGTGACAGCTTAAGAGCCTGAGAGCGTCCGGGTGTGTGCCCCGGACCGAGACAGCAAGGTTAGCAGACGGCGGTGACCGTCTGCAGGAGTGGCCTATCGGAGTTACCGTAAGGACCGCGGACGGGTGGTGGCCCGGCGGTACCGGACCGGTACACAAGGAGAAGCCAGCATCATTGGCAGGGGCCTTTCGGATCCCGGCAAGGCTAGGAGTCGCCGTGAATTTGCCAAATCCGTCAGTGAAGGGGACCTCCGGGTCTCCAAACAGCTAAGTCCCAATTGAAGGCAACAGTCCAACCGTATGAGAGAGACACCGCCACCGCCAAGGCACCAGTTTCTCAGGGCCAGCGCCTGCGGGCAAAGAGGGGCTCCTCCGGCCCATATCCAAGTCGGGGAGCGGGTTACCGGTGGGAATCCATCGCTACCAACAGTGAACGTAGGTGCAGGGAAAGAGACAGTCACCGTTAACTACCGGGGAAAAGCAACCGCAGCCGTCCGTGGGAACCGTCTTACCAGCCGTGTGTTTTACCGAGAACTGTGTCATCGTCTCAGGCTGAGTGAGTACCACCGTGCCGTGAGGCACAGCGTTGCCCCCGCGACCCTGCACCTCACCAAGCCCTGCACCGGCCCCGCCATCCCTCATCCTCCAACTCATCACTGGGCCCCGGGACAACCACCCCCTACCCACGGAGGGGAGAACTAACAACTTTGCTGCTCCCTGTCACCGCTCCCGGGATCCCCATACAGAGCAGCGGTGGTGTTACCAAAAATCACCACAACCGTGGGTGGCGTCACGGACAATAAATCCCCAAAACCAGACCCCTTTCACTCACGGGCGAGGAGCGCCGCTCGAGTCCCCGGGATCCGGCCCATCGCTCGAGCCACCGAGCAGCAGCAAGCCGCAGCAGCAGCGGTAGCCGGACCCGAGCAGTGGGAGACCGCAGCGTCCCCTCCTCTGCCCGCGACACCGACAGAAGGCAACAGTCCAACCTAGTGAGAGAGACACCGCCACCGCCAAGGCAACCGTTTCTCAGGGCCAGCGCCTGCGGGCAAAAGGGGCTCCTCCGGCCCATATCCAAGCTGGGGAGCGGGTTACCGGTGGGAACCCATTGGAATCGTACAGACAGCGTAGGTGCAGGGAAAAGACAGTCACCGCTAACCTGCCGGGAGCAACAACACCGCAGCCGTCCGAGGGACCTGTCCATCCAGCCGCTTGTTTTACCGTGAACTGTGTCCTCATCATTGGGCTGAGTGAGTACCACCGTGCCGTGCGGCACAGCGCTACCCCCGCGACCCTGCACCTCATCAGGCCCCGCAACCCGCCTGTCATCCATCCCTACCCCATCACCGGGCCCCGGGACAACCAACCCCCTACCCACGGAGGGGAGAATTAACAACAAAGCTGCTTCCTGTCACCGCTCCCGGGATCCCCGTCCAGAGCAGCGGTGGTGTCCACAAAATCACCACAACCGTGGGTGGCGTCATGGACAATATCCCTAAAACCAAAACCACCCCTTTTCACTCACGGGCGAGGAGCGCCGCTCGAGTCCCCGGGATCCGGCCCATCGCTCGAGCCACCGAGCAGCAGCAGCAGCCGGACCCGAGCAGTGGGAGAGCGCAGCGTCCCTTCCTCCGCCCGCGACATATCCGCAGGTACGGCCGCATGTTTCCCGCAGCTGCCCGCCGGCATCCGCAGCTATTTTTAGCTGTGAGTTTCCAGCGGAATAGCTGCGGGAAACATGCAGACTTTCACGCGATTTACCTGCGGATGTCCCGGCCTCTATCTCCATAGCGGAGGGCCGGGATCTCCGCAAGTAAATCCGCATGAATAATTGACAGCAGTTAGGTGCGGCTGAGGGATCTCCGCAGGAGATTCCGCAGCCGCACTTTCCGCTGCGTGGACACAGACACTCTCCATGTCCCATAGGGTAACATGGGGAGTGCCTGTACATGCTAGAACCTGCGGATTTATCTGGAAAATCCAGAAAAATCCGCAGGTTTTCCGCGGCAAATTCCGCAGCAAAAAGCTCCCGTGGGCACATGGCCTAAGAGTATGTAAGAAAATTCCATCCTTATGTGATTGCCATTAATATTTCGCTGCATCAGTGGTTCAGAAAGCTGAAATACCATGTTTCCCGCAAAAAAACCCCACGGGACTCTGAATCTGTGGATTTTTCTGCATCAAAATCTGCAGCTTTCCCCCAGAATCCGCACCTTTTTATAGGTGCGGATTTGATGCGGATTTGACGCGGATTTTGTTGCGGATTCTTTTTTTTTTTTATTTCAATTGAATAGGCAAAATCCGCACGAAAATCCGCAACAATAATTGACATGCTGCAGATTTTTCCGCATGAAAATCCGCACGATTTCCGCTGCGGAAAAATCCGCAACGTGGGCACAGCATTTCCCAAATGCCATAGAAATGGCTGGGGAGTAGCTGTGCTGCAGATTTCTGTAAAAACCGCGGTTTTTTCGCGAGAAATCCGCCGCAAAATCCGCGCATTTTCCGCAGCGTGGGCACATAGCCTAATATTTGGTGCAGGAATTTTCTACTTCAAATCTGCACCTTCTGGCAGAATAAAAAAATGCACCAAAACCGGATGTGTTTTTTTGGTGCGTTTTTCTGCCAGGAGGTGCAGAAAATTTCTGCGCCAAATCTGCAGCATTTTTTAGTGTCGTCAATGGCTGGAAGGGCTAAAAAATGCAGGAAAAAACACCCCAAGAAAAAATAATCAGCATTGGCACAACACTTCAGAAATCTCTAAGACTGGTTTCACACATCCGTTTTTCACTATCAGGCACAATACGGCTAAAAAACTGATGTGATGGATCTGGCGAAAAAACGGATCTATCGCATCAGTTTTTTCCATGCTTTCCTTCCGTTTTTTGATGGATCCGTTGTGATATTGAGCATACTCAGTTCAAAAAAAAGGGATCCGTCGTTGGATTCCGTAATATGCCGGATGACGACGGATCCGGCACCCATAGGCTTCCATTATACAACATGCTGGATGGCACCGGATCCAGCGTGGTCCGTTTTTTTGTCGGAGACAAAAAACTCTGCATGCTGCGTCCTTTGCGACAGCCGGACTAAGAAATGTTGCAGGATCCGGCGGACGCCGCATGCAACGCAAGGCCATCCGGCGCTGATACAAGTCAATAGGGAATAAAACGGATTCGTCGCCGGATCTGTTTTATCCGCATTTCGCCAGATTGTGCCTGACAGCAAAAAGCGGATGTGTGAAAGCAGCCTTAGACTTTGCTGGCTTCAGGAGAGGCAGGCAGATTAAAAAAAAACTGCAGCGTGTGCACAAGGCCTAAAGCTTTGTGAAAAACGGACGTCTGAATGAGGCCTAACTTTAGAGGAAAACGTTTTATACAATTAATGTAGGGTAATGGAATACATTAGTGTTCACATTATATGGCTCTTTTGGACGCTCAGGAGGTTTGATAGGATATCCTTTCAGATGTAAAAGGTTAATGCTGCACCCCTAAGGCTGGTTTCACACATCCGGCTTTTCGCCGGTTTGCCGGATTCGGTGCACGCCAGTACAATGTATAGAGTACAATGGCAGCGCAACAAGCGCCGGTCACGTGCTGTCATGTGACTGGAGCATGTGACCCAGAAGTTGCGGCGCTGCTATTGTACTGTATACACTGTACTGGCGTGCACCGAATCCGGCAAAGCCGATGTTTGAAACCAGCTTAATGAAGGCCCTGCAGGCAGACAAGTGGAGATGGCTGCCATTACCTGTAAAAACCCTTAGAAAATGTAGGGAAAATGAGGAAGCAGATGTGGCGCCCTGGACAAGCCAGGGGCCACAGGTAACAACACACACACCCCCCCCCCCCCCAGCAGTTCACAGCAGACAAGTCCAGGCAGAGGAAGAGAGAGGAGGTGTGCAGAGAGGCAGACTGGGGCCTAGGTTGGAGCCTAGGGCCCTCGTGTAGCCAATGAGGTAGACGGTAGTGGCCGTCTACAGGAGCCGGGAAAACAGTCTTGGTGGAACTGTAGGTAGCCGGGACAGGGTAGTGGCCCGTCCGGTACCGAACCGGGGAGAAAGCTGGAAACCGGAGCACAGGAGGAGCGTACATGAAGGTGAAGGAAAGGACTTACACCACCAACCTGGGGTCAGGGGAAAAACACCGCAGCCGCCTGTGGGACCCGTCCATCCAGCCGTTTGTTTGACCAGAGACTCTGTGTGAATTACTGGCTGAGTGAGTACCACCGTGCCGTGCGGCACAGCGCTGCCCCCGCGACCCTGCACCTCACCAGGCCCCGCAACCCGCCTGCCATCCTACCCCTCACCGGGCCCCGGGACAACCAACCCCCCTACCCACGGAGGGGAGAACCAACATCCAAGCTGCTCCCTGTCATCGCTCCTGGGATCCCCGTCCAGAGCAGCGGTGGTGTCACAACCTCACCACAACCGTGGGTGGCGTCACGGACAATATCCCTAAACCAAACCACTCCCCTTTCACTCACGGGCGAGGAGCGCCGCTCGAGTCCCCGGGATCCGGCCCACCGCTCGAGCCACCACCGAGCAGCAGCATCAGCCGGACCCGAGCAGTGGGTGAGCGCAGCGTCCCCTCCTCCGCCCGCGACAACTTGGCGTCACGAACAGGATGCCCGCGACACAGACATCTTTGGTGAGAGGTTACTAGCCAGTGAAAGGGTTAATTGGTGTACGCACATTAATGGGAGAGGCTGTAATTAACTCCTTCTACATTGCAGGGCTCCTACGTGTCTGCACTGTGCCAATACACCCAGGGGTTGGGTAGAGAAGCGCAGTACGTCTCCTGCCATGTTTTCTGCACCTGTGCCTTAGGATACAAGTTCCTTATAAGACTGAACAATACGTGGAACACTTCCATATTGGGATATCATCGCTTGAGAGGCCTAAGGCTGCACTACTGAATCTGATTTTACCATTTGCTTCCATGTAGATACATTTATTTTCCACTACACACTCCAGATAGATCGTATATATATTGTCATTGTCTCCATGACAACATAGCTCCTGACAGAAATATGACAGGTGTGAGGAAAGAGTTAACTTAAAATTGAATAGATGGACATTCATGTTGTTTTGTAAGATGAACAAACAAGCCCAGCTGCGCTATGACGCTGAAAGCGGATTCAAGGACTCTAGACGCTGAGACCCAAGGACAGAGATAAGACCTGCGCCTAGTCTAAGACAATGAGAGTTGTGTTTTTACTGAGAAATGGAAAGTTACGCTTACGCCAAGAATCAAAACTCATTTATGCTTCGTTGGGAAATGAAACTTGTGTCTCTGTACACGACATAGCTACGCCCCTATTAGGTTGATAAACCCTGTATGTGATAATAAACTAGCAGTCTTCTTCGGAGCTCACACTCCTTCCTACCTTATGTGCAGATATCAGCGTCTGTCTGTATCTCATTAGGGCTGAGGGAAGCTGAGGGGGGGCCTAGGACTCCCTCCGCATTTGGTCATCGCTGGCAACAGTTGTGACCTATTGGTCAACCTAACACAGGGAAATGTCAGCAGTAGTGCAGCCTCAGGCTTTGGGCCTATAACTTCTATCACTGATATCTCACTATATGTGTAATATATTACAAAACAGCTTTCCATTTCAATTCTGTGCTCAAGGTCCATTAACCCCCTACCCACAATAGAGCAACTTCTGCTGGAACGCTGCCAGTCGTATTTCCTGCTCTGCAATGAGTTCTCTGGCTCCTGTGAGTTTTGTTGTTCTGATCTTGCCTCCCTACTCCGGACCTTTGTTACACTTCTCTGCCCGTGCCCTAACTCTGACATTATCCCTCTGGATTCTAACCTCTGGCTTGTACCCTGACCTTGTCTCCGCTCACTTCTAGTGTACCTTATCTACTTCCTGGCTTGTACCCTTGGCTCCGCTCGCTCCCTGTGTACCTTGTCTGACTTCCTGGCTTCTGACCTCCACCTTGTACCCTGACCCCGACTCTACTCGCTCCCTGTGTACCTTATCTGACTTCTTGGCTTCTGACCACCAGCGTGTTTGACTTCACTGTCTCTAGTAACTTCTAGTGACATCTAGTGGCGTATCATCACAAGTTGAACACTGCTCCAAAGAGGATTAACTCCTGCACGTCTGGGAGCAGTGAAACAACTCAGCTGATGCCCAGCAAAGCTGAGCACTTAAGAGAGACCAGATCGCCTGTCGGACTCTGCAATGGGAACAGAGTCCAACACCGTAATAGTTATCCATGAGTGCGGATCTGGTCAGCGCATGACATCACATTCACTCTATAATGGCTGCTGAATTCCCTGCTTCAACTTTTATACAGGCTGTTAGTCCTTCCTGATTGACTATTTTGTTATAGTTGTGTGAGGGCTTTGTGTCTGTATCGAGCTACAATTGTTATTAATACCTTTGTTGCATTTTTGGGGATGGGTGTGGCTATTAAAAAGTGACAATTTTGGATTTTCCTTTTTTTTTCATTACACTTTTTTCATTTGCAGCCCTAATCCGGATGTAGAATTGCCCCTGCATTACGGCCGTCAGGATGAGGCCTTACAACTAGGAGGTCTAACCTAAAATCTCTTGGGATAACCCTTCCATGAAAGTGTAATTACAGTAAATGTGACCCAGTTTTCCCGACATTTATGATCAGAGGAAATGTTACTCTCGTCTGTTCACACCATCATTCATCTGACTCATCCTTTATTCCTATAACTTACACTTTTATTAGCGCTTATTAAATAACTTTATTAGTAGAGGAGATGAAAGTTTAAACCACAGTTCACACTACAGAGGGTAATGCGTCGTTAATGCATCTCAGGATTTCAGGTGGCATCCACATTGTGCAGTATTTAGAGCTTTTGGTTATCTCTCCTCTTCTCGCCGTTAGGCCATATTCACACATCTGCACTTTTTCTCTTTCATTTTTACCATCTGTGTCACCAGTTTTTCTCAGATGCAAAAAGTAATTTAATTAAAAAAATATATAAAATTAAATAAATAAATAATTAAATAAATAAATAAATAAAAAAAATAAATAAATATATATATATATATATATATATATATATATATATATATCTAAAAAAAATAAATATATATATATATATATATATATATAGGGGTGGAAATATATATATATATATATATATATATAGGGGTGGCCATATCATAAATAAATAATTAATTAAATAAATAAAAAAATAAATATATATATATATATAAAAAAAAAATATATATAAAATATATATATATATATATATATATATAGATAGAAAATATATATATATAGATATATCTATATATATATAGGGGTGGATATATATATGTATATATATATATGTATATAGATATATATATATATATATATATATAGGGGTGGCCATATCATAAATAAATAATTAAATAAATAAATAAAAAAAAAAAAATATATATATATATATATATATATATATATATATATATAAAAATATATATATAAAATATATATATATATATATATATATATATATAGGGGTGGATATATATATATACATATATATTTATATAGGGGTGGCCATATCATTGATGCAGCTGCACAGGGGCCCTAGAAGTCAGGAGGCCACTACCACCTTCAAAGCCGTGCTGGGTCCCCAGTCTGAATGGAGCTCTATTCAATGCCCATGGGACTAAATTCAAGAAAATTGCTCGGCAAGACTCAGGTCATGTACGATAAAAATTGTAATGTCGCAGTAAGACGAGGCCTATTATTCTTAATAGGTGCCATATTCATTATGTACACCCCTTTCACATGTAAAGCGCCATGGAATTGATGGCGCTATAATAATAAATAATAATAATAATATACAGATCTTCCATTGATGTAACTTTATTAAACTCTAGAAACTTTTTTAAAATTTGAATTTAAAAGATTATAGCGCCACCTTGTGGTAAAAAGGAGCACTGATGACGACTGTGATAAATACAGTATATACTGTATATAATATGCTGGTGGTACGTTATGCTGTATATAGCTCATCACAAGTCTTCGTGGCCCATTGATCAGGAGCTGGTGGTATTCAGTGGGGGCAATGGTACCCGCTAGCTTATTGTTAGAAAGGCATCTATATAGAACAGATTTCTCTTTCAAGCCACACATCCAAGCCTTTTTCACCTCCTGCCGCCTCTAACTCAAAAATATTTCGCGGATTCATACATTCCTTTTACAAGAACCTGCAAAACCCCTAGTGCATGTGTCGCGGGCGGCGGGGAGCTGCGCTCGCTAACGCTCGGGTCCGGCGCTGCTGCTGCTCGGTGGCTCGAGCGGTGGGCCGGACCCGGGGACTCGAGCAGCGCTCCTCGCCCACGAGTGAAAAATAAGTGGTTTGTTTTGGGAGATAGTTCGTGACGCAACCCACGGGTCGTGGTGATAATGGGCACCACCGCTGCTGGTGACGGGGATCCCGGGAGCGATGGTAGGGAGCAGCTAGGATGTTGTCCCCTCCGTGGGTAGGGGTTGGTGGTCCCGGGGCCTGGTGGTGTAACGGGGAGGCTGGATGGCTGGGGTGCAGGGTTGCAGGGGCAGCACGGCGCGGTGCCGGATGGCACTGTGGTACTCACTCAGCTACAAATTCACAGAGTCTCTGGTAAACCAAACGGCTGGATGGACGGGTCCCGCAGCCAGCTGCAGTGTCTTTGCTCTCCCCGGTTGATGGTGGCTGTCTTTCCCTGTACCTGTGTAGAATGTGTTGACTCCGATGGTTTCCCAGCAGTAGTCCGCTCCCCGGCGTATAGGTACCGAAGGAGCCCGTTTTGCCCGCAGGCGCTGGCCCTTGGATCTCTAGCCTATGGCGGTGGCTGTGTATCCTCACAGTGTGGGCTGTTGCCTTCTGTCGGGTCTTGGGTGTTAGGAAACCCCTGGGGTTCCGGTCACTTTCGGATTTGACCGTTGTCGGCGGCTCCAAGCCTAGTCGGGGTCCAATGGCCCTGCCTTTGTGCTTAGCTTCACTCTGCTCCCCGGTTCGGTACCGGCGGGCCACCACCCGACCCCGGTCTTACGGTTCCGCAGAGATCCACTAACTCCTGCAGACGGCCACCACCGTCTGCCGACCTTGCTGTTTGTGTCTGGGTCCCCACCCAGGCACCGACAGTTTCTGTCCTCTCACTTTCACCTCCAAACTTAATCTGTCACTTTTCCCGCCTCCAGTCCTGTGAACTCCTCGGTGGGTGGGGGCAACCGCCTGGCTCCGCCCCACCTCGTGTGGACATCAGACCCTGGAGGGAGGCAACAAGGGTTTTTGTTTGACTGATGTGAACTATCCAGGGGAGGGTGTGTGTTATGTTTGTGGCTACCTGGCTAGTCCAGGGCGCTACACGTGCCCTTATTATCTCCCACCTGGACTAGTGCAATCTCCTGCTCTGTGGCCTCCCTTCTAAGGGGCCCTTTTCTCACTACGATATCGTAGGTGCGATGTCGGCGGGGTCAAATCGAAAGTGACGCACATCCGGCGTCGTAGTCGATATCGTAGTGTGTAAATCATTTTTGATACGATTAACAAGCGCAAAAGCGTCGTTATTGTATCATCGGTGTAGGGTCCGGCTTTTCCATGAATTGGGAAATACCGATGTTACGATGTTGTTCCTCGTTCCTGCGGCAGTACACATCGCTGTGTGTGAAGCTGCAGGAGCGAGGAACATCTCCTACCTGCATCCTGCGGCTCACGCCGGCTATGCGGAAGGAAGGAGGTGGGCGGGATGTTTACGTCCCGCTCATCTCCGCCCCTCCGCTTCTATTGGCCGCCTGCCGTGTGACGTCGCTATGACGCCGCATGACCCATCCCCTTAATAAGGAGGCGGTTTGCCGGCCAGAGCGACGTCGCAGGGCAGGTAAGTGCATGTGAAGTAGCCGTAGTAATAATGTTCGCTACGGCAGATATCACCATGATATCGCAGCTGCGACGGGGGCGGGGACTATCACGCACGGCATCGCAGCATCGGCTTGCGATGTCGTAGTGTGCAAAGTGCCCCTAACACTCTTACTCCCCTACAATCTATTCTAAACTCTGCTGCCCGAGTAATCCACCTGTCCCCCCGCTACTTCCCGGCCTCTCGTCTCTGCCAATCCCTTCCCTGGCTTTCCATTGCCCAGTGACTCCAGTTCAAAACCCTAACCATGACCTACAAAGCCAACCACAAACTGTTTCCTCCCTACGTCTGTGACCTAGTCTCCCGGTACTTACCTGCACGGAACCTTCGATCCTCACAAGATCTCCTTCTCTGCTCCCCTCTCATCTCCTCTTCCCACTATCGCATCCAAGATTTCTCCCGTGCCTCCCCCATACTCTGGAATGCTCTGCCACCATATATCAGACTCTCACCTACCTTGACAAGCTTCAAAAGGAACCTGAAGACTTACCTATTGGACAAGTCTACAACCTGCAGTAACCCCCAGTACTCCATAGCACCGCACGACCATCTCCACCCTCACCTACTGTATCCTCACCCATCCCTTGTAGACTGTGAGCCCTCGCGGGCAGGGTTCTTTCTCCTCCTGTATCCTCACCCATCCCCTGTAGACTGTGAGCCCTCGCGGGCAGGGTCCTTTCTCCTCCTGTATCCTCACCCATCCCCTGTAGACTGTGAGCCCTCGCGGGCAGGGTTCTTTCTCCTCCTGTATCCTCACCCATCCCCTGTAGACTGTGAACCCTCGTGGGCAGGGTTCTCTCTCCTCCTGTATCCTCACCCATCCCCTGTAGACTGTGAGCCCTCACGGGCAGGGTTCTCTCTCCTCCTGTATCCTCACCCATCCCCTGTAGACTGTGAACCCTCGTGGGCAGGGTTCTCTCTCCTCCTGTATCCTCACCCATCCCCTGTAGACTGTGAGCCCTCACGGGCAGGGTCCTCTCTCCTCCTGTACCTGTCTGTGCCTTGTATTGTTTATGATTATTGTACTTGTCCCTATTATGTATGCCCCTTTTCACATGTAAAGCGCCATGGAATAAATGGCGCTATAATAATAAATAATAATAATTTATAAATTGGTTTATGTAAGGAAAGCTCAAGAAACAATAAAAAGCGCAATAGAGTCCTATTCGGTGAAGGAAGATAACACGTTGCGGTTTGTCCTGATGAAGAAGTTGGATGACTTCGAAATGCGTTGACAATAAGCCACTTAGAAAATTACTTCGGTCTCCTGGATCCTTCTATTGTCATCAGCGTCAGCGCAGTTAACCCACTTCTCTCTATTACCTTTATGACAGATGAGAGATTTCTGGTGTAAATACGTTGAAAAACTTAGTGGTCAAGCATATTGTGCGCCTCGGCAAAAGCGTGGGCCAAGCTTCATAGTCATCTGTGCATATTGTGTATGTGAATTGTGCAGTATATGTATATAGTTTGTGCTTTCATACATGTAAATTGCTTACCCCTTCAGCCCCGGGGCAGTTTCCGTTTTTGCGTTTTTGTTTTTTGCTCCCCTTCTTCCGAGAGCCGTAACTTTTTTATTTTTCCGTCAATCTTGCCATATGAGGGCTTGTTTTTTGTGGGACAAGTTGTACTTTTAAATGAAACCATACGTTTTACCATATGGTGTACTGGAAAGCAGCAAAAAAATTCCAAGTGTGGAAAAATTGCAAAAAAAGTGTGATGGCACAATAGTTTTTGGGATGTTTTATTCACGGTGTTCACTATATGGTAAAACTGATGTGTGGGTATGATGCCTGAGGTTGGTGCGAGTTTGTAAACACCAAACATGTATATATTTACTTGTATCTAAGGGGTTAAAAAAAATTCACAAGTTTGTCCAATAAAAGTGGCGCACGTTTTGCGCCATTTTCCAAAACACGTAGCGTTCTTATTTTTTGGGATCTATGGCTCAGTGATGGCTTATTTTTTGCGTCTCGAGCTGATGTTTCTAATGGTAGCATTTTTGCGCAGATGCTACGTTTTGATCGCCTGTTATTGCATTTTGCGTAAAACTTGCGGCAACCAAAAAACGTAATTTTGGCGTTTGGATTTTTTTGCTACTACGCCGTTTACCAATCAGATTAATTGATTTTATATTTTGATAGATCGGGCATTTCTGAACGCGGCGATACCAAATATGTGTATATTTATTTATTTTTTAACCCTTTAATTTTCAATGGGGGGAAAGGGGGGTGATTTGAACTTTTAGGTTTTTTGTTTTTTTTTTAATTTTTTAAAACTTTTTTTTTACTTTTTTTATTTTATTTTACTAGTCCCCCTAGGGGGCTATAGCGATCAGCAATCCGATTGCTGATCGCTATCTGCTGATCACAGCTATACCGCTGTAAACAGCAGAAATAGTCACTTTCTTTTTTCCTCTGCTCCGTGCCGAGGAAGAATGAAAGTGAAACCTCATAGCATCAGGCGTCATCACATGACCCTGTGCTACGATGGCAACCACCGAACGTCACGTGATCAATCACGTGACGTCCGGAGGGGGCGGCGGTAAGTAAAAAACATGGCCGCGCGCATATAGATCTCGCTGCCAGACTTTGGCAGCGAGATCTAAGGGGTTAATGTTCCGGGTGGAATGCGATTCCACTCGGAACATGTAGGCACACATGTCAGCTGTTGAAAACAGCTGACATGTGTGCCGATCCACGCCGCCTGCCCGCGGCAGGGGGCGGGGCTTACCGGGACATGATCCATGACGGAAAGATCCGTCCATGGTCGTGAAGGGGTTAATGGGTTATCCCAAAAGTCAATGTGATGCTACCACCAGGGGGAGCCAGTGCTCAGAAAAGATGTACTGCTTCTAAGTGTAGTTAGGCACAAGCCCATTAGAGGTCACTAGCATCTGCGAAAGGATGCAATAGAATGGTCGATCAAGCCAAAGGTCCGTGCCAGGAAGTCACGTAAGTACAGAGGGGTAAGCAGAGCAAGAGTTAAGGGAGAGCCGAGGGTCGGAAAGCCAGGAGGTATCATCAGGAGCCGGAGGGAAGCAGAGCCGTAGTCAGATAGCAAGCCAAGGTCAGGAACCGATACGACAAGTCAGTATAGAAGAGGGGACGGGTTAGGGAGACAGGGCAGTAAGACAGGATGGGAAGGACAGAGGACAGAGGTCAGGGAAAAGAGAATTAGGTAGCGGGCAAGATATGAACACACTCACAGTAACCAGAAGCACCCACTGCAGAGCAGGAACTATCACTGGCAGCGTACCAAGGAAAACAGTTCCAAGATAAGGCACCCTGACCCTCGAATGAGGCGCGGCAGAATATGCTCCTCCCATCGGATCTAACCTCGGAGAATGCAGACAGCAGGAAATCGACACATACAATCAGAGCCATACGTGAATCATGACAGACTTGAGATATAATTTACTGACTTTTTAAGCATAGAATATACCTTTTTTTTACATTATATTTGCTTAGATGTGTTTGCCATTGGTGCAACTGTAATAATCTATACACAGAATCAGTCTCCTTCCCCCTCTAGCAGCTAAACATGTCACAAGTGTCTCCTGTCGTTAGGAGACTGGGAAAGGTTTGGGAATGGAGTCTCACATTGCATGGATTTTAAATGTAATTTGCTTTCTTTTGGTACAGTGAGGGTTAATGTAATTTTCCTTGCTAGCAGCTCCTGGTTAGTTCTCCTCAGGTGCAGCTGGTTTGTGACCTCTCCCATCTCCTTTAAATAGTCACATGATACATCACCTGATGCCAGTAGAATTAATTCTGCTTCTAACCACTTTAGAGGGAGGAAATTCTCTAGGAGCTGCTGGTGTTCTGCTACTGGCGCTTTTGAGGTGTTCTTTGGGGCCACGTTGTCTGCAGCCTTGATGTCTGGCTGCATCCGTGAAGTTCATGTATCCTTTTGTGTATGTCCCTGTGTCTGTCATCCTTCCCCTGTGCATCGTTACTGTTGTGGTGACGTCTAGTGTACTCACTGGCCTTGTCACTATACAGGTTGAGTGGACAGTAAGGGACTAGGCACGAGATGGCGATGACGGGACGGACTCGTATAGGGACATTAGTGGAGCTTAGGGACCAGACACAGGTCAGTGTCAGGAGATATCTCATCGCCCGCTCCTTACCATTAGGGTCCTCCTCCGCTATAACAACCCCATTGAAACCCATGTATTGCCGTGCGCCAGACAGTTGTTGGTCCATACGTGTTTCGGACTCTCGCCAGTCTGAGCGTGACAACACATCCTCCTTTTGTACTTCTCTTGCCAAAGGAGTCCTCAGCTATACTGTCCGCTATGCTGCAGCAAAAGCTCTGCTCCTGATATGAAGGCAGAAAGATAGTTTTATTGGCTGCTCCGCAATGCACAAAGGATCACTATGCAGATATCTGGCTGCCTAAATAGCACATCTCCGTGTGCTGCATGGTCGCTGCACCCCACTACTGCAGCTCTGCTCCTATTAAAGGAAATAAGCAGCAGTAAATAATGATGTCAAGGAACAAACGTGTGCAATGTTTATGTGGGAGAGGTGTACTGGCAGTGTGACTCTCAACTTTAAGGGGTTTTCCAAAAATTCCTACAGGATTGAAAAATTGGTAGGGTTTGCCTGCTGCAGCCAACAATTGCAAGACGAATGGAGTGGAATCGTATGTAGCATAGGCTGAGCATGCATTTACCATTCTTAAGGGGGATTTACACGCAGCGATATCGCTAGCGAGCATATCCGCCCCCGGACAAATCGCTGCCCATGGCGCGCAATATTGTTAGGAGCCGTCACACGGACTTACCTGCCTAGCAACGTCGCTGTGGCCGGCGAACCGCCTCCTTTCTAAGGGGGCGGTTCGTGCGGCGTCAGAGGGGCGTCACTAAGCAGCCGCCCAATAGAAGAGGAGGGGCGAAGATGAGCGGCCGTAACATCCCGCCCACCTCCTTCCTTCCTCATTGACGGCGGCCGCAGGTAAGCTGTAGTTCATCGTTCCCGAGGTGTCACACGTAGCGAGGGAACAATGAACAACCTGCGTCCTCAACAATCAACGTTTTTTTGAAAATGAACGACGTGCCAACGATGGACGATTTGGTGAGTATTTTCCATCATTAATGGCCACTTGGTGTCACACGCAACAACGTCGCTAACGATGCCGGATGTGCGTCAGGGAATCCGTAACCCCGCCGATATATCGTTAGATACGTCGTTGCGTGTAACGGGGCCTTAACTGCTACACTGGAGTAGAAGCAGCCGGGCACTTTAATGTTGTTGGACAATCTTCAATATTTTTCATGACTGATCTGCATGAAAAAAGAAATTTTGCAAACTGCTTAATTTTCCAGTATATAATATTTTTTTTTCTAACTTTTATATCCCTTTATAGAGGACCGATCACCATCAATAAGTTGTTGTGTTTTTTACCTGGTGTAAATGCCGCTGTGCTCCTGAATCTAGCGATGTTTCTTTTTTTCCTGCGCCTCTCCGTTCCTAAGATATGGGCCTCTCTTCCCTACATGTAAATCTAGTCTTATTAGCCAAGTGGGCGTAGTTCTTAACTCTGCTCTGTTGGCGCCCTCTTGAGGACCATGCCCAGTTGGCTAAAAGATTCCATTTATATAGAGGGAAGAAAAACTCATTATCTCAGGAACGGAGAGGCGCAGGAGCAAAGGAAAAACATCCCCGGATTCAGCAGAACAGCGGCATTTACACCGGGTACATAAAGTACATATTTATGATATGTGCTCTTTATGACTACATTCAAACATGGCGGAAGGAAACACTATAGATTTTCTTCTGGCTTCTGCTGTTCTTACAAGGTTTTGGTGTTTAGTGAATTAAGCAGAGACTTAATGATCACTGTAAAACATTTTATTTTATATAAACAATTTTATTTTTGTACAAAAAATATATAAGCGAGTATAAACAATGAATATCTGAAGCTTTCCTTAGGATTTTTGATGTAGACATAGAGGTTCCGTCCGGAAAGCTGCAGTTTTTGTAATATCTAAGCACATTTTCTAGGGGTTTTTTTGTGCCAGAGGCGAAACGTAAAGAAGAGGCCCAAGGTAAAGCTTGTAGCCAGATCCTCTTTAAGCCTATCCCTATGCCGGTGTTTCACGGTCCTTGTATGGACCACGATTTGCAGACTGGGTGTGGGACTCCTGGCCCCAAAATGGCTATGAGGCTGTTCAGTTCGGGTTAGGCTAGTTTCACACTTGCGTTGAACGGCATCCGTTGCATTGCGTTGTGTGACGGATGCAACGGATGCGTTGCATATAGTGGCA
Source organism: Anomaloglossus baeobatrachus (assembly GCF_048569485.1). Lineage (NCBI taxonomy): Eukaryota > Metazoa > Chordata > Amphibia > Anura > Aromobatidae > Anomaloglossus > Anomaloglossus baeobatrachus. The sequence continues at coordinate 188,241,548 of NC_134362.1, read as the reverse complement.
CAACGGATGCAACGGATTGTACAAAGGAACACAATCCGTTATAGTTTTTTTTCTTGACTTTACACATCTGGGCATGCGCACTTGTGTAAAGACGGTTGCGTTAACGGAATCCGCCAAATGACGGATTCTAATGGAATCCGCCACCATAGGCGTCCATTATAAAAACAATGGACGCCAACGGAATCCGCCGCTCTGCGTCATTTTAACGCACGAAAAACGTTACATGCTGCATTCCTTCCGCCTGGCGGAAGCAACGCAGCGTCGACCAACGGAAGCAACATAGGTCCATCAGTCGCAATCCGTCGTCCATACAAGTTTATGGGAAGCAGCAGAATCCGTTGTTTTCCAAAACGGCAGATTGCGACTGAAGGAAAAAACCGCAAGTGTGAAACTAGCCTTAAGAGAACTGCAACTATTCTGGAAATCGTGGCCCATGAATCATGGACGTATGAAACTGGCATCATCCGGTGTAATAGATTTTAAGGCTACAGGTTTTACATGGCAACTTTGGATATCACAAAGGCTAAAGATCACTCTGTGCCACTGCTACATGATGGTAGCACAATGCAGTTGAATGGGGTTGCATTACGACCGCGCCAAGCAAGTAGCAAAAAATCCAACTGGTTCTGACTTTTTGCAACCTGTCATGGTACCCTACAGGTAACAACATGACCATCCACCAGCTTTATGTCTCAGTGTGGCAGCGGCACTGAGCAATCTGTGTCCATGCCACCTGTGTCGTGGTCGCAGTCATATTTTATATATATATATATATATATATATATATATATATATATATATAATATTATATTATATATCCACGTAACGTAATAGTTTCTTTACATTGGCCCATTCTGCTTTTAATTAGATCCCAGTTCCATGCTCTCTATAGTCACCATTACAGTATGGTTTCCACATTGTAGGAGCGAGAGGTTGCAATCCCCAATGACACCTAGTTTCCCAAGACACTGATTGTGTCAGACTCCACATATTTATCTAATATAACTAAAGGACAGCGCCGATCTTGAGGAGGCTCTTTAAGATTTCATTTTGCAAATAAGAGTACAATAGTTACAGAATTAATAGTTGCAGAGGTAAAAGGATAAAGGTAGAATACTTACAGGGGTTAAAGGTTAAGGGTAGAATAGTTGCAGGGGTAAAAAGTTAAGGGTAGAATAGTTGCAGGGGTAAAAGGTTAAGGGTAGAATAGTTGCAGAGGTAAAAGGTTAAGGGTAGAATAGTTGCAGAAGTAAAAGGTTAAGGGTTGAATAGTTGCAGAGGTAAAAAGTTAAGGGTAGAATAGTTGCAGGGGTAAAAGGTTAAGGGTAGAATAGTTGCAGAGGTAAAAGGTTAAAGGTAGAATAGTTGCAGAGGTAAAAGGTTAAGGGTTGAATTGTTGCAGAGGTAAAAGGTTAAGGGTTGAATTGTTGCAGAGGTAAAAGGTTAAGGGTTGAATTGTTGCAGAGGTAAAAGGTTAAGGGTTGAATTGTTGCAGAGGTATAAGGTTAAGGGTAGAATAGTTGCAGGGGTAAAAGGTTAAGGGTAGAATAGTTGCAGAGGTAAAAGGTTAAAGGTAGAATAGTTGCAGAGGTATAAGGTTAAGGGTAGAATAGTTGCAGGGGTAAAAGGTTAAGGGTAGAATAGTTGCAGAGGTAAAAGGTTAAAGGTAGAATAGTTGCAGAGGTATAAGGTTAAGGGTTGAATTGTTGCAGAGGTAAAAGGTTAAGGGTAGAATAGTTGCAGAGGTAAAAGGTTAAGGGTAGAATAGTTGCAGAGGTATAAGGTTAAGGGTTGAATAGTTGCAGAGGTAAAAGGTTAAGGGTTGAATAGTTGCAGAGGTAAAAGGTTAAGGGTAGAATAGTTGCAGAGGTAAAAGGTTAAAGGTAGAATAGTTGCAGAGGTAAAAGGTTAAGGGTAGAATAGTTGCAGAGGTAAAAGGTTAAGGGTAGAATAGTTGCAGGGGTAAAAGGTTAAGGGTTGAATAGTTGCAGAGGTAAAAGGTTAAGGGTAGAATAGTTGCAGAGGTAAAAGGTTAAGGGTAGAATAGTTGCAGGGGTAAAAGGTTAAGGGTAGAATAGTTGCAGGGGTAAAAGGTTAAGGGTTGAATAGTTGCAGAGGTAAAAGGTTAAAGGTAGAATAGTTGCAGAGGTAAAAGGTTAAGGGTTGAATTGTTGCAGAGGTAAAAGGTTAAGGGTTGAATTGTTGCAGAGGTAAAAGGTTAAGGGTTGAATTGTTGCAGAGGTAAAAGGTTAAGGGTTGAATTGTTGCAGAGGTAAAAGGTTAAGGGTTGAATTGTTGCAGAGGTAAAAGGGTAAGGGTTGAATTGTTGCAGAGGTAAAAGGTCAAGGGTTGAATTGTTGCAGAGGTAAAAGGGTAAGGGTTGAATTGTTGCAGAGGTATAAGGTTAAAGGTAGAATAGTTGCAGAGGTATAAGGTTAAGGGTGGAATTGTTGCAGAGGTAAAAGGTTAAAGGTAGAATAGTTGCAGAGGTATAAGGTTAAGGGTTGAATTGTTGCAGAGGTAAAAGGTCAAGGGTTGAATTGTTGCAGAGGTAAAAGGTTAAGGGTAGAATAGTTTCAGGGGTAGATGGGTAGGGGGTAGAATAGTTGCAAAATTAATAATTTCAGGGTTACAAGAGTAGGGGTTGAATAGTTGCAGGTGTGGAATAGTAAGAGTAGAAAAGATACAGATGTCATGTTCAATAATAATATTTTAGTACATCCCCTCCTCCCGATACATTTATTATGGGTAGGCATAAAAATATAGTTCTCTGGATAGAATCTTTATCGCATCTTCATTAACATAATTAACATATCCCAAGGATAAATTATATAAAGAGACTAAATCACATTGTATAAAATAACAAAAAAAACCCTTGTATAAGCACAATATAGACAACTGGCATATGTTTGGCAAACAGCAATTGCTTCTCTAACCTTGGGATGTTGCAAAACTACAAGGCCCAGCATGCTCTGACTACCTGTCGGGGCATAATGGGGGCTGTCATTTAGCAACAGGTGAAGAAGAACAGATCACTGCTTTAAAGGCACAAAGGACAAAGAAAATAATAGAATTTGTTAGGATTTACAGCTGCTTCTCTTATAGAGATCCTGTAGTAGTAGTAGTAGTAGTAGTAGTGATAGTATAACCACTGTCCTGTGACGACACCGCAGCTGTAGATAAAAGGGCAGCAGAGCTGAGCAAACTCCTGTCCAGGCTCTTTTTTTAACCAGTGCGAAGTGATAAAATTTCACAATTTCAGCCGTTATTCTCAGGTGTCAGCCGCAGTCACATTCTAGTCCTCATCCCCCCCGTACATGTCCGCAAGTTTACTAAAGCGTGGACCCCAGTTGTTCAGAGCAGTGTAATCCTGATCAGTATCAGAATTGGAGGAGTTCAAGGAGCTGAGAGAGGCGGCCTCTGATCCGCTGCCTTCATAATCGAACACCAGGAGGGAGTCGTACGGAGGGGCGGTGGGGTCGTTGTCAGCCGCATTCAGATTCTGGTTAAGGAAGAAAAATGCATTTTATTAGATTTATTTTTCATCATCCTTGTCATTTGACCCATTATGCTGGAAAAAAGCGTGTATAGTATATATATGTGTGTCTCTGTCTCTTACCCTGTCAGTCTGTCTATATCTGTGTCCCTGTCAGTCTGTCTCTTTCCCTGTTTGCCCCTGCCTATCTCTGTCTGGTTCTCTGTCTCTTCCCCCCCCATCTGTCTCTTTCCCTGTCTGCCCCTGTCTATCTCTGTCTGTCTGCCTGCCTCTTTCCCCCCGTCTGTCTCTTTCCCTGTCTGCCCATGCCTATCTCTTTCTGTCTGCCTGCCTCTTTCCCCCGTCTATCTCTGCCTATCTCTGTCTGGTTCTCTACCTCTTTCCGCCGTGTCTCTTTCCCTGTCTGCCCCTGCCTATCTCTGTCTGTCTGCCTGCCTCTTTCCCCCGTCTGCCTCTTTCCCCCGTCTGCCTCTTTCCCCCGTCTGCCTCTTTCCCCCCCATCTGCCTCTCCACCCCCCGTCTGCCTTTCCACCCCCCGTCTGCCTCTCCACCCCCTGTCTGCCTCTCTCCCCCCCGTCTGCCTCTCCCCCCCCCGTCTGCCTCTTCCCCCCCCCGTCTGCCTCTTCCCCCCCCGTCTGCCTCTTCCCCCCCCGTCTGCCTCTTCCCCCCCCCGTCTGCCTCTTTCCCCCCCCGTCTGCCTCTTCCCCCCCCCCCGTCTGCCTCTTTCCCTGTTTTTCTGTCTCTTTGTACCTGTCTCTGTGTATCCGTCTCTCCACAGACATTTTATTACCTCACACATAAGCTTTTTATACTAACAATGTCCTTTGTTCCTATAGCAACCAATCACAGCTCCTATTATTGACCGGTAGATTTCAGCTCCATTGACTTTAATGGAGGCAGGTTTTTTGGTAAATAACTGTAAAGCGTGGGGTTAAAATTTTCCCTCAAAACATAGTCTCTGACATTCCCTGAGTATACTGTATATTCCCTGACATATTTTATGATCCATATACAAGCCACGATGCCCAGACTGATGGTGGATCTAATGACCCAAAACTTATAAGCCTCATATATGTTGGGTTGGTGTATATCCGTATTTTTACTGATTCTAGGAGTGTTTACTTTTTGCTCTTTATTATTCTGTGTAGAATCTTAATCATATTACAGAAGGTCCAATAATTTCCATCTGCAGCCTGAATGTGTCTATGGTTCTTGATGAACCCCTGCTGACATTTCCTGACTGTCCATTCATTACTCCTTTGCTCTCCAAGTGCTGAAAATCACCTCCTGTAGTGCCTCTGTCCCTAGACCTGGGGGGGGAGAGAGGCCTGAAAACCATCCTACCTATCTGCTTACCGGCGGATATAAGGATTGGGCCTAAGGAGGACAAGGAGGCAGTAAGATTCATCCTTTGTGGGTAGCTGATGCTACGTTCAGCACCCCAGAGAGACTTGGAGAAACTGATTACCCTGGAAAAGACTATTGGAGGATGATGACTCTCATCTCCGGGCACATTTATCCCGTTACTTGACTATATTCATGTTCTTGGACTATTTTATTCTGTGTGGTTGATTTTTTTTTTTATGGACCTTTTGGTTTGCGTGTAATAAAGGTTCTTGGGACTGTTCACCCATCTCTTGCTCTGTTGATTGTGTGATACGAGGGAAGGGCGTTATGACATATGCCTATGAGGTTTTAGGTTTGGGTCAGGAGACCAGCTAACTGTCCCAGCATTGTGGTCCATATGTGGCCCATGAATAGGATGGTTTGGACATTGACTTCTACTGGAACCTCAGGGTCATAGCTGATCCTCTGTGCCAAAAGATTCCCTCGGCACATGTTATGATCATCAGGCGAAGACTATTGGGTTGGCGCCATACAAAAACAAGTCTTCAGTTGAAACTCTGACCAAGCCAATAGGGTTGTAAGGGAACTTGTCCCTACTCAAGTCTTCAAAGTTGAATTTTCATAACAAAGGGTTCTACTGGAACCACAACCACCTCTTTCCAAACAAATCAAGGAGAACCCATTTAACCAAAACCTGTCCTACCTCATCAATGAAGTTTCCTATTTCATCTGGATTGGCCGGACGTGGACGGTATTGAGGAGCCGGCATCAGTGTAGGCGCGACATCATTACGGATGATATCCGGACGAGCATCGAGACCACGGTGAAGTTGACCCAGATCGAAATCCTTTAAAGGAAGGAGAACGTTATAAGCCGTCCATTAATAAGGGGACATTTGTGAGAGGAGATCCTCATGGTACGGAGGATCCTCGTGGTACGGTACCTGGTCCTCCTCTCCTCCGCCCTCTTCGTCGTAGTGATACACATTATCACGGTTCTCATCTTCTGGAGGTAATAAAGGCTCCTTCACAACTTTCTTCTTTCTCACGAACAGTAAGAGAAGTAACAGTAGGACTAGAGATAAAGAAGCAAAGAAAATATTAGTATCCATGTAGGATTTTGTTTTCTTACTGTTTTTACTTTTTATATGTTCTTCCATTTTTTTTAAACTTTATATAAACAGAGTGACTTACTCAAAAGTGCCAGGATGCCTCCGAGTATGCCAAGTATCACAGGGATCCCGAGCCCTCCATCCAGCGCCTTTGCCTCGTTACACGTCCCGTATTCACATTGGCACACTTGTATCGTTAGCATCGTGTTGTTTTTCATCCCATCGGCGTCCAGCATGGTGACCGTCATGAAGTATATGTCTTCTTCCAGTTCCTTCTTCGGTTTTATCTCAAACTCTGAAAAACAAAATGGAAAAAACTTTGTATTTCCAGAATCATTCAGCAAAAGGGACTCCGTATCAATCGATGGCCAATGGATCAATGGTCAACTGGCCTACTTTGTCTATGAATTTCAGCCATGTTTTTAAAGGATCACACAAACAGATATATGCATTAACTGTAGGGAAAATGGGGTGCATAGTTTGGACAGCTGTTTTTTTGTTATTTTGGATACTTCCTTTGAAAACCTATTAGGGGTGTTATGGATATTTTGGTTATTAATGATATTTGAATGGTACTCTTTAAGTTAAAGAGTCAAGACAGAATTCGACATAGTGTCATCTGCTGTCCGGTTCCACACACACGGCTAACTACTTCTACGTCGGACTCTGTTCACATTGCAGAGTCCGTCATGCAGCCTGGTCTCTGTTAAGTGCTCAGCTCGCCTGGGCGTTGGCTGAGTTGTTTCAATGCTTCCAGCTGTGCAGGAGTTAATCATTTTTGGAGCAGTGTGCAACTCTTCTGTGAGCCAGGCTGCCAATTACCATCTCCAGTTGGTCTCTTCCTATTTAAGGCTGGGGAGTGTAGTAAGAGGCTGCCGAAGATAGCTTCAGCGATTCCGGTCTTAGTAGTTCTCTGTTAATGGTGAACAGCAGTTTTGTTGCGTGGTGTGAACATTCCCCTGTCGTGAGTTTTTCCCTACCCTTTTCTTTATTCCCCAAGTTCACATATTGTCTCTCCTTTGTTTGTGAGTGCAGTGTGTACGAGGTTTCATTCTCCTGTGTCTATGTCTTTTGTGTTGGGTTTTGTTGTTAAGGTTCTGGCCCGCTCCTAGGGTTGATGGGAGAAGGATAAGGGCCGGACAAGAGACAGGGCCAGGTCGGGGACCCGGGCCTCCCTACCTTCAAGGGTACCCCCGGGGTGAGGGTGAGCGTAGGGGCCCCTGTCTTTTGGCCATCTCAGGAACCCCTGGTCTGTCAGTACCACCCCCATGACACATAGATACTCTGTTATGTCTTGTTATACTTTTTGAAAATCAATAAAGTTTACGTTACAGAAAACTTATTAGGGGTTATCCTCTGTAAGAGCATTAACTAGAAAAATCCCATTTTGTTATCTACTTACGGTTATTCACCACCGCGGTCGTCCAGTTTTCCCGGGCCTCGCGATTAATTTCTGCCATATAGGGGTCAGTGTATGGTTTTTCATCTCTATCGATGATGTTGATGAGCAGAGGGTCGGTGTTCTTCGTACACCATGTAATCTTGTCGTCTTCCAAAAAGGGACCATTATCATTTACATCAAGGAGATTAAGCTGGAGGGTCCCTGTTCCGGTTGTCACTGGAGAACCTGTGTAGATGAGAGTAACGTCAGGTACAACAGTACGTCGGATGTAGATTGTCACACGGTTATGTTGCTTCAGTTTCACAACAAGAATGGTTCCATTCAGGGGCATAACTACAATAGGTGTAGGGGTTGCAGTTGCAATGGGGCCCTGAAGCTTAGGGGGCCCAAAAAGTCTATAAAAGACTTACGATAATTAGGGGCTCTGTTGGAGCTTTGGCATTGGGGCCCATGAGCTTCAAGTTAGGCCATTGGTTCCATAATCTGAGAACTAACATATCTTATTGCAGAATGTTCCATGATGACGTCCATGTATCATGGTCACAGTATGGAATGGCTGTGAATCTATCAACGCAACCTCGACAATCTTGAGGCTGCCGAGTTAGGGTTAGGAGAAGCCCATCTTCATCCATTCTTGAACCGTGATACATTGATGTCTGAATTCGGCCTTGGTTCATGAGGCTCAGACTACATAGTAGCACAAGATAAGATCACATCACTACAATTAATGGTAGTAAAGTGTGTTATGTGCTACGGACATGGGATTGTTGATCATTTCCATCAACATTGGTGGGATCTCTCCTATTTTGTATAGAAGGGCAGTTTATATATTTTGCAGCATACAGCTCCACATCGAGCTTCTGGTATAAACTGATACTTACCATTGTCCACAGCTAAGATGATGGCTTTGTATGTGTTGTTCTTGACAAACATGGACTCTCGATCCAACTGGCCATTTCCGGTGATAATGCCATTCTCTGGGTTCACCGACAACCATCTAGCGGGGTCATTACCAATATAATACCTGCAAGGGACAAAAACCGAGGTCAAAAACAATGCTATTATAATACACTACATTAATGTTATATTTGCAGGTATTGTAAAGCTACAATGAAGCCCAGTCACAGGTTGGTGTACACACATGGCCATCAGTAGGTCCTTGGCTGTCATCACAATGCCATTGGTACTCCGCAATCACATTGTGGGGAGACGATGGGCTTTGGGATACACCTTCATCTATCTACAACCTCTTAAACACCGCAGTCACAATTGACAGCTGCATTTAAGAGCTTAAGGGTGCTTTACACGAGACGAGCTATCATGCGATGCATCGTCGGGGTCACGGTTTTCGTGACGCACATCCGGCATCGCTTGCGACGTCGGGCTGTGTGACACCTCCGAGCGACGCAGTATCGCTCACAAATCATGAGTCGTGTACTCATCGCTCGGTTTCATAATCTCGTTTAATTAAAATGGCGCCGGTTGCTCATCGTTCCCGGGGTAGCACACGCCGCTCCGTGTGACACCCCGGGAACGATGAACAGCAGCTTACATCCGTCCCGCGGCACCCGCCGGCTATGCGGAAGGAAGGAGGTGGGCGGGATGTTTACGTCCCGCTCATCTCCACCCCTCCACTTCTATTGGCCGGCCGCTGTGTGACGTCGCTGTGATGCCGAACGTCCCTCCCCCTTCAGGAAGAGGATGTTCGCCACCCACAGCGACGTCGCACAGCAGGTAAGTGCGTGTGACGGGGGTTAACGACTTTGTGCGCCACGGGCAACTAATTGCCCGTGACGCACAAACGACGGGGGCGGGTATGATCGATCGTGAAATTGCACGATAGATCGTACCGTGTAAAACCGTGTAAAGCAGGCTTTAAACTGCTGCAATTGGAGCCAACTCTGCTTTCAGCAGTTATTGTAGGCTTGAGTGCCAACTGTGTAACACAGCCTTCACCTTGGCTCCTAAGCCCGCTCTATACATGCAGTGCTTACAAACGCCGAACTTGTTCGGCAGATGTTGCCGATAGAAATCTGAACTAAGGGGGTCTTACAGTCTATGAGTGTCACGGCCGAGGATAGAAGCTATACCAGCCGTATAGTACAATACAAAGAGAAGGGGAAAGGAATGCCCTATTGCTAGGGAAAGGGGGAAGTGGTGACTCCTGACATCAACCTGCAGCTCACTTTCACCAGCCCTCTACAGGTTCCGCACCTGTCGCCCAGCAGGAATACCTCACCCTAGGCAAACCATGATCTGGGCCCTAAGTAAGGATGGCGGGTATGAGCTCTTGTCAACACCACTAACACAAAGGGAGGCAAAAGGAAACAATAAAGGGGAAACACAAATGCTACCACCTGAGCCCATGTAGATAGCAAAAGTCAAACACTTATCTTAGGAGCATCTGCCACAGAAGTCTCTGGAACAAAAAGAGGAGACCACAGCCAGGAACAACTATAAACCGCACCCAAACTACCCCAGGGTGAGGTTTATAAAGGAAGTCAGAGGCTGAAAACTAAGAGGGAAAACTGTCTTTTTTCCCAGGGTGATAGAGTCCGCTGCTGCAGAAACAGGGAACTGATAAATAACAACATATGCTGCCAGTCTCTGGGATTTTCTAACACTCGCTGCCACTGGATTGTCAGCTGGGCGTGACAATGGGTTTCCTTGTGTGTAAGGTCATACTTCCCCTATGGTGGTGCTGCACTTACTGTCAGATTCCCTAGAGATTACAGCTGATCGCTGGGGGTTCCAGCAGAACCCCCTTTTAAAGTACTAATGATAAAATGGTCTGTCTAGGAAACAATATATAACCAACGTACGTGATCTTTTGATTCTGAACCTTGTCCGGATCTACGGCTGTATAGGATGCCACCTCCTGGCCGCTTGGCAAATCCTCTGAGACTGAAACCTTTTTTTCTACTGGATCAAACACGGGGGCCTCATTGACATCTGTAACAATCACAGTCACCGTCGCTGTGGAGGTCGGAAGAGTCGTCACCGAATAATTTGCCTTGTTTGTAGCTGTCACAGACAGAATATACTCCCTCTTCGTCTCAAAGTCTAACCCCTACAAAGAAAAAGGGTCAAGAGAACGTTACATAGGCTCTCCTGAAATCCTCTGTGCTGAATTGGACATTGCCAATTTTTAAGACTTTACCTTTACGGTTGTTATCAGGCCCATGTTGTCTTCAGTGGTGCTTATTCCAAAAACATTGCCCTCATTGCCTTTGGTGATTTTGTACACCGCACGCCACGCGTCAGTATTGGGAGTGTCCTCGTCTGTGACCGTCAGCCGAGTAACTTCAAATCCAACGCGATTTTCGGGAACTTCCGCCCTGTACTGGAAATTTAAGAAAAATTAAACCCCTACCGTGGAAAAATATGGCTTTTCATTGTAATAAAGGGGGGTTTCTCTACTTACTGTCATGGGGTCAAAAATCGGATTGTTGTCATTGGTGTCCGTGATGGTGATCACAGCTTTACCCATCGTTTCGAAGCCCATGCCTTCTTGGTCTGTTGCTGCGATGACTAAGTTGTATTGTGGATATTTCTGGAAATGGACAAAATGTTATAAAGATATATATACTATCAACTAAAGATAGGCACACAAGAAGAATTGTGTTTTTTATCAGCGCACAGGGGGTCTCCATTCTAGGGGCGGACATATCATTGGTGCAACCATTGCCCAAGAGGTATGGGGGCTCATTTCTACCTGCAATTTTGTACTTTTATGAGCTCTTGAGCTGCAAAGGGCCCATATGTTGTTCTTGCACAGGGGCCTTTTTTTGTCTCTGTCTACCAGGGCTCCATATACAACAGCTGGTTGCACAGGGAACCATAATTCGACTGGCCACAGTCTCCCCCGACTCACCCATACAGGCGAGCGCTCGCTCTGCTGAGCATTTCTGTGTTATTTTTGCAAAAGTCTCTGCAAGAATTTTCTGGCGGAGGCTTATACCACCGAGAACAAAAGTGTCAAGCTTCCACTAGGGGGCACAGGGACTAGAGAAGATCAGATGCAGTACCACAAAAGCCCACAAGAGGTCACTAGCACCACATCAGAAAGTCAAACAAGCCTTAAGTCAACATCGGGATGTCACGTCAAACCAAAGGAGTGAGCAAGCCGTAGTCAGGTAGAAGCAAGGGGGTTGGAAGCCAGGAAATCACATTAGGAGCCGAATGGGAGCGGTGCCGTAGTCAGGGAACGTAGCCGAGGTCGGAGGCCAAGAGATCAGATAAGTACAGAGGTCAAACAAGCCTAAAGTGAACACTGGGATGTCATGTCAAACCAAGGGAGCGAGCAAGCCATAGTCAGGTGGAAGCAAGGGGTCGGAAGCCAGGAGATCACGTCAGGAGCTGAAGGGGAGCAGAGCCGTAGTCAGGGAACATAGCCGAGGTCGGAGGCCAGGAGATCAAATAATTACAGAGGAGACGTAGGAGGCAGAGACATAGAACGGGACCGGGGTCAAGTAAACAGGATGGGAGAACAGGACTAGGGGAGCGGAGGTCAGGGAGAGGTAGGCTGGGTAGCGGGACAGATCAGAGTCAACTTACAGGGACCAGGACGCCGCAGAGCAGAGGTATTATTGGCGGCGCTCCGGAGCTATACAGACAATAATAAAGCGAAAAGAGTCATAGAACGAGGCACGACCAAACTGACTTAACCCCGTTAGAGCCAAGTTATAGTCATGACAAAAAGAATCGCCAGTCCAAAATCGGACTTGATGGATCCATACCTCTCCTGATATCAATAGTCGGGAGGCCACCCATACACATAAGTCCATTTCTATTAGCAGACTACCCCTTTAAGGCTCCCATCCTTAGTAGACTATTGTCGGCCAAACCCGCCAGAATCCTCGATCTTGTCTGACAATCTAATCTGTATGGAGGGTCCTTAACCCTGCATTACAATCTCTCATTGTCCTTGAATGTCTTTACCAGTAATACCCGCTGTCACACTGCCCCCTAATGACGACAATAAAGAGAACTGCAAGAATACACAGATTTTCTACCATGGATTTTCTCAATTTCCTAAAAATTGGTGCATAATGATCTTGCGGACGGATACCGGTAACAGGTCCTAGTTAGTGATCGGCGGACTCGCAGATAACCGGGTACCTTTGAAACCGCACGTATCTGGACTTTTACAGTCCGGGTCTGCCCATGACTAGTCCTAGTGTATAAAGTGTGAAGTCTAAGCAAATCATTGAATTAATATGATAAAGGAATTGTAAAATGAGAACTAAAATCTTATTCTTGGCTGCATTTTTATCACACTGGTTTTGGTAAATGTAGTGTGGCATTTGGAACACTAGTGGGCGCTCTAAATCTGTGAAATCTAAACCAAAATGTGAGCCGTTAGTAATAAAACATATAGAACGGATCATACCTCGCGATCGAGACCGGTTTGCAAAACACTGATCACACCGGACACGGGATCGATGGCAAACATATTAGAAGAGGGAAGTGGCGGGTCCTGACTGATGATGCTGTAGGCGACAATCCCATTGTTCACGGTAACCGTATCGTCTAAGTCTAATGCTTCCACCGTCATCACAGATGTACCTTTAAATAACAAAGGGATATAAAAGTAGGGTTACTCGATTTGATGTCAGGTTTTCCTCGAGACAACAGCTAATACATGGGGGCGTCCTAGCTGGGAGACGCTTAGTTATGTACTTATTACCAAGAGCTCATGTTCATGCTTTCTCCATACTCTCTATTACTAGTGACCCACTCGTACATATGTATTATTCGCATAGTAAGCACCTATTATGGCTGCTTATATCTAATAAGGACAAATCATCGGGCATGTTGAATTTCAACATGCTCATCCTTTCTTTCCCCCATACACATGAGATTCACGGCTGGCTCCAAAATTAATCATATGCGTATGGGCAAGAAGAAATTGTCCAAAGTGGTCCACCCCTTAAAGGAGTTAAAGGGAACCTGTCACCAGATTTGGGGCCTATAAGCTGCGGCCACCACCAGTGGGCTCTTATATACAGCTTACTTTATAATACTCAGGAGGTCACTCCGGTGCAGACTGGTTAAATGGGTGGCGACCTTCTCCGGGACCGGCACCTCCTCTTTCGGACAACTTTGTTCTCCTTCTTCTGAAGCCGGCATGACGCGTCCTACGTCATACACACGCGCCGGCACTGAGGTCCTGCACAGGCGCACTTTGATCTGCCCTAGGCAGATCCCTACACTAAACTGTTGGATCATCCCACCAATATCTATGGATTTCCACTGACTATGGTCTAACACTGTATGTATGGTGGCTTTTTCTCTACTAAGACATAGGAACAGCCCGGGCTGCTGCCCCTGAAGGGGCTCAAGGGAGGGCAGCATGACTGAGGAGGGATGCTAGGCCCTAAGGCCGCTTTACACGCTACGACATCGCTAAAGCGATGTCGTTGGGGTCACGGAATTTGTAACGCACATACGGCCGTGTTAGTGATGTCGTTGCGTGTGACACCTATGAGCGATTTTGAATCGTCGCAAAAACGTTCAAAATCGCTAATCGGTGACATGCCCCCCTATTCCCAATTATCGTTGTTGCTTCAGGTACGATGTTGTTCGTCGTTCTGCGGCAGCACACATCGCTTTGTGTGACACCGCAGGAACAAGGAACACCACCTTACCTGCGGCCGCCGGCAATGAGGAAGGAAGAAGGTGGGCGGGATGTTACGTCCCGCTCATCTCCGCCCCTCCGCTTCTATTGGGCGGCCGCTTAGTGACGTCGCTGTGACGCAGAACGAACTGCCCCCTTAGAAAGGAGGCAGTTCGCCAGTCACAGCGACGTCGCTAGGAAGGTAAGGAGTGTGACCGGTACGCGCGATTTTCTGCGCCACGGGCAGCAATTTGCCCGTGACGCACAAATGATGGACGCGGGTACGCACGCTAGTGATCTCACTAGCGAGATCGCAGCATGTAAAGCGGCCTTTAGTCTCAGTTAGGGCCAGAGTCACACTTGCGCATGACTCGGCGAGTCTCGCATCGGCACCACCCGACACAGCTACATACTCTCGGACCGGAGCGGGTCTGTGGCGCCCCTGCGGCTCCAGTCGCCACAGAGGTACTGCACGTCAGTCAGAGGTGTGGTATACCATTGCGGGGTAAGGAGTTGGGATGCACACAAACACAGAAACACTTAATTTAGCGACACTCCATCAGGCCAAGTAGGAGTGAAGGAGAACGGACCTGTGGTCTGGAGCTGGATCAGGAGAGAAGGGGTCCTAGGAAGTGCGCCAGACACCCATGGTCTCATTTCACAAACGGCATACCGGAGTGGAGGGACTTGGCCGCACAGGGAACAGTCCCCTCAACTAGTGGAGAACTACAAGGCTCAGCTAGCAAAATGGAGGCTAAGGATACGTTAAGTACCGAAGCCACATCTGCACACGAATCTGCTGGAAGGTGACCACATAGGGCCAAGTGACAGAGCTTCAAGCCACCCGACAGTGTCTGCGGACACCAGCTCATGGCACTGTGTGTGCAGGCGAGAGGCCAGCGCAGGAAGACGACCAGGAAAGGAACACAGAAGGGTGCACCGGGTTCTGCCTTCGAACTATCCTGGGATCGGCTGGGGCCCATCACAGCAGGACTCAGCACTCCGAGGGTAGCATGTGACTATTCGTGATAACCTGGAACTCTCAACAGGGAGTAAAAACCTTGAGACAGCATCCCTGTGTTGCCCAGTTATTTGCCTGCGCCTCCAGCCGTGCACTCCGTCTTTACACGCCACCATTACTTATCCATCATTTGTAAAGACTACTACTTCCAACAGCCCTGGGGCCCAGCTCTACCTGTAGAGAGCTATACCAACTCAGCTGCATCACCACCTACCCCCAGGGAACTGAATAACAGCGGGGGCACCTATCTTGCCGCATACCACAGGTGGCGTCACGACAAATCCCCTGTAAATACTCCCCAACGCCATTTATTAAAACAACACTGCCGGGGTCACGGAACCGGGCCCTGTCACCGTGACATCCTCCAAGCAGAACAGAGCCGGCCCGCTAACGAGTACCCCAAGGCCCCGATGCGGGAGTGTCAGGTCAGCTGCATAGAGATACATGCAGCTGAGAAACTCCTGTCCATAGAGTGTGTGGCCGCCCCGGGTGATGCTGATGCGAGACTCGCCGAGTCATACGCAAGTGTGACTCTGGCCTTAAGGGGTTAATCTGTGGGGTTTATTTTTGTGCGGGAAAGGTGTAGGGTGGGGCTGTAGGGTCAGTTGAGATTTGGGGCACTTTGATTGGTTAAGGAGTGGTGTTTGGGGGCAGTATATAGGTCAGGTCCCTAGTCATTAGGTGGATTGGTTATTCTTACCTGGAGGGTAACCAGAATCGTTTCCCGCCCACCCGCCCTGTTGCAATTTCGGTCAACCCACGAGGAGAAGAGGATGCAAGTGACTTTCGTCGCAGCAGAGGCGGAAAAGAGGGGGGGGTATTTGAAGCTGGGGGTTTGCACAAAAGTGCAAGGGGAGGAACCCAGTGCAGGAACAGGTTACCCCTGGTGGTGCAATTGATTGGTGTAACATGGGTCCTTGTTGGGTTGAGTCTCAGTGGGACATTGTTTGGGCAACATTCGGCTAGGTGCCCTCGAGCCGGTGTAGTGCGGCTGAAGGCAGGTGGTGGAGCTGATGTTGGAATTGAATGGTTTGGGAACCTTCATTTACCCCTCCAATTTTCGGGTGCTTTCATTGGGTATATAAAGTGTTATTCATAGTTCGAGGTTTTGTTGTTATTTAGTAAACGGGGCTGCTGTGGCCTTTTATAGCCAACGTCACGTCAGAAATCGGGAAGTGGGTAGGGGTGGTGGTTGGTCGAACAAGGTAAGGCCGTTTAGTCAGACTTTCCGGAGTCATGATATAACTTACCTGGCTTAGAGCCTTCAGCTACTTCACCCTCAAAGACAGGCTGGATGAAGTACGGGCGATTATCATTCTGATCCGTGACCCTGACAAGAATCTCTACCGGAGATTCCAAGCTCTGTCCGCTTCCGGATACGGCATAAACAAAGATCTGGAAATACAGATACCCATCAGAGATCACAGGTCATGAACACGTCACATAGGTCTGCAGTTTGGGCTTGATGGTGGACTTACATTGTAGATCGGTATCTCTTCTCTGTCCATTGGCTTGGTGACGTTTAACCAACCGGTAGACTTCTCCATGACGAAGAGTCCTATAGGTGGAGAATCAGCCCCGCGGCCGGTGATGCTATAGAATACCGGTATCTCATCGGCTCTGCTGGATTTAATCTACGATACAAAACAAAAGAGATGTCTTCTAAGTAAAAGAAAAGCGCTTCACTTACTACATGGGTCCAGCCTTAATAAATAACGGCAGTGACAGCTATGTACGTATTATTCTGTCCGTGTACTACCTACCTGGATAACCCTTTTGGGAAATGGACCTCTCTCATTTTCGGGTGAGAATACTGGAGGGATGACCCAGTCTCGCTTCTGTCTTCTGAGGCTGTGTTCAGAGTTTTTGTGGTGGTGGCCATGTTCAGGCTGGAAAGATCAAAAGTAAGAAAATAGAAAATTATCTATCACACTTTAATACATCCATGTGAGCAGTGAGGTAGCGCTGGTTGCCAGCCCCCAAGACAATTTAAGTATTTTTCGGCCCCTAACCCATGAACATTCCAGAGTCAGATACCAAGGGAGTATGTCGTGAACCAAGGGGCAAGACAAAGGCGTAGTCAAGTCGTGGCTCGAACCAGAATAGCGGATCAGAGCAAAGGGGCAAGGCAAACGTATGGTCAGAGGAGGTAAAAAGTCTGGCATTAATAAATCAGAACACAGACAAATGAAGCCAACAAGCACCACTGAGCAAATGCTACAACTGGCAGTGATCTGGGACTGACTGCTCAGCTTAATAGATGGGCAATCACTCAGAACAGAGAACACCTAAAGAAGACCAGCACCTCCCAATTTGAGATTGAATGACTGAGCTGTCACTCACCAAACTGACAGCTTAGCACTCCCTGATCTATCTATCTATCTATCACTATTTTATACACCCATGTGAGCAGTGACGTACCACTAGAGGATCAGAGCAAAGCGGCAAGGCAAACACCTAGTCAGAAAAGGTAAAAGGTCTGGCATTAATACATTAGAACGGAGCACAGACAAATGAGGCTAGCAAGCACCACTGAGCAAATGCTACAACTGGCAGTGATCTGGGACTGACTGCTCAGCTAAATAGCTGGGCAATCACTCAGAAAAGAGAACACCTGAAGAAAACCAGCATCTTGCAATCTCAGATTGGACAACTGAGCTGTCACTCATCAAACTGACAGCTTAGCACTCCCTGATCAATCTATCACTATTTTATACACCCATGTGAGCAGTGACGTACCACTAGAGGATCAGAGCAAAGCGGCAAGGCAAATGTGGCGCCCCAGGACCTGGTCGCCACAACAGCATTGCCCTCCCAAAAGGGTTAATGCTGAGCCTGGAGGTAATTGGGAGATCTATTGGCCAGTAAGTTAACACTCAACACAGTTCTCCCTCCGGCCAGCAGGGGGAGCTCTGAACCTGGAACTTCAGGGAGCATTCCTTAAGTCTGGCTGGAAGGAGGAAGTGGTGGTTAGTCTGGAGACAGGAGTGAAAGAGTGCAGACGCAGAGTAGTGCTGCCTTGTAAACTGGGGCCTAGAGCTGGGATAGCTTGGCCCAGTGAAGCAAGGGGAGCAGAGAGGCACAGCAGGGACTCGGACATCGGAGTCTGTAGTTGCCAGGGCATAAAATCCATCCCTGGTAGCTGAATCCGGAGGGCAGGAGAGCTGTAAGCCCCCTGTCCCAGAAGCAATCTGAAGGTACAGCTGCATCCCAAGGGCCCGGTGTAGACTCCAGCAGAGAAGCACCAGAGAGGGCCTGCGCAGTCTACCACACAGAAAAGGGGACGAACAACAAGTCCCAGCAGCAAGAGGGCAATTGCAAACCCAAAGTGCAGTGTCCTAACACAGCAGAGAAAGATTAAGGAGTAGGCCTCATACTCAACTGGCCAAAGATCACCCCAGGCACTTCCAGGCCGGCCGGACCATCTTTACCATCTGTGACGGTCTCCCTGGACTAAGTTTCTGCCGAGTAAAAGAGGAAAAGGTAAAGAGACTACTGTTTGTGCCTGTTTCTTTCATTGCTGGTCGGCCCTGCACCGTGTTAGTCACGCAGCACCATAGACTTCCACAAACACCAACCGTGCCCCGGGCATTGCTCCACCTGTGGGGAGCAGTACTACCATTGCTGCCATAACATCATCCCGGAGGCCTCACACAGCAGCGGCGGCTTAGTAGCCGCATACCACAGGTGGCGTCACGAACACAAACTTTAATTCAAGCCACATATTCAACTGACACCCACCAGGGCCACGGAGCCGGGCCCAGCCACCACTGACTACCACCGGACTAGTCCGGTCCGGCACCGGGTGTCCCATAGCCCTGGGGTGGGCGAGTCAACTTTGGCGCTGTGAACAGGATTTCGTGCCCGGTCACACCGGGTACTGTGCGCCTGAAGAACTGTGTAAAAGACTGTGTACTGGTTGTAAATTGCCGCCGCCATTAGCCGCGCCGAGCGCAGGAAGAAGGGGGGCGTGCCTGACAAAGAGCGCGAAGGGAGCGCGCCATCAGAGCAGAGCGCTGTTAACCCCGCGCGACCCGGAAGAAAATTTGAAAAGTGAACGGAGCCTGGTAAGGTTCACTAAGGGGGAGGAAGATGTCCGACTCCGAGGGAGAGCAGGTGGCTGCCATCGCCCAGGGCGCCGCAGCACCGGCCGAAGTAGTCCCAGTCGCCGTCGCCCCAGCCCCCACTGTAGCGCCGGTAATGCCGATCACCATGCCGTACATACCAGGAGCAGAATGGCTGCCGCAGTACTCCGGGGAGTCCCATACCTTGAGTGACTTCAGAGAAAGCCTGCACAGCTTGTTCCGGGTGTATCCTCTGACTGAGAGCCAGAAGGTGGGCATAGTAATGGGACAGCTAGCCGGCGCAGCCCAGCGTGAAGCGAAGTCCTGGCCTGATACAGATAAAGGGACAGCAGCCCAGATACTGGCCAAGCTAAAGAGTACTTTTGACACCCGCACCGCAGCAGAGATAAAGATGAGATTCTTTGGGTGCAAGCAACGGGCCACGGACAGCATAAGGGACTATGCCTTAAACTTGCAGGAGGCCCTGAAAGCAGTTAAACAGGTGGACCCAGAGAGTGTACGTGAAGAAGACAAACTCCTAACTGAGCAGTTCATAGAGGGGCTCCTGTCAGATGCCCACAGGACCCAGCTGCGTATCCTGGTCCTGCAGAACCCTGCTCTGGACTTTGCCAAGTTTAAGGACCAGGCCATCAGGGTACTGAGAGAATCTACACCGAATGACCCAGTACCCCTCCGGCCTCTTGCTATCACGTACCCCGGGGTGGTGCCTGCAACACGAGCCACTGCAGGGGCTGAGGCGCAGTCCCTGGATAAGGATCCCACTGCAGAGCTCAGACAGCAGTTCCAGGAGCTGACCAAGACTGTGGCTGCCCTTGCCAAGACCGTGCAGTCTCTACAAATGACCCCCTCGCCTGCAAAAATCGAGTTGGCCTCCAGCCCAGAAGACGTCCCATGGATGCGACAGAGGAGGATTCCGCCGACCCGAGGCAGAGACACAGACCGGTATGATTCAACAGGACAACCGATCTGCCGCCACTGCAACCAGGCGGGCCACATTGCACGACGCTGTCCTTTAAACGGGCCGAGCCTGGGGCCAGGAGCCAACCCCCAGGTGTGAGGAAGCCCGGCTCAAACCCCAGCCGCAGCAAGTATGTGGGAGGACGCCCGGTCCTTCCCATTGTGCTGGATGGGATCCCTTTGAATGCCCTCCTGGATACGGGGTCCCAGGTAACAACCATCCCCCACAAACTGTACAAAAGATATTGGGCTGATTCAGACATTGACCATGGCCCAGATGATGATTTAACGATTGTGGCCAGTAATGGTCAGCCCTTACCTCAAATTGGGTACAAAGAAGTAACCATTAAAGTGGGGCGGGTGGAATTGCCATGTCAGGGGATGATAATTGTAGATATAGATCGCAAAGAATCTGACCCACTGCTAACCCTTGGTACAAATGTGATAGAAAATTGTATTGCCGAAGTGATAATTTTGTTGCAACAGGCGTCTGAAACTGCCAGCTCCGGGCAGCAGCGTGTCCTACAGAGGGAGATCAGAGCCCTGATGAGGAGGCAGCAAGTAGAGCTAGCCGGAGGAGAAATTGGCAGTGTGAGGGTAAGTGACCCCCTCCCCATTGTAATACCCCCAAGAAGTGAAATGTTGATATGGTGTCGGGCAGCAATAGGCCTCAAGGGTCAGGATTACCATGCCTTGGTAGAACCAGTGTATTCAGACAGTAGGCCTGGAGTCCTGATAGCCAGAGGGGTAGCGGACGTCCGCAAGGGGAGAGTGCCCGTCCGTGTCCTGAATTGTGGGGAGGAGGAGGCCAAATTGCCCCGGTACGCCACTGTAGCAAAACTGTACACTGTCAGTAACAATACCATTAAAGCAGTGGAACCCTTGATCCCGTCCGACCAGGCGGAAGACAATGGCTCCAAGGGGCAGCCGGAAGACTGGTGCCAAAAATTACATGTAGGCACCGACTCCACCCCCTCGCACCAAAAGCATGGGGTTTACCGGGTGGTACAGGAGTACGAGCGGGTCTTCAGCAAACACCCCCTAGATTTTGGGCAGGTGAAAGGGGTTAAACATCAAATCCCCACGGGTGATCATCATCCCATTAAAGAGAGATACCGCCCTGTACCCCCCGCACAGTATCAGTGTGCCAAGGAAATGTTACGGGAAATGAAGGAGGCTGGGGTTATCAGAGATAGTTGTAGCCCCTGGGCAGCTCCACTAGTGCTCGTAAAGAAAAAAGATGGTACAATGAGAATGTGTGTAGATTACAGGCAAATTAACCGCATTACACATAAAGATGCTTATCCACTGCCCAGAATAGAGGAGTCACTAACAGCCTTAAAGTCAGCTAACTATTTCTCCACCTTGGATCTCACCAGTGGGTATTGGCAGGTTCCGGTGGCAGAGGCGGACAAGGAGAAGACTGCATTCACGACACCAATGGGCCTCTGTGAGTTCAATTGTATGCCATTCGGGCTCTGCAACGCCCCAGGGACATTCCAAAGGTTGATGGAGTGCTGCTTGGGCCACCACAACTTTGAAACCGTGCTGTTGTACCTGGATGACGTAATAGTCTACTCCAAGACTTATGAGGACCACCTGAAGCACTTAGCAGAAGTGTTTGAATCCTTGTCGAAATATGGCCTGAAGATCAAGCCGTCCAAATGTCACCTCTTGAAGCCAAAGGTACAGTACCTGGGTCATGTGGTCAGCGCAGAAGGTGTGGCACCTGATCCGGAGAAAGTCACTGTAATCAAGGACTGGCCAAGACCCACCACAGTGAAGGAGGTGCGGCAGTTCCTTGGACTGGTGGGCTACTACCGAAGGTTCATTGATGGTTTCACCAAGATAGCAGCGCCCCTTCAAGATCTCCTGGTGGGCCAGCCAAAGCAGGCTAAGAAGCAGAGCCCTCCATTTGAATGGAGCAGCCAACTGGAAACATCCTTTGTCCGGCTGAAAGGGGCTCTCACGGGAGAAGAAATTCTGGCCTACCCTGACTACAGCCAACCGTTTGTACTGTATACAGACGCCAGCAACGTGGGACTGGGAGCAGTTCTGTCCCAGGTACAGGGAGGCAGAGAGAGGGTGATAGCGTACGCCAGTAGGAAGCTTCGGCCCACAGAAAGGAATCCAGAAAACTACAGTTCCTTCAAGCTGGAGTTCCTCGCTATTGTTTGGGCAGTGACTGAACGCTTCAAGCACTATCTGGCATCGGCCAAGTTCACCATCTTCACGGACAACAATCCGTTGACACACCTGGCAACAGCCAAGTTAGGTGCGATGGAGCAGCGATGGATGGCCCGGCTGTCTAACTTTGACTTTACCATCAAGTATCGGGCTGGCAAGAAGAATAACAATGCTGATGCGCTGTCCAGAATGCCTCACTTGCCCGAGTCTGGAGAAGACATGGATGAACTCGAAGAGATAGAGTTACCGGCTTTCCATCACCAAGGTGTGTCCCAGTGTGAGCATGCTGTGGGAGTGAAGCGCTCAAGCCAGCACGGGGTCTCGGTCAACCCCTTACTCCACCATAATTGGGAAGAAACACAGAACGGTGACCCGGCCGTGCGATTGGTCAAAGAGAAGCTAGCGCAAGCTGAGACCCATCTTGGCCCAGACGCTCCAGAGGAAGCCCAGCAGCTGTGGAAGGAGAGGGGACGACTGTTCACCTACCAAGGCAAGCTCTGCAAGAGATATGTCAACTATCGAACAAATGAACTTGTCTGGCAGATAGTGGTTCCGCAGAGAGATGCTCCAATGGTCCTAGCAGCGTATCATGATAACGCAGGACACTTCGGGTGGAAGAAGTTGGAGGCCCTACTCCGTGATCGGTTCTATTGGGTGCACATGAGAAAGATGATCGAGAAGTGGTGCCGAGACTGCGGCCCGTGTAACCTGAGGCGGAAAGACGATGCCAGCCAAAGGTCTCCCTTGCAGCCAATTGTCACAAAGCAGCCCCTGGAGTTGGTGGCCCTGGACCACGTGAAGTTAACACCAAGCCGGTCAGGCTATGTGTACGCCCTCACCATTGTGGACCATTACTCTCGTTTCCTGGTAGTAGTGCCTGTGAAGGACCAGACAGCCAGGACAGCAGCTAGAGCGTTCCAGGCATCCTTTTGCCGACCTCACGGCTATCCGGAAAGGGTACTGACTGATCAGGGTCCTGCATTCGAGGCTGAAGTGTTCCAAGAGTTCTGTAACATGTACGGTTGTAAGAAAATCCGAACCACACCGTACCACCCCCAAACCAATGGACTGTGCGAGAAAATGAACCATGTGGTTATTGATATGCTGAAGACCCTACCGCTGGAGGAAAGGAACCAATGGCCAGAAAAGTTGCCAGATCTGGTAGACCTGTACAACCACATCCCAGTGAATTCGACCAACTGCAGCCCCGCTTACCTGATGCGAGCCAGACCAGGCAAGTTGCCTGTAGACTTTGAGATGGGGACTGTGTCGCCTGTGGCGGTTCAAGAAATAGAGGATTGGGATACAGAACGGCAGCAGCGGTACCGTAAGGTCCAGGAGTGCGTAGAGAGGAGCCTGTCTCAAGCAAGAACGAGACAAGAACAGCATTACAATCAAACAGCCCCAGCAACTCCCTTAGCACCTGGAGAACAAGTCCTCAAGAAGAAGCGGAAGGCGCATAAATTGGATGATCAGTGGGAAAGCGAGCCCTACACCATTATCCCCTCCAACTTTGACAATAGTAAGGTATGCCTCATAAGCAAAGATGAAGGCAAGACCTATCAAGCAATTTCCCGAGACCGCCTGAAAGCGTGCCCTGAACGGTGCAGAATCCAAAGAGAAATGGAAGGAGTACAAGGAAGTCCCCAAAGTCAAGAGAAAGAAGGGGAGATGATTCAAACCATCCTTGGAAAGTTCCCCAAAACTTGGACCCGAATAAACAATGCCATAGTGGTACCAGTTTTGACGTTTCCGCAGTTGGTCGAGCCAGAAACGGAAAAGGTTCCGGATCCACCTAAAGAATCGTCCGCTCCAGCACGAGATGACACGCCAGCAGTGGAACAGGAGGATCAACCCCCTGTCAGTGGTGAACCTGTCATACCCTTGGCGACTCTTAGATCACAAAGGCAACCATCACGCTTACCTATGGGGGTTAGGCCCACCTGTAGTGCTGAGATAGAAGACGCACCACGTAGTCAGGGGCAAACACCAGAGCTACGTAGGTCCCAGCGCAGCACTCGGGGACAACCCCCTCTAAGGTATAGGGAGTCAACTGTATAAGGGAAAGAGTACTTATTAGAATGTAAATAGTTATGCAAAATGTCTGTCATGTTGTGTACAAAATGTTTTCTTTTTCTTTGATTGCGAAAATGGACAATTGGGCCACTGGACTATGGGTGGCCAACACCTAAATTGTTCATAGTTAGCACCAGTGTGCTCAACACCCCTGAAGAAAAACCCGTCCGGCGTGCATAGAGTGGGGTCATCAATGCTCTGACGCACGCCCAGAGCCTACGTTGGGGGTTTGAACGCGGCGGGTCCCCCATGGAGCAGTGTAATGGACACCCGGCAGGGAGCCACACTGGACTCTTATAGTAATGTTTAAGGTTGTAACGTTAAAGTATTTGCGCCTCCCATAATGGGATGAAATGTTCTAACATGTCATGTTTGTTTCTACAGTCCGGGAGTACTGAATTTAACTAAGGGGGAGTGTGGCGCCCCAGGACCTGGTCGCCACAACAGCATTGCCCTCCCAAAAGGGTTAATGCTGAGCCTGGAGGTAATTGGGAGATCTATTGGCCAGTAAGTTAACACTCAACACAGTTCTCCCTCCGGCCAGCAGGGGGAGCTCTGAACCTGGAACTTCAGGGAGCATTCCTTAAGTCTGGCTGGAAGGAGGAAGTGGTGGTTAGTCTGGAGACAGGAGTGAAAGAGTGCAGACGCAGAGTAGTGCTGCCTTGTAAACTGGGGCCTAGAGCTGGGATAGCTTGGCCCAGTGAAGCAAGGGGAGCAGAGAGGCACAGCAGGGACTCGGACATCGGAGTCTGTAGTTGCCAGGGCATAAAATCCATCCCTGGTAGCTGAATCCGGAGGGCAGGAGAGCTGTAAGCCCCCTGTCCCAGAAGCAATCTGAAGGTACAGCTGCATCCCAAGGGCCCGGTGTAGACTCCAGCAGAGAAGCACCAGAGAGGGCCTGCGCAGTCTACCACACAGAAAAGGGGACGAACAACAAGTCCCAGCAGCAAGAGGGCAATTGCAAACCCAAAGTGCAGTGTCCTAACACAGCAGAGAAAGATTAAGGAGTAGGCCTCATACTCAACTGGCCAAAGATCACCCCAGGCACTTCCAGGCCGGCCGGACCATCTTTACCATCTGTGACGGTCTCCCTGGACTAAGTTTCTGCCGAGTAAAAGAGGAAAAGGTAAAGAGACTACTGTTTGTGCCTGTTTCTTTCATTGCTGGTCGGCCCTGCACCGTGTTAGTCACGCAGCACCATAGACTTCCACAAACACCAACCGTGCCCCGGGCATTGCTCCACCTGTGGGGAGCAGTACTACCATTGCTGCCATAACATCATCCCGGAGGCCTCACACAGCAGCGGCGGCTTAGTAGCCGCATACCACAGGTGGCGTCACGAACACAAACTTTAATTCAAGCCACATATTCAACTGACACCCACCAGGGCCACGGAGCCGGGCCCAGCCACCACTGACTACCACCGGACTAGTCCGGTCCGGCACCGGGTGTCCCATAGCCCTGGGGTGGGCGAGTCACAAACACCTAGTCAGAAGAGGTAAAAGGTCTGGCATTAATACATTAGAACGGAGCACAGACAAATGAGGCTAACAAGCACCACTGAGCAAATGCTACAACTGGCAGTGATCTGGGACTGACTGCTCAGCTAAATAGCTGGGCAATCACTCAGAAAAGAGAACACCTGAAGAAAACCAGCATCTTGCAATCTCAGATTGGACAACTGAGCTGTCACTCATCAAACTGACAGCTTAGCACTCCCTATCTATCAAAATTTTATACACTCATGTGAGCTGTGATGTAGTACTGGTTGCCAGCCCCCAAGACAAGATAATTCTATTTACGCCCCCTAATCATTGGTATTTCCGGAGACCCTTCCACGAGTCCAATATTGAACTCTAAACATATCCTTAACCCTTCTAATATAAAAATATAATAGCAGCTCTTGGTAATGAATGGAGACAGTATTGAGTCATATACAGCGCAGTTGATTCAATACTGTCCTCATTTATTATGCCCTAATTTTCTGCCTTCTCCGTCGCTGATTATGCAGAGCGCAGAAGTGGAAATTTTGTCATCAACTGCTGTGCTTTGCATAGGCAGTAACTGAGATGGCAAAGCTCTGTTCATTATATTGAGTTTTGTCATTTTGAGACGACCTATGCAGAACACAGCAATGGAAATTATTTTGTCAGCAGTTGCTGCGCTCTGCATAGGCAGTGACCAAGATGACAAAGCTCATTTTGTCATACCGAGCTTTGTCACTTTGTCTGCTGCCTATGCAGAGCGCAGCAGCTTTTAACAGACTCCTTTCACCTGTTACGCTACAGATAGGCGCTCACGGCACACTTGCATGTACCGATCACCTGGCAGTGCATGAAGCTTTTGGAAGTGGCGGGAGGCAAAAATTTGTAGGCTCATAATGCACACTACGGCATGGGATTTAAGTAGACTTCATATTGCAGATAGCAAAAAATGGATAGAATATTAATGACAACTATGTCTGTGTGAACGCAGCCTATGGGTCATACCCAGACGTTGCCCGCGTACCTTTCTGTGGTGACCATGCTCCTTCAGGGTCACAGTGGTGGAGGACACTCGAGTCTTGTCATCGTGTGCGTCAACCTGGAACTTTCTTTGTGTCCGAATCTTTACGTGATTCTTCACTGTGATTGTACCGTCCGCTTGGACCTGGAAATCGGGGTCTCGTGAGACATATTTGATTGCAATCGGAGCCTCACACTTCTCATAGTCAACTGGAAGAAAAATGGAGAAAAGATTGATCAGATTGATTTACTCTAGAGTCACTAGGATAAAACCTGCAAGTGGCATAGTTTCATCACAATACTGTTCTGCAAACTCGGTGCCAAGGTCTGGTGCCGTCTCCGATTAGGTGCCGTATAGTAGTACCCCCAGCCACTTGCAAAGCCTGTAGCAGTGGAAGCACAGTAGGCAGCAAAGGAGAAGCACAATTGAACCCACAGGGTGAAATTTTAATTTTGCACCCCTTAAAAGTGCACATGACTTCTGCTGGGTTTCGCTGGATCTACATTTTCAAAGGTATCGAAGTCAACATGGCACCAATAGTAGTTGGATCCTATGGCAGAGCAGGTAGCCACTAACCATTGCTGCCTATGGGCTACAATATGTTGGCGTCCCGACTCACTATGTATACAGCTGAGAAGAGGAATTGGACCCTCGGATAAGGGGATCATAAGGGGGGGCACAAAGGTATCATTGTTTTTGAAGTAGGTGGGATTAATACTCTATAAAGGGGTGCTCAGGGGACAATGTTACTGGGTTAGGGGTGCAATATTTACCTAACTGGCAACCAATGAACCAATGGATATCTATTGCCAAAACAGTGGTAATACCGTTTAAACTATGACAAGCAGGTACCCATAGTATAATTTCAGCCCCATTAGAGCCAGTACAAAGCTACTGGAAATCTATTCCGTTCCCAGAGAGAATTTCAGTGGCTAAATGCCTACCGAATCCCATTGGGATGGTAGCCTCTACACGCGGACAAGCCAAGAGGCAGGGTAGTCAAATATTTCAGGGTCTGATACCAAGGGAGCACATCGTGAACAAAGGGGAAAGACAAAAGTGCAGTCAGGCCATGGTTTGAAGCAAAATACTAGGAGGATAGCGGATCAGAGGAAAGGGGCAAGGCAAATGGATGGTCAGAGGAAGTCCAAGGTCTGACAGTAAAAGATCAGAACAAACAGACAAGCGAGGCCAACAACCACCACTGAGAAAATGCTTAAACTGGCAGTGAAATGGGACTGACTGCTCAGCTAAGTAGCAAGGCAATCACTCAAAACAGGGAACACCTGAAGAAGCCCAGCACCTGCTAATCTCAGATTGGAAGATAGAGCTGTCACTCACCAGCAAACAGTCACTCATTGCGTCCAAGACACATTGGAAGGAGGAATCGTGACAAATATACGGTAATATTAAATATAAAGGACTTAAGGAACCTGACCCATCTTCTATGATTTTATGAGATTAGAACACAGAGCACAGACAAACGAAGCCAACAAGCACCACTGAGCAAATGCTACAACTGGCAGTGATCTGGGACTGACTGCTCAGCTTAGTAGCTGGTCAATCACTCAGAACAGGGAACACCTGAAGAAGCCCAGCACCTTCCAATCTCAGATTGGACAACTGAGATGTCACTCACCAGCAAACAGATACCAAGGGTGCAAATCGTGAACAAAGGGGAAAGACAAAAGTGTAGTCAGGTCACGGTTTGAAACAGAATACCAGGAGGATAGTAGATCAGAACAAAGGGGCAAGGCAAATGGATGGTCAGAGGAAGTCCAAGATCTGACAGTAATAGATCAGAACAGACGAGCGAGGCCAACAAGCACCACTGAGCAAATGCTACAACTGGCAGTAAAATGGGACTGACTGCTCAGCTAAGTAGCTGGGCAATCACTCAAAACAGGGAACACCTAAAGAAGCCCAGCACCTGTGAACCTCAGATTGGATGACTGAGCTGTCACTCACCAGCAAACAGTCACTCATTACATCCAAGACACATCGGGCAAATGTTCTGGGGTCAGATACCAAGGGAGCTCGTCGTGAACAAAGGTGTAATCAGGTCGCGGTTCAGAACAGAATTCCAGGAGGATAGTAGATCAGAGAAAAGGGGCAAGGCAAATAGATGGTCAGAGGAGGTCCAATGTCTGGCAGTAATAGATCTGAACACAGAGTACAGAAAAACGAGGCCAACAAGCACCACTGAGCAAATGCTACAACTGGCAGTGATCTGGGACTGACTGCTCAGCATAATAGCTGGGCAATCACTAACAACAGGGAATACCTGTAGAAGCCCAGCACCTTCCAATCTCAGATTAGAAGACGGAAATTGACAACTATTACCCTATTGTTTGTCAAAACTTCCCATTTTGGAAATAGGGCTGTGCCGGATGTTGTAGGAGCACACCCTATTGACAAAGGGAATGGTAACACCAAGTTATCAATTTGTTCATAAATCTCCAAGGAGGAATAACAAAGGAATGATGATCATCCAGCTTTTCCAGGAACAGATATAATAGTTGAATGGGATTTCCAGAGATGCAATGTGACAATTATCCTGAATTGCTTACAGTCCGGAACACTGATGGAGTAATTACAATAGGCATTGTCATCTCTTCGCCAGGAACAGGGGTGTAATGTGTGAAGGTTTTCAAATCAGGTATCTCCGGATACACAAATATCTAATTATTTCATGTGGTCACCTACAATGGATGAGTAATGGGCTGGGTGCACGCTCCACCTATTACTAATCCCATTCATTAATATTCAATGTGACACTGTGCACCCATAGTGAGCAGTATTAATGAGTATCTTCGGGGATGTCAATGTATCCCTGGCGTGGGACAAATATCATCTATCCCCTTGAAGTAGCCATTTAAAAAGAAAAAAAAAGCATCAAACACCCAGGTATAAAACCAAACTAAAAAACAAATTAAAGACGTCTTCTACCACTAGAGGGCGCTCTGGCACGTACTGCATATTAATTTATTAATTAGATATTCCCATTATCTAACATTAGAAAATTGTAGACTCCCATCCAATCCTAAATAAAGTCCATAAATTCAAAAAAGGCTGAATAACCTCTTTAAAGGGACATTCCATTACTGATGACCCTCCCATAGGACATGGGGTGACTACCACATGGGACTGCAGCACTGAATTCTATAACAAAATGTCACATTTTTTCTACAAGGGTGCAAAAGAAGTTGAGGTTCTGCAGCCTGTAAGTCATCGACAGTGCCATTAGTTTATTCATAGTCCTTCTGCTTCTTGCATCAACTCAGGAGATGGTGTTTCATAATGCAGAGCCCAGACACGGAAGGAAATAATTGCACGCTTTTAATAGATTTTTTTTGCAGAAATACTGCAAATGTAAGTGTGCGGTCATTATGGGTGATGACATATTCGACCACTAAGTCTGGTACAGAGACAATGCCACACCATTACCAATGAGCGAGCATTGAAAACATTTACAGATGTCGCCATCTTTTCTATAGCTTCTCTATTTCTATTGTCTTATGACAACACTGAGTGCTTTTGCTATTCAGTGTTATCATAGGGACACTGGAAGTAACCGAACACCATCCACATCAATGCCATAAATCAGCTAGGATCATATGTGCTAACTTTTCCTGCAGAATCTTTGCAAAAGATTTTCTGGAGTCTGGGGGAATCTTCCCTTTTGGCCATGGTCCTACCAGAGTATTGGAAGTGGTCTCGATCCTACCAGACTCTCGGAAGTGGTCTCAATACTACCAGACTCTCGGAAGTGGTCTCAATCCTACCAGACTCTCGTAAAGTGGTCACGATCCTACCAGACTCTCGGACGTGGTCTCAATCCTACCAGACTCTCGTAAAGTGGTCTCGATCCTACCAGACTCTAGGAAGTGGTCTCAATACTACCAGACTCTCGGAAGTGGTCTCAATCCTACCAGACTCTCGTAAAGTGGTCACGATCCTACCAGACTCTCGGAAGTGGTCTCAATCCTACCAGACTCTCGGAAGTGGTCTCAATCCTACCAGACTCTCGGAAGTGGTCTCAATCCTACCAGACTCTCGTAAAGTGGTCACGATCCTACCAGACTCTCGGAAGTGGTCTCAATCCTACCAGACCCTCGGAAGTGGTCTCAATCCTACCAGCCTCTCAAAAGTGGTCTCAATCCTACCAGACTCTCGTAAAGTGGTCACAATCCTACCAGACTCTCAGAAGTGGTCATGCCTAAAGGCATGCTCCATCATTTTCTGGAGTCTGGTGGGTCTTCCCTTTTTGCCATGCTCCAACCAGACTCTCGAAAGTGGTCTCTATCCTACCAGAATCTCAGACATGGTCATGCCTAAAGGGATGCACCATCATTTTCTGGATTCTGGGGGGAGGGGTCTACCCTTTTTGCCACTATCCTACCAGACTCTTGGAAGTGGTCTCAATCCTACCAGACCCTCGGAAGTGGTCTCAATCCTACCAGCCTCTCAGAAGTGGTCTCAATCCTACTAGACTCTCGTAAAGTGGTCACAATCCTACCAGACTCTCAGAAGTGGTCATGCCTAAAGGCATGCTCCATCATTTTCTGGAGTCTGGTGGGTCTTCCCTTTTTGCCATGCTCCAACCAGACTCTCGAAAGTGGTCTCTATCCTACCAGAATCTCAGACATGGTCATGCCTAAAGGGATGCACCATCATTTTCTGGATTCTGGGGGGAGGGGTCTACCCTTTTTGCCACTATCCTACCAGACTCTTGGAAGTGGTCTCGATCCTACCAGACTTTCGGAAGTGGTCTCAATCCTAGCAGACTCTCGGAAGTGGTCACGATGCTACCAGACTCTCAGAAGTGGTCATACCTAAAGGGATGCTCCATAATTTTCTGGAGCCTGTTTTTTTTTCCCTTTTTGCCACGATCCAACCAGACCCCCGGAAGTGGTCTTGATTCTACCAGACTCTCGGAAGTGTTAATGCCTAAATGCCTAAAGGGATGCTCCATCATTTTCTGGAGTTTGGGGGGTCTTCCCTTTTTGCCACGATCATACTAGACTCTTGGAAGTGGTCTCAATCTTACCAGACTCTCGGAAGTGATCTCTATCCTAACAGAATCTCAGGTGTGGTCATGCCTAAAGAGATGCTTCATCATTTTCTGGATTCTGGGGGGGGGAGGCTACACTTTTTGCCACTATCCTACCAGACTCTCAGAAGTGGTTTCGTTCCTACCAGAATCTCGGAGGTGGTCACGATCCTACCAGAGTCTCAGAAGTGTTCATGCCTAAAGGAATGCTCCACCATTTTCTGGAGTTTGGGGGGGTCTTCCCTTTTTGCCACGATCGTACCAGACTCTCGGAAGTGGTCTCTATCCTACCAGACTCTCAGACGTGGTCATGCCTAAAGAGATACTCCATCATTTTCAGGAGCCTGGGGGGATCTTCCCTTTTTTGTCAATATCCTACCAGACTCTCGGAAGTGGTCTCGATCCTACCAGACTCTCGGAAGTGGTCATGCCTAAAGGAATGCTACATAATTTTCTGGAGTCTGGGGAGGTCTTCCCTTTCTGCTACAATCCTACCAGATTCTTAGAAGTGGTCTTGATCCTACTAGACTCTCAGAAGTGGTCATGACTAAAGGGATGGTACGATTTTTCAGCCACTTGTCTGACCCCAGCCTTATTATCAGTACTACCTGCAGCCTAACAGACCTTTACTATAACTTCTCCCAGTTCCTTGATGAACTTAAAGTTTTTTTAACAGTTACAGGCGCTTAGGACAACATAGTCGGTGTCAACGACAAGACAAGCCCTATGTACCTGCATCCGCACCTTGAAAGCTAACGCCCCAATCAAAGTTCTCCGCTGTAACCAGACACGTCTCGTCCACAATGCACCACTTGTCTTAGCTTTGTTACGCCTGCAGTGAATAGCATCCAGCGGCGTTTGCAAAAATCACAAGAGAAATGAGATCCAGGTAGAGAAAGTTCCTGGACGTTCACAGATGGATCTCTTATATCAGTAATGGCGAACCTGTGGCACTCCAGCTGTTGCAAAACTACAATTCCCATCATGTCTTCACAGCCAAAGCTTTTGCTTTGAATGGCCAGGCATGATGGGAATTGTAGTTTTGCAACAGCTGGAGTGCCACAGGTTCGCCATCACTGTCTTATATCGTATGATTGGGGGGGGTAACAAAATATCTACGGTGTATTGTGTGAAAACAAGCCGAGTAACAGAGATCTGATCTTCCTGGTAGGCGGTGGCTGCGGTGCTCTATAGCGCACCTGTCACCTGTTCATGGCACTATTCATGAGGATGGGATTTTATGGTTTTATGTAAATGGAGAGAGGGCTCCACGGCATCTTTGGTTGCATGATATCAAGTAGCGCAACCGTAGCATTTCAGCAGACAATGTACACAGTGTGTGTGGACAGGACGATCATGCTAAAGGGAAATTCTCAAGTTTGAAAGCTGTCCATTGAATAAGTGATAACCTTCCGATTGCTGGGGTCTGACCTCCGTGGTCCCTGGCGGTCATAAGAACTGAATGAGTAGAGGTTGCCTCTTGAACTCCAAATTAATAAGATTTGTTTTATAAGCGCTCGGGCAATCGATACAGCACACACATGCTTTGTGGTGTCACAAGGTCAATCTTGCGCACTGCCGAAGAGTGCCAGCAATCTTCGGCGCTCCTGTTACGATTCAATGGAGCTGTAGCGCGCATGATTGGCCATGGCTCTGGTTTTCGGAATCACTGGCGGCCCATAAACCGGACCCCCTGAGATAAGTTTCAAACTTCAGAATACCCCTTTAATGATTACCATGTCCCATATAGTTTGTATCTGATGTTGTGAATGGTTCCTTGAGATCAGGGGCAGACACATCATTGGTGCAACTTGGGGGCCCAAGAGGTCAGGGGCCCATTTTACCCCCAAAGCAGGTGCAATTTTGTATGAGCTCTTGAGCTGCAAAGGGCCCATATAGTCTTCGTGCACAGGGGCCCTTTTCGGTCTGTGTCCGCCAGTGGCTGAGATGGTGATTTATGACTTACAATTTTGGGAGACGGAGCATCATACGCTTCATATAGTGTGAATTATCAGTCTCGGGTTAACTGTGACTATCCAGAGGTCAATAAGGCACCAATTTGTTTTCAAGATACAAAGGTCGAGGTGCAATCAGGGATGATACAATGGGACCATTGTGTAGCCTCACGCTCTGGTGGTCCTGGATATAAGATTCCTTCTAAAGGACTGTAGGGGGTCCAACTAGTGAAAACAGCCTCAATCATCTATGTAGGGGAAGCTGCACATTGCCTCTTGTACCTTCTGGCAACCGTGAAATTCCGAGCACTGCGAGTCTGCGAGGCCTTCACCTCTCGAAACACCTAATATTAGAAATACCCAACAAGACAATGGAAGGGTTATGAACTGTCCTTGTCGTGAGAGTAGTAAGCCCCTTAAATCAACACTTTTACTCTGTTGTCGGTGTCCTCGCCCATTGGCGAAAAAAATGCGTTACGGTAAAACAGCGTCGTATATACACAACGTCTGCAAGACAATTAAGAAGCCTCAAGGGTCCTCGCGTGACGATATGCAGGTATGAGCAGCGCAAATGTAAGTTTACTTAGGGAAAAGCACAAATATTCGGGTTAGTCGCTCTACTCCTGAAGCAAGGAAGGTAGTGATGCGTTACCCTATAGCTATGGAATTTTGCCCTTTAGGATTCTCGGGGGTTGTGTTCCTAGTTTGGGTTGAGCGGTGGTCATCTTGTAGGTCGGCTGCCACTTTATTGTCTGTGGGACTGATGAAAATGAGTTGAACCCATGAGCTTGGGGGTACCTGGTGCTAAACGCCCTTTTCATACCAGGTCGCTGCCAGCAGTTTTACACAGCAGGCACCTATCGGTAACTGCTGCAACTGGAGCTGGCTCTGATCGCTGCAGTTTAACTACTTAGAAGCTGTAACGAACAGCAACCACAGCATCTAAGCGGTTAGAAAGGACCGCGCCACTAATGGGTTATGTAGTGGCAGTCTAGGGCCCATGGGGGGCTTCAATTCAGACTTTACTATTTGCCACTCCTTTGTAAGAAGCGGTTAGTCTTTGAATTCAGTGACTGACCACCCTTCCATTGGCACTATTAATAGGGGTCTCAGCAGATCAGACCAGCACTGATATAGCAGTTACTATTACCTGTCCTATGGATAGGTGATAACTTGTTCTAACCAGAGTAGCCCTTTAAGAGGAAGACTAACGCGTTTTTGGACTTAAAGGGATTTTCAGGTTTTGGAGAATCCCCGGCTACAGTGTGTTTACAAAAACAAATTGTGCTTTGCTTTTTCTCTCCGTGTCCAGCACTAAGTTTCTGCCACTGCTTCCAGTGTTTGTTATTGTCTTCAGTGTTAACGTCATGCTGCAGCCAATCAGTGAGATCAGCACTTCTGAGCGGCTGGTGTCATCAACTTGAGAAGAGTCACTGATTGGCTGCAGCATTGTCGATGCGATGTCGGTGCTGAGGACAATAAAAACCATTGGGAGCAGAGACTCAATGCTGGACCTGGGAAGTGTGAGTATAGCACAGTTTGTATTTTAAAATAAACTAATTTTTTTTTATTTAGGTTTTTACATTTTTTGTGTCAAATACCCTGTTATGAGAACCTTACATATTACAGGGGGTTTCTGAACCGTCATCTAGAATGGTATAAGTGTACACAGGTACGTGGCTACTTTGGTTCAGAAACAGCGCCACACCTGACTGCAGGTTGTGACTGGTATTGCATCTTTGCTCCATTGAAGTAAATGAGGATGAGCTGCATTACCATACACAACCTGAGGGCAGGTGTGGCGCTGTTTTGGAAATGACACTATGTTTTACTTCTGTATAACCATTTTATTGCTGTAATAAATACACTTTGCGGACAGGACATTTCCTTATTATACGTATAAATCAATAATATATCTTATTGCTCAATGTGTCTGGTTTGGAAGTGTAGACGTTACATAGGATTATATATTTTGGCTCAGTGGTTAGCACTACAGCCTTGCAGCGCTGGGGTCCTGGGTTCAAATCCCACCAAGGACACCATCTGCAAGGAGTTTGTATGTTCTCCTAGTGTTTCCGTGGGTTTCCTCCCACACTCCAAAGACATACAGATACTGACTCTAGATTGTGAGCCCCAATGGGGACAGGGTTGCAAATGTATGTAGAGCGCTGTGGAATTAATAGCGCTATATAAATGAATAAAATTATTATTAAAAATTATTATTATTATTTTCAGAAATCAGCAAACCCCCTCCCCGGAGTAGATGGCTACCTTCATAAACCGGACTGGACACCCCCTCCCACATAAACCAAGCAAAGCAAGCAGGCAGGCAGAAACCAGCACTTACTGGTAATGAAGGCAGGCACACCCAGAGATGATGCACCAGTATCAATATTCAGAATGCTCGGCTCTAATTACAGGCTAATCTAATGGCAATTTACATGCAATTGCAAAAAATAAAAAATAAAATTTTATTACTGATGGACCAATTGCTAAAGATAGAACTGCAATGTTCTCCATCTGTGTGGCTCCATTTGGACCTTAACGAGTGCCGATCTGATTATTATCAACCCAAAGCCACATGTAGAAATCTCATGGGCACTGTCATAAAATAGTGTCGTACAGTGGATACATAATACCGACACACACTGCCAAATGATTGCAGATGTCTTTAAATGGGCTGCATCAGTAATGCAATCTTATCTGGTCCAGCTGTTTTTCTCATCATCATTACGTGAAAGTGCCTATAGAGTGCCTATATGATAGTACCCACATGACAGTACCATACAGTGTTCACAATAGTGCTCTTTAGTACCCACATAATAATGTGATATGGTATAGTAAATAAATAATAGTGCCATATGGTAGTCAGATGATAGTGTCATACAGTGTATACAAAACAGGGCCATAGATTAACCGCATAATAAAGCCATACAGTTTCACAATACTGCTTTTCAGTA
Organism: Anomaloglossus baeobatrachus; assembly: GCF_048569485.1. Lineage (NCBI taxonomy): Eukaryota > Metazoa > Chordata > Amphibia > Anura > Aromobatidae > Anomaloglossus > Anomaloglossus baeobatrachus. Next base: position 188,204,774 of record NC_134362.1, on the reverse strand, counting down.
CGCATATAAATGTCACATAGTGTCTAAATAACAGTGCCTTTAGAGTCCCACATAATCGTACAATAAAGTCTTCACATCAGTGCAACTGTTTTCCATAGTCAACATAAAACATGCAGAATAGTGCTATATAATATCCACATAATACTGTAGATGTACACAGTCTTCACATCACAGTGCCATACAGTCCTACACAGCACAGATCATACTGCCACAATCTCACACATAAGAGTGCCTTATAATACTCATACAATGGTGCTATACAACACCCACATTATAGAGCTACATGATCTTCACATCACAGTGCCATACAGTCCTACATAATATTGTCATATAGTACAGATAATACTGCTACACTATCCCACATAATAGTGCCTTATAATACTCATACAATTGTGCAATACAATACCCAAATGATGGTGCCATATAGTGTTTACAGAACATTGCCATAGAGTACCCATGTCATAGTGTCATACAGTCCTCACAACACAGTACCATGCAAAACCCTCATAATAGTGCCATACAGTACCCACATCGTAGTGCCATATAATCTTTACATAGCAGTGCCATACAGTACTCACATAATACTGCCATAAAGCATCACGTTGCCTCACAGCGTCACATAATGGTGCGATACAATACCCAGGTGCAACAGAGTACCCACATAATAGTGCCATATACTATAGTTCTCACACTATGCTTTTCAGTGCCCAAATAATAGTGTCACATATTGGCCTTACAATCCCATATAATAATACATTTTTCACATTAAAGTGCCACCCAACCCCACATAATGGTGCCATACAATACTTAGGTGATACCGCAGTGCAACACAGTACCCACATAATAGTGCCATATAGTGCTCACACTAGTTATTTTCAGTGCCCACATAATAGTGTAATATAGTGCTCACACTAGTACTTTTCAGTGCCCAAATAATAGTGTCATATAGTGGCCTTACCATCCCATATAATAATACATTTTTCACATTACAGTGCCAGCCAACCCTATATAATGGTGCTATCCAATACGCAGGTGATAGTGCAATACAGTATCCACATAATAGTGCCATATAATGCACCCACTAGTGCTTTTCAATGCCCATATAATAATGTCTTACAGCCCCATATAACTGTGCAATACATTTTTCACATCACAGTGCCACACAACCCCATATAATGGTGCCATTTATTATCCAGATGGTATTGCAATACCATGTCTACAGAACAGTACTATGTAGTACCCCCTTTAAAGTGCCATGCAGTCTTTACAAATCCAGTGCAATATACTATATGCCATGCCATATATATATATATATATATATATATATATATACCAGTACCCACATTGTAGTGCCATACTCCCATGACATACTGATGGGGACTTTAGATTGTGCGCCCCGATGGGGACAGTGATGATCACACCTTTACAGCACTATATAAGTGAGTAAAATAAATAAGTCCTTACATCACAGTGCAACGCAGTCTTAAATAATGATGCCATACAGTACCCATACAATAGTGCCGTATAATATTTACATAATAGAGCTATAACATTATGTAGGGCAGGATAGGACAAGTGTCACATTCCCTGTCCATACATGGCCATTCCTGGGAACAGTTGACGATACTGTCGCGTTTCGCGCTGAGTTTCCAGGATGTTTGTATTGTGTCATTTTTCATATATCTTAGTAACACAGGTTCAGGTGAAACGATGACATCAGCACCTGCAGCTCCCACAGCCATGTCTGAATCACCACAAGCCCAGAGGGGGAGAGACTGAAACAGGAAATTCATCCTCCCCATGAAACCCTAGAATTTCACTGATAAGGAAAGGAAGGCACTTAACCCTCACACTGCTGATCACTTTACCAAATTGTGTTGTTTCGCCATGCAGTACACAGCATGCGCCATATTTATTATGTCCTTTACACACTTTTCACACCCTTTCTCATCGCCAAACCAGTGTTTTGTTTTGTTTTTTTGCCTCAAACTACAGAAATAAAACCCTCTCAGTCATCCGTTGGTATAAGAGGAGAAATATGTCTCGAGAGCTGTGCTGAATTTATAATTAAATTTGATCAACTAAGGCTTCTTTATGAAAGTAGGCCTTGTTGCTCATAGCAACCAATCAGAGCTCACCTTTCATTTCAATATCTGCTTAAGAAAAATGAAAGGTGAGCTCTGATTGGTTGCTAAAGGCAGCTAGGCCAGATATGAAAAATGAAGCCTTTTTTTCTCTCGCTATGTTGTAGCTCTGTTTGCTGTTAGTGAATGTAAACATTCCTATTTATACTCCCAAGCGTTACAGATGAATGTAAACATTCCTATTTATACTCCCAAGCGTTACAGATGAATGTAAACATTCCTATTTATACTCCCAAGCGTTACAGACCTACTTCTATCTCCGCAACTAGTTAATATTTATCTAAGAAATTCACAATGAGCTGCCCCAAAGTGAGGTCTCTCGCTTTGGTCCCAGGAAATAATATGTGCACCATATGGCGACATAGATAGTCCCTGAAGCTTCATAATACAGAATTATGGTGACCATATGGCCATACAGTGTTACCATATTTGTGAAGACATCCACTGACACATTGTACCAAACTCCAGCAGTCATACAAATTCCATATTTGCTGAAATTGCAGTCCACACTGAAGACATTGTGTTTTCCTCCTACTCCTTGTACCATTACAATAGTGCTGGGAGACCGCGCCTTGTCCTTCCTACACAACAAGGCGGCCATTAAATATTTATGTTCCACACTGACTCAGCTCATTGTATGGTGATGGAGGAGCGCGCTGGTGGTGGCGGTGCTTTGAAGATCTACTATATTTGCATATATCTGAGAGCTTGTATATATTAATGTGTCAGCGCTGGGCTAACACAACCACTTCACAAGAGCTGACTGATCGGCGGCAGGAGTCATCCTCGGGGAGGCTTAACACCATTTATTATGTTTCATAATTAATTCATGCTCATGAGACGTTGGGAGTTATAGTTTGGCACCTCTTACTGTGTGGCGGGTGCATTGCTGCCGTAGTAGTAAAATCCATAAAGACTGATGGGCACTAAAACAATATACAGACCCTCCTGCCTTCAAAAACAAGGTGGATAGACAATTTGAGCCCCCAGATAAATATAAATCACCAATATTATACTATTATACTATTTAGGATGAGGCTACATGGCCGCACAGCCAAAGTTGCAGTATTCTAAACCAAGCAAGTGAATGAGGCCACATTGTGACCCACAGGGGACCACGACAGAGACAAGCACGTTGCAAGAAAATAATAAAAAAATAATCAACTTTTTGCAACTTCCTTGTTGCGGTACTTTACAGGTCACTATGCTACAATATGGCAACAACATAAAGAGATCTTTGTCTCAAAAGACTCCATGTTGCCCCAATCTCTTAATGAGTGCACCTCGATGGCTCAGAGAAAGTAATGTCTACATTTATTACCTTTTTTGCTGATTACACCTTAAGGGTTCAGTTCCACTTACGATTTGCATGGTCGAGTGAAATCCGATAAAAGATCGGCTTGCACTAGCACCAGTGAAAAACTATGGGGCAGTGTCCATCTGCGATTGATTTCTCATGCCATAGCGGTATGCAGAATGAATTGCAGCATGCTGCGTTTGGCAGCGAGTCTCGGCTCATGCACCCCCATACGTGTCTATGGGAGTGTGAAACATCGCACTATACTTGCATGTCATCCAACCGCAGTGCGATATACGCAGAGACAGGCAGCGGAGGAGATGGGGAGAAAGTGCTCCCTCCCTCTTCTCCGCAGCTGTGATCTTATCGCAAGATCGGATCACAGTTGCATGCCCTCGGCTGACGCTCGCAGCAGAGAGTCATTAGCATATCGCTTCCGATGCTCTAGCATTGAAAGCTATGCGCAAGTGGAACCAAACCCTAATTTGTATTATTTTGCTGCAGATGGCGGAAACCATCACCATTCTGCAGTTACCAGATCTACTATTGGTATCCATGTCACCTCTACAGTTTTGCACATTAACTGGTTAATATCAAAATAACATGTAAGATTATTTAGAAGTTTGTGGGTTACTTAGTAGAGCTTACAGGATAAATTAATGCCATACCCAGTTTGCCTCCTTGTTGATAGTTTCCAGTTAGTAACAAGGTGTTAATCTTAGACCCTAAACCATGTCCCCAGATGGCAAAACAATCTAAATGGGTACAAAGCGCCATAATTTTACTAATCATGGACATCAAAATCAAGTGTCAGACTACTTTGATGTTCGTGTATTAATAAGTAGGACTATCTGGATGAAATATTGTTACATTTTATATAGGTTTTTTCATTTATTTTCAATATATAACGGGAAGGCAAAAAATGTTTGATAGCTATAAACCATCAAAAAGGAGGTAATTAGTTATAGCTCTAACTACACTAGGGTGATGGCAAACGCCGGGTCTTGCTGCATGTGTCTCAAACTCTGCCACTGTAATGCGCAAGGGCCATAAGGCATCACGTGGGGGGCGTGGAGTATGGGATGCATGCAGCTAGATGTAGCATAATTAGAACCATAACTAATTTGCTGCCATAAGACATCACTTCGGGGTGGAGTTTTGGATGAATGCAACAAGATAACAAGATGCAGCATAATTAGAGTCATAACTAATTTGCCGCCATAAGACATCACTTCGGGGGCAGTTTTGGATGAATCCAACAAGATAACAAGATGCAGCATAATTAGAGCCATAACTAATTTGTCGCCATAAGGCATCACATCGGGGAGGGGTTTTGCTGCATATAACAAGATAACAAGATGCAGCATAATTAGAGCTATAACTAATTTACTGCCATAAGGCATTACGTCGGGGGCAGTTTTGGATGCATGCAACAAGATAACAAGATGCAGCATAATTAGAGCCATAACTAATTTGTCGCCATAAGGCATCACATCGGGGAGTGGTTTTGCTGCATATAACAAGATAACAAGATGCAGCATAATTAGAGCTATAACTAATTTACTGCCATAAGGCATTACATCGGGGGCAGTTTTGGATGCATGCAACAAGATAACAAGATGCAGCATAATTAGAGCCATAACTAATTTGCCTTCTTGTTGATGGTTTCCATGTAGCAACATATTTTTTTTCTACAGTTAATGCAAATAACTGAAAAAAGGAAAAATAACTATATAAAAAATGTAACAGTATTTCATACAGATTTTACATTTGTTGACTATGTAAATGCATTTCTTTCCTTCTTGTCCATAAGGACAAGCCTTTTAAGTGCACGCGCCAGTAATGTATTACACTGTATTGATTATAATAGCGTCCTGTAATAGGTATTTCTCAAAAGCGCCATTACTTGTTAGAAATAATTGATATTTTGAGATACGAAAACATATTAGAATCCACTTGTATGTAATAAAATTTAAAGGACCCCAAACATTAAAATTCTAGAAAACATTCATAAAAAAGAATGCTAATGTCATTCCTTAGTATACTGTATATACAGTTACAAAAGTTTCAGCTGATTATCAAAAATGAAGATGTCTGATATATTTCTATATGTGGAGTTTCCGATGAAGGATGGTCCACTGGGAACATAAACATATAACATGCACCAAATTTAAAGGGGTTGTCAAATACAGATAAGTCATCACCTGTCTATGGGATCGGCGTGGGTCCAACCTCTGGGACCCCGACCAATTGCCAGAATGTGGCTGAATTGAGCGGCAGTGCACGTGTTCAACTTCAGGGCGGGCGCCACCACCTGACGCACCCGGGCAAGTGCTGGGGCCCTGGACAAACATGCATTTTCTTGGTGCAGATTGCTGCCCAAATCTACATGTCTATCCCTATGCCAGCAAAGTCAATGAGAATTCTTAAATGCTGTACACACATTGCTTCTTTTTGCCTTGCAGTTTTGGGCGCAGAAAAAGAAACAGCATGTCAATTGTTGGTGCGTTTTTTTTTCCCTGCATTTTGAAGCCTTTCAGTTAATGATTTCACTAAAAAAACGCATAGCAAAAAAAGAACCAAAAAACGCATTAAAAATTTTTGGTACATTTTTCTGCACCAAAAACTCAACATGCGCACATACCCTAAGGAAAACTCAGCATGCGCACATACCCTAAGGAAAACTCAGCATGCACACATACCCTAAGGAAAACTCAGCATGCACACATGCCCTAAGGAAAACTCAGCACGCGCACATACCCTAAGGAAAACTCAGCATGCGCACATACCCTAAGGAAAACTCAACATGCACACATACCCTAAGGAAAACTAAGCATGCGCACATACCCTAAGGAAAACTCGACATGTGCACATACCCTAAGGAAAACTTGACATGAGCACATACCCTAAGGAAAACTCAGCATGCGCACATACCCTAAGAAAAACTCGACATGCACACATACCCTAAGGAAAAATCAGCATGCGCACATACCCTAAGGAACACTCAGCATGCACACATACCCTAAGGAAAACTCAGCATGTGCATATACCCTAAGGAAAACTCACAATGCGCACATACCCTAAGGAAAACTCAGCATGCACACATACCCCAAGGAAAACTCAGCATGCGCACATACCCTAAGGAAAACTCAGCATGCGCACATACCCTAAGGAAAACTCAGCATGCGCACATACCCTAAGGTTTCACTCACACTGATATATAGCATCTGATGATTCTTTCATGCAAGTTTGCTATATGCAAACTTTACTGCGAGCGCAAGCTGAGTGTCATTCTTTGTGATGCACTTCTTGGAGCATCGTTGCGGAGAAGATGGAGATCTTAATTTCTCCATCTTCTCCATTGTCTGAGTCAGCGTATATCGGACCTTACTTGAATGACATTCCAGTGCAGTCCGATGTTTCACACGTATCCATAGACTTCTATGGGTGCGTGTATGTCGATTTGTGGAGGTACTTGTCATATGCAGATCTGGACTGCCACATAGCATAACATTGTAGTGAGGGCTATCCAATAAGACATCGGCTAACACACGGGCGTGTTATACCCTTAAAAACGCTCTTATCATGGAGTCAAAGAGGAATTTTTTTATTTAAACATTAACTATGTGGAAGTTAATGATTAATGAAGTCAGCAATGGCGATAAAGGGAAAGTGTGTGCCTGGCAGGGATCAGCCATGACTTTACTACCTGCCTATAAAAATAGTAGGGTAAAGTCTACTGACTTGAACATTACTCATTGTATAAACTCAATAAAAGCCAGTGGAAAGCACCTCTACCTGATCACGAGGGAAGGGTGATGGAGCCTATAGAAACCTATAACCTCCATATTCTAAAGCATGGATTTTGAAGGCCGAGCGATGGAAGACATTTGTATCAGTTCTTTTGCTTTGTTACATGGTGACCATGCATTTAAAAGGTTTCTCCACTTTGGACAATTTATACTTAGAAGGGTCCTAGTTGATCACGGGTGTTTCTCTGCTGGGATCTCTAGTGATCCACTAAACTCAGAGTGAACCTCTGGCACTAAACACATATTTGGCCAAACCCAACAGATTTGCTTCCAACTCTACTGCGACAGATTCATTCTTGCATGCGGGGAACTTCGTACATGTAACCTTTGGTTGAACGATCATCCAAAATATTTTTCGGCCTACGGTTATCTATTTTGTATGGAGATCTTAGATGTTAAAATTCCGCGTAGCACCAAAAGAGGACAAAATTGAGCATTGCCCAACACCCAGTCAACTTAAAGGAGTTTTTCACTTTGGGAAAAGTGGTCCCGAAACGATACGATATTAATATATGTGAAAGATGTTCTCTATTCTGGCCAAAATAATGAGGATCGCAAGCAGAGGATCCTTCCACCTCTAAAATCCAATAGCATATATTAATAAAAGGTTTTTCTATACTTTTAACATGGGCATGGGATTTACATTATTTCAATCCACTTGGGTTTTTAGCTCAAAAATTGGCCAATTCTTGTGGGTCAATCAAGGTGATCTTTCTTTGACGGGACCCTATCCTAGTGTCATGTTGTCACAAGTGTGTCACGGGTGACAGTCATGTGGTTTCTGGCAGTAGAAGGTCACAGCTTTTGGCTGTGCAAAATGATACCTGACTTTCCGTTGTTCCTGCTGTCAGTATTCACTGGTATAGGTAGCTTTCCTGCTGGATTCATTGTCTCCCTTTAGGATCCACGGTAGCTAAACTTCTGTCCAGCTGCTGATTATCAGTATTCCCCTTGTGCTTAAATACTCCCTTCTTCCTTGGACTGGTGCTGGTGATATTATTCAGTTCATGCAAGCTCTGGTTGCGAGCAGGAGGCTTGTATTCATCTATGGCATCGTTACAGAAGCTTTGCTGAACGTCTACCTGAGTCATCCGTGGATAAGTAGTTCATGCTTTGTCCCCCCTGCGTGTTGTACTTTAGCGTTTAGTGGAGATGACAAAGAGCTGATTTCACCCGTTCCTTATTTAGGACCCAGCACTAGGGATACCTAGGGTCAGGTATCCTGCCTGGCGCATAGGTGCGGAACCTATCTAGGGTGGTGAGGGACCTCAGGGACCAGCTGTATGCTTGGTCAGGGGTCACCATCTCCCCCTTCCCTAGATGCAGGGGTTCCCTTTTCTTCCCTTTTACTGCTCGCCTGGTACTTCCCCATACCTAGCGTGACACATGCCTCTCTACAAATATATGGGCAGATAGGATCTGGAACTAATTCAAACCACCCGGGTGGAGAGCACAGTCAGAATAGGAGGCTGTCTACACCTGCAATATGTAGTGCAAACACCCCCCAAAAAAACTGCATCTGCAAATAAAACATAGCAAGTGTGAACAGGTGTCAACTACACGAAACACAAACAATATATATATTTGTAGACTTTTAGTCCAGGAGAGGCATAACACTAGGATATGGTCCCATCAAAGAAAGACCACCTTGCCGTGGTAGATGGGCTCACATGATTTGCCTATTTTTGTTCTAAGAACTTCCATTTTTCTAAGTGGATTGAAATAATGTAAATCCCATGCACATGTTAAACGTATTATCATGTATAGATAAACCTTTTATAAGGGCCCAATAACTCATCAAAATGCACAATTTCAACTGTTTTGGAGTTAGAAATGGTCCCCCTTACCTCTAGGGTCCCCGTGCATCTACACAGGTTGCACCAACGGTATGTCCACCCCTGTATCAAAGAAAGGTTGCCTTGACGTGGTTGATGGGCTCACATGACTTAGTCCAGGAGAGGCATGACACTAGGATTGGGTCTCATCAAAGAAATGTCACCTTGCTGTGGTTGATGGGATCACATGATTTAGTCCAGGAGAGGCATGACACTAGGATTGGGTCCCATCCAAGAAAGGTCACCTTGCCATGGTTGATAGGCTCACAAGAATTGGCCAATTTTTGTGCTAAGGACCTTCAGTTTATTCTATATAGCATTATAAGCCACAGGTTTTTGTACTGTACTCTCATATTGATTTTTGTATGACATCTACACTGTAAATCCTCAACAAATCCATCCAATCTGTACGTAGTCTTAAGACCCCATTTAGCATCCTGATGATAATGGATTTGTTATCAGATATCAGCTGTAAAATTGCACAAAAGTTCCTTTTGATCCTAGATTAAGTCGCTCCTATCAGCGACCATAGAGAACAGCACATTACCCTATGGCGTAATTATACAGATCTACAGGGTACAGATACCAGCCACCATCCAACTGCTTTGAACATTTCCTCGCTTACTCAGCAATTACTTCATTAGCATAGGAGAGGTCTCTTTGAAGTGGGGTAACTTGGCTGCAGATGTGTTTTTTGCCATTATAACCCCTGGGCTTGGCCACAGCACAACACCCATCCCTCCGCCTTGGGGCACAACTGCATCATGGCATTGTGCAATATCACATTCCTTTGCAGGCTGTCGACTAATATAGTACAGTACTATTACAGTACCAGTACATAGTACCAGTACCAGTAAATAGTACAGTACCAGTAAATAGTACAGTACCAGTAAATAGTACAGTACCAGTACCAGTAAATAGTACAGTAGCAGTAAATAGTACAGTACCAGTATATGTACTGTGTGTGTGTATATATATATATATATGTATATATATATATATATGTATATATATATATATATATATATATATATATATATATATATATATATATATATATATATATGTATATATATATATACAGCATATATGCTGCTCCATAATGACAGAGGATTATAAGGCGGTGGGTGGGTGGAGGTTACAAGTATTGGGAGCCAAAAGAATGACCATTGATTGGTGCCCAAATAATACGCTACGAGCTTGAGCGTGCCCTCCAACTTCATGCAATCCTCCGGACCTGGCAAAAAGTTCATGCATCCGTCCTCCTTACTTCTAACCCATATCCTGATACTATCAGATGATGCAAATATTGCACTTGCCAGCCATTTTGCATGGCCTCACCAATGCATTTCAATGTATCATCTGAGCAGGAGAGTTAAAAGATTTGTGTTTATAGGAGGGGCAACATCCATAGACATAAAAGTTGCCATCATAGGTTGCATTAATGGGGTGGACTTTTTTTTTTTTTTTTTATCTGGACTGAATATGATTTTTGCATTCAGATATCATTACAAATTTGGCACTGGCTGTAGAATGAGTTAACTGAGAATCCTTCAGTGAACCCACTATGACGTTTCATCATTTCATAGTGTTTAAAGTTGCAGGTAGACGTAAGTCCATCGAGTTCTGAAAGAGTTTGCAACTCTTTTGTCTGTTTTTATCCTTTTCAAGCTCCAGTAACATCTAAATACATGTGAAATCCCACTCCTTAAAGGAAGTATACAAATGTTTGGCTGCTTTCAGAAATTGCTTGATCCTGTTGAGGCTGTTTCACAGGAGGTCTCAGGACCTCCTTACCATTAATATGGCAGTACGTGTGGATGCTACCTTCCTATCATATTTCCACTGGATTGAAACGATGCCAACCTGAATTGGATCACATATAGGCACATCCTTGAAATGATCAAAATCAGATGATAAAAAGCTCAGGCTGTGCATGATGGGAGTTGTAGTTTCGTAGAGGTTGGAGCCACTTGTTGGGGATCACTGCCCATAATGTGGGGTCACTCTCATCCAGGGAAGTCAGGAAAGTGATTGCGTTGGATCCAACGATCGTTGTTACCATTTATATCAATATTGAAAAAAATGCTATATTTTTAGCTTTTCAATCTAATTTTTTTCCATTTTTTTGTGCTTTGCTACAATCACTTATATTCATTATCTAGCTGTAGTACCCGGCCTTGCCCGGGATAGTAACTGTCTCTCTGTCTCTCTGCCAGTCTCTGTCTGTGTGTCTCTGCCTGTCTGTGTGTCTGTCTCGGTCTGTTTGTATCTGTCTCTGTCTGTCTCTCTCTATCTCTGTCTGTCTCTATCTCTGTGTCTGTCTGTCTGTCTGTCTGTCTCTCTTTCCCGTCTGTCTCTTTCCCTGTCTGTCTTTTTCCCGGTTTGTCTCTTTCCCCATCTGCCTCTTTCCCCGTCTGCCTCTTTCCTCATCTGTCTCTTTCCCCGTCTGTCTCTTTCCCCGTCTGTCTCTTTCCCCGTCTGTCTCTTTCCCCGTCTGTCTCTTTCCCCGTCTGTCTCTTTCCCCGTCTGTCTCTTTCCCCGTCTGTCTCTTTCCCCGTCTGTCTCTTTCCCTGTCTGTCTGTCTCTTTACTTGTCTCTGTCTCTTTACTTGTCTCTGTCTCTTTCCCCGTCTGTCTCTTTCCCCGTCTGTCTCTGTCTCTTTACTTGTCTCTGTCTCTTTCCCTGTCTGACTCTCTCTCTGTCTGTCTCTTTCCCAATGTCTGCCTCTGTCTGTCTCTCAGACTGTCTCTGTCTCTATCCGTCTCTCCACTGACATCTTATTACCTCACACATAAGCTCTTATACTAACAATTTATTTGGTTCCTATAGCAACCAACTACAGCTCCTTTTAATAAGCTGTAGCTCCTATCTCCATTCACTTTAATAGAAGCAGGATTTTTGGAGAGTAACTGTAAAGCGCGTGGTTAAATTTTCCCATCAAAATATAGTCTATGACGTTCCTGGGGTCACATGAGGAGTCTGCGCAAGATTTCATGATTGTAAATGTGATGGTGCGGATTCCTTTAGCAGACATACACACACACACATACATACACTCAGCTTTATATATTAGATTATTCATGTCTGTCTCTTCACAATAGACCAGGTCTCAGCAATTTTCCAAGAAATAGAGACAAAAAATAAGCAAGAAACCTTCAAATGTAAACAAAAAAAACGAAAATTTGCTTTCACTTCCCAAAAGCTGCAACGGAACCCGTACGTTATTCATAGCGGCCAATCAGATTGCAGGGTTCGTCATTTGCATTCTATTTACATACATATATGTGGGGTTTTTTTTATTTATTTCTTCACTTGCCCAGTCTGGATATTGTGAGAAAAATAAAAAAAGGAAGTGACCCTAAATAGTATCATTTCAAAAAAGCTGCTTTAAGCTTGAACCGAACATGATTGATGTCTTGCTAGCCCTAGGACATCTTTGGTAGTCGCTCAGTCTGTACGTGTTGTCAAATGCCAAAGCACAAACACTAGACAAACCTCCCAACAGCCTAAAAGGGATTGTGTCACCAGAAAATGAACTACTGTTTAAATCATGTTTTTGTCATATAATTTTATATTTTAAATGTTGGCATTTTTTTTTTTCATGATATGTTTAAAAAAATAATAATCATACAATTTACTCTCCGGCCACTGAAACTGTTTTAAACTCATATGTCCTGTCAGGAGGAGTTTTCAGTAGTCTCATTATCATCAGAGGTAGAATTACAATGATACGTAGTGCTCTATATAGGGCTGATAACACAAGATCCACTATTATCCACTATTCACAATAGGTGATGTCACAGCTCACCTCCTCCTCCAGTACAATCACTGATGATACCTCTATATACACAGTTAGGTCCAGAAATCTTTGGACAGTGACACAATTTTCGCGAGTTGGGCTCTGCATGCCACCACATTGGATTTGAAATGAAATCTCTACAACAGAATTCAAGTGCAGATTGTAACGTTTAATTTGAAGGTTTGAACAAAAATATCTGATAGAAATTGTAGGAATTGTCACATTTCTTTACAAACACTCCACATTTTAGGAGGTCAAAAGTAATTGGACAAATAAACCAAAGCCAAAAAAAATATTTTTATTTTCAATATTTTGTTGCGAATCCTTTGGAGGATCACTGCCTTAAGTCTGGAACCCATGGACATCACCAAACGCTGGGTTTCCTCCTTCTTAATGCTTTGCCAGGCCTTTACAGCCGCAGCCTTCAGGTCTTGCTTGTTTGTGGGTCTTTCTCCGTCTTAAGTCTGGATTTGAGCAAGTGAAATGCATGCTCAATTGGGTTAAGATCTGGTGATTGACTTGGCCATTGCAGAAGGTTCCACTTTTTTGCACTCATGAACTCCTGGGTAGCTTTGGCTGTATGCTTGGGGTCATTGTCCATCTGTACTATGAAGCGCCGTCCGATCAACTTTGCGGCATTTGCCTGAATCTGGGCTGAAAGTATATCCCGGTACACTTCAGAATTCATCCGGCTACTCTTGTCTGCTGTTATGTCATCAATAAACACAAGTGACCCAGTGCCATTGAAAGCCATGCATGCCCATGCCATCACGTTGCCTCCACCATGTTTTACAGAGGATGTGGTGTGCCTTGGATCATGTGCCGTTCCCTTTCTTCTCCAAACTTTTTTCTTCCCATCATTCTGGTACAGGTTGATCTTTGTCTCATCTGTCCATAGAATACTTTTCCAGAACTGAGCTGGCTTCATGAGGGGTTTTTCAGCAAATGTAACTCTGGCCTGTCTATTTTTGGAATTGATGAATGGTTTGCATCTAGATGTGAACCCTTTGTATTTACTTTCATGGAGTCTTCTCTTTACTGTTGACTTAGAGACAGATGCACCTACTTCACTGAGAGTGTTCTGGACTTCAGTTGATGTTGTGAACGGGTTCTTCTTCACCAAAGAAAGTATGCGGCGATCATCCACCACTGTTGTCATCCGTGGACGCCCAGGCCTTTTTGAGTTCCCAAGCTCACCAGTCAATTCCTTTTTTCTCAGAATGTACCCGACTGTTGATTTTGCTACTCCAAGCATGTCTGCTATCTCTCAGATGGATTTTTTCTTTTTTTCAGCCTCAGGATGTTCTGCTTCACCTCAATTGAGAGTTCCTTAGACCGCATGTTGTCTGGTCACAGCAACAGCTTCCAAATGCAAAACCACACACCTGTAATCAACCCCAGACCTTTTAACTACTTCATTGATTACAGGTTAACGAGGGAGACGCCTTCAGAGTTAATTGCAGCCCTTAGAGTCCCTTGTCCAATTACTTTTGGTCCCTTGAAAAAGAGGAGGCTATGCATTACAGAGCTATGATTCCTAAACCCTTTCTCCGATTTGGATGTGAAAACTCTCATATTGCAGCTGGGAGTGTGCACTTTCAGCCCATATTATATATATAATTGTATTTCTGAACATGTTTTTGTAAACAGCTAAAACAACAAAACTTGTGTCACTGTCCAAATATTTCTGGCCCTGACTGTAGTAGATAGAACAGGATCCACCATTCATAATAGGTGATGTTACAGCTCTCCTCCCCCTGTACAATGAATGATAACACCTATAGACACAGTAAATAGCACAGGATCCATTAATCACAATAGGCAAATTCACAGCTCACTTCCTCCTCCTCCTGTACAATGACTGATAACACCTCTATGTACAGTAAATAACACAGAATTCACCATTCACAATAGGTGATGCCACAGCTCCCCTCCTCCCCTCCTGTGCAATGACTGATAATACCTATATATACAGTAAATAACACAGGATCCAGTAATCACAATAGGTGATATCACAGCTCACCTCTCCCTACTGTACAATGACTGATAACACCTCTATATACAGTAAATAACACAGGATCCAGTAAGCACAATAGGTGATATCACAGCTCACCTCCTCCTCCTCCTGTACAATGACTGATAACACCTCTATATACAGTAAATAACACAGAATCCAGTAAGCACAATAGGTCACATCACAGCTCACCTCCTCCTGTAAAATAACTGATAACATCTCCTACAGTAAATAACACAGAATCCAGTAAGCACAATGGGTGATATCACAGCTCACCACCTCCTCCTGTACAATGGCTGATAACTTCTCTATATTCAGTAGATGACACAGGATCCACCATTCACAATAGCTGATACACCTCTATATACAGTAGATAACACAGGAATCACAAATTCACAATTAGTGATATCACAGCTCACCTCCTCCTCCTCCTGTACATCTGACTAATAAAAGAGGATACTATCTGTATGATCAGAATGGAGAAGTTTACAAAATATTGGACTTTTTGTCAGCCACTAAAACAAGAAACAAATCCTCCAGGATCATTTTGCACTTAGTTTGGTGTCAATATCAATGTACACAATTTATGTGTCAATACCAAAGTTATTTATCCAGGCAGCAGGGTGCAGGATGATGACAAGTGGAGGCACGCTGTGTTATTTCCAATTTGCAGCAGGCCTTTAATGGCTCAGGAATTTGTAGAGCTGCTGGAATCCCACTGGGAGCCGTGTCACTAATAATCCTGATAATTGTTCTCTGTCTCAGGTAAACAGGAATCCTAATCCCGTAGGCCACTGAAATAATATTCAACCTTTTCCAAATATAGGAAAATAAATCCCCTAAATGAAGGCTCCGGCTGCGTCTCTAGCCGTTCCAGTCACAGTCAGATATATTGACGACATATTACTGCCTAAAAAATGCACAACTTTTGAGTGTCCTTTAAATTTTATCTATTTTGTTGTTTTCAGAAAACCGGTCATTGTTTTTTTATTGGAAAACCCATCATTGTTTTAACCTAAAAACCCGTCATTGTTTTTTTTTTACCAGAAAACCTGTCATTGTTTTTACAGGAAAACCCGTCATTGTTTTTTACCGAAAAACCCGTCATTGTTTTTTTTACCAGAAAACCTGTCATTGTTTTTACAGGAAAACCCGTCATTGTTTTTTACCGAAAAACCCGTCATTGTTTTTTACCGAAAAACCCGTCATTGTTTTTTTTACCAGAAAACCTGTCATTGTTTTTACAGGAAAACCCGTCATTGTTTTTTACCGAAAAACCCGTCATTGTTTTTTTTACCAGAAAACCCGTCATTGTTTTTACAGGAAAACCCGTCATTGTTTTTTACCAGAAAACCCATCTTTTTTTTTTTACCGGAAAACCCGTCAGTGGTTTTACCGGAAAACCCGTCATTGTTTTTTACCAGAAAACCCGTCATTGTTTTTTACAAAAAAAAAGTCATTGTTTTTACTGGAAAACCCGTCATTGTTTTTTTACCGCAAAACTTGTCATTGTTTTTTAACTGGAAAACCTGTCATTGTTTTTTTACCGGAAAACCCGTCATTGTTTTTTACTGAAAAACCCGTCATTTTTTTTACCGGACAACTCGTGATTGTTTTTTACCGGGAAACTCGTCATTGCTTTTACCGGAAAACCCTTCACTGTTTTTACCGGAAAACCTGTTATTGTTTTTTTTTACCAGAAAACCCGTCATTGTTTTTTTACCACAAAACTCGTCATTGTTTTTTAACTGGAAAATCTGTCTTTTTTTTTACTGGAAAACCCGTCATTGTTTTTTACTGAAAAACCCGTCATTTTTTTTTACCGGAAAACTCACCATTGTCTCTTTTTACTGGAAAACTTGTCCTTTTTTTTTTACCGGAAAACCTGTTATTGTTTTTTTTTACTGGAAATCCTGTTATTGTTTTTTACCGAAAAACCCATCATTGTTTTTTTACAGAAAACCCGTCATTTTTTTTTTACCGCAAAACCCGTCATTTGTTTTTATTTTTTCTGAAAAACCTGGTTGCAGTTTAAAAAACATGTCATATCGACAGCACTGCAGCCAATTATTATTATTATTATTATTTATTATTATAGCGCCATTTATTCCGCTTTAAGTGAAAGAGGGTATACATGCAACAATCATTAACAGTACAAAACAGACTGGTATAGGAGGAGAGGACCCTGCCCGCGAGGGCTCACAGTCTACAGGGAATGGGTGATGGTACAATAGGTGAGGACAGAGCTGGTTGCGCAGTGGTGTACTGGACTGAGGGTTATTATAGGTTGTAGGCTTGTTGGAAGAGGTGGGTCTTGAGGTTCCTCTTGAAGCTTTCCACGGTAGGGGAGAGTCTGATATGCTGAGGTAGAGCATTCCAGAGTATGGGGGAGGCACGGGAGAAATCTTGTACAAAGATTGTGGGAGGAGGAGATAAGAGAGGAGTAGAGAAGGAGATCTTGTGAGGATCTGAGGTTACGTGGAGGTAAGTACCGGGAGACTACGGTAGGTCACACATGTAAGGAGGAGACAGGTTGTGGATGGCTTCGTAGGTCATGGTTAATATTTTGAACTGGAGTCGTTGGGCCAATCAAGTGAGCACAGTGATTCTGGATGGCTCGTGCCAACTATGCTGCAGACAATAACAGATACCTGGAGCAGCGGTGGAGACTCAGTACTGGACCTGGGGAGGGTGAGAAATGCATTTTAAACAAAACCCCACTGCAGCTGGGATGTCAGGGGGATTTCAGGGGTTTTCCAAAACTGCAAAACCTCTTTAAGAAAATGTTCCAAGTGTTTGTTCTATGCCAGGAGGATGAATTGTTCATCAACGTCTCCGCATCATCAACTAAGACAAGACACTACTGGCCGATCTCAAGCTGCCGCATGTTACCTGCCGTGGTGAACAAATTACATATCCCTGCCCTTGTCGTAACTGGATTTACAGGAAACACAGGACTAGGAGAAAGGTGATCTCTTATTTACACAGTGAAATTAAGGTGTGAGATATTTAACTACTTACGCCTGGCTTTGGTCACATTGACACCGGGCTGGATTCATACTATATGATTTTGGAGCCTGCTTATTATTATGACTTCCTAATATTGATAGGATGCAAATTACACCAAATCACGGTTTGATAGGTGTATCGCTATCCTCCAGGGTCCAAAGGCAAAGGTGAACCAGGACACCTTCCCTACAGTGTGCTATTTGCTTCTATGTGGCGGACAGTCCTTTGGGCGCCCACACACCCGGTTGCATGCACACCCTCTTATCCAGTGGTCTAACTTGAATCTCATAAGCCCCAGTTCAAAATCTCCAACAGAGCCCCCAACTATCAAGGGGTCTTTAATACTATTGGCCTTTTCATTTGGGTCAAAGGGACCTTTGGTCTCCCTAAGTTCCTGCCCCTATAGCTATGTCTATGATCTTTCCTGCCCCTTTGACGAAATGGTGGGGTGTAACTTGAATCTCAAGGCCCCAAATTCCAAATCTCCAACAGAGCCCCTAACTATCAAAGGGTCTTTAGTACTATTGGCCTTTTCATTTGGGTCAAAGGGACCTTTGGTTACCCTAAGCTCCTGCCCCTATAGCTAGCTATGTCTACGATCTTTCCTGCCCTTTAGACGAAATGGTGGGGTGTAACTTAAATCTCATGGCCCCAAATTCCAAATCTTCAACAGAGCCCCTAACTATCTAGGGGTCTTTAATACTATTGGCCTTTTCATTTGGGTCAAAGGGACCTTTGGTCACCCTGAGCTCCTGCCCCTATAGCTATGTCTATGATCTTTCCTGCCCCTTCGACGAAATGGTGGGGTGTAACTTGAATCTCATGGCCCCAAATTCCAAATCTCCAACAGAGCCTCTAACTATCAAGGGGTCTTTAATACTATTGGCCTTTTAATTTGGGTCAAAGGGACCTTTGGTCACCCTGAGCTCCTGCCCCTATAGCTATGTCTATGATCTTTCCTGCCCCTTCGACAAAATGGTGGGGTGGAACTTGAATCTCATGGCCCCAATTCCAAATCTCCAACAGAGGCCCTAACTATCAAGGGGTTTTTCATAATATTGGCCTTTTCATTTGGGTCAAAGGGACCTTTGGTCACCCTAAGCTCCTGCCCCTATAGCTATGTCTATGATCCTTCCTGCTCTCGAGACAAAAAGCTACGTAGAACGTACAGGAATTTGAGACTAAGAAAAAGTGAAACTGAAAACTGATGATGGATATGTTTCATCTTTGAAAGTTAGGGGATTCTCAAAGGTGTGGTCCAACCCTGACGACATTTTCGAGAAGTACAGGTTATCAAATCCTAACAGTATACAAAGTACACACTACTAGGACTTGGTTCTGCTTGCCAGTTCTAGCTTTAGATCTTGTGACCACAAGTGCTTCTCATCTGCTTCTTTCAATGGTCAAGAGGATGAGAAATTAGTCGGCACGTGACCGTAATTATGCAAATGTCCTACCTGAAGTAACCGGAAAGCAAGACCCAAAACCTAATAGATTGGATATTACGCGTTGTTAGATCAACTGCACATGTTCTGGGCTTCTTGAAAATTTTTCCCCGGGATGGACAAACCCTTTAAAATCATAACAGCTGAAGAAAAGTGATATTCCCCATTAGGTCTATACCAGATGGAATCTCCGAGATCCAGAGAAACTGTCTGGAGAAAGACCTTGCCCAACAAGTCTACACTTATGCTCCCAAAAGGCTATGACCTGGTGACCAAAGAGGTCCTGAAGATTAAAGATTGGCCCAATGTGAGTTGTAGCTCCGACAATGAGTTACCAACTTCAATAAAGGTTCTAGATCCAATAAGAAATACTGAAATCCTAAGGCAAATTTCAGCGGGCACATTAATTTCGGAAAAAAATAAGGTAGAATGTTGGAATTGGTAGTGACAATCGGGAAAAAAAGTTGGCCATATAGATTAGATGAATGCCGGCCGAAGCTATGGATTTTGATTGGACTAGGTTACCATCTGATATGTCTAGTGTTGTGCTGACTCTCCCCCTTACAATAGATGTAAGAGGGAAGAAAGGTGGGACATGTTGGATATCAATATGCCCGATTCTTTTGCTCTTACAGAAGAGCCACCACCTTATAGCTCTTTGTCCATACAGATTAGATGAATGCCGGCTGAAGACATTGATTTTGGTTGGACTAGGCTACCATCTAATATGTCCAGTGTGGTGCTGACTATAGATGTTAATGGGGAGAAGAAAGATGGGACATGTTGGTTATCAATATGCACGATTCTTTTGTTCTTACAGAAGAGCTGCTACCTTATAGCTCTCGTTTAACATGTATTAGCTATATAGATTAGATGAATGCTGGCCTAAGCCACCATTTTTGGTTGGACTAGGTTACTATGTAATATGTCCATTGTTGTGTTGACTCTCCCCTTAACAATAGATGCAACGGGGGGGGGGGGAGGAAGAAAGATGGGACATGTTGGGTATCAATATGCCCAATTCTTTTGCTCATACAGAAGAGCCACCGCCTCTTAGCTCCATACAGATTTGATGAATGCCAGACGAAGCCACCGTTTTTGGTTGCACTATAATACCATAATATGTCCAGTGTGGTGCTGACTCCCCCCTAACAATAGATGTAACGGGGGAAGAATGGTGGGACATGTTGCATATCAATATGCCCGATTGTTTTGTTCTTACAGAAGAGCCGCCGTCTTATATCTCTTCTTTTATTGTATTATCTAAACAGATTAGATGAATGCTGACTTAAGCACCGTTTTTGGTTGGACTACGGTACCATAATATGTCTAGTGTTGTGCTGACTCTCCCGGAAGAAAGGTGGGACATGTTGGATATCAATATGCCCGATTCTTTTATTCTTACAGGAGAAGAGCTGCCACCTTATATCTCTTCTTTTATGTAAATGAAGATATATTTTTATTGATCCTATCTGGGCAATTTAGTTTATTTTGTCTTTTATTGCGTACAACCATTTTTTATGAAAAATTATTAAATTCTTTCTAACTCGTATTTATGCGTCATTTGTTTATGCTTGTTATAGTTGAGATCCTACATTTGGCTCATCGTGTATCACTCTCAGGTTCACTTCTGCATTGGATCGTTTTAGCTTTTTGCTTAGATGTGTGATTTTAAAGCTTCACAAGCTGCGTCTCTGCCTGACTCTTAGAACAAGGGATGAGACCACATGATACAACCAAAGAAAAAAGAATACGGGGAGAGGGAATTAATGTGGATCTCCAACGTCTTATAAGCCGCCATCACAGATTTCATCACATTGGTTAATTCTTCTATCAAAACGACAGTAAAAACGGCGGAACATGGTGAATCCCGTCATAACTCAACCGGCTAAATATTTAGCAATTCCCGTACTATGATTTTGTTGTATGAAAAGGCAAAAAAAGAAATGGGAGCGCTTCCTTGGGTTGAACATGTAAAGAAATGGTGGATGGTTGTGCAGGATTAGGCACAACTATAAATAAATAAAGCGCGGCTGGGTGGGATGATTGCACCTTCCAGGGGGTGTAGGCTGCTTCACCATAGGGCTATAATACTCCAATGTTTGCTGTCTTTGGAGTGCAGAGGTGTTCCAAGGGTAGAAAGAGACTCTTGTAGATAGCCGGATGTCGGCTGCTTCCTGGGAGAGGACAGCGTGAAGTCTAGGTAGGAAATAAAACAAAACAACACATTTTGGTGCAGTGTCTACACTGAAACGCGTTGTTTTTATCCAATAAACCTTCTCTTTTATTTCCTACCAGAACTTCACGTCATCCTCTCCCAGGAGGCGCCCGACATTTGGCTCTCTACAAATGGATCTTTCTACCGAAACTTCACGTCATCCTTTCCCAGGCAGTGCCCGACATTTGGTTATCTACAAATGGATCGTTCTACCAAAACGTCACGTCATCCTCTCCCAAGCAGCGCCCGACATCCAGCTCTCTACAAACGGATCTTTCTACCAAAACTTCACGTCATCCTCTACCAGGAAGCGCCAGACATCCGGCTCTTTAAAAACGGATCTTTATACCAAAACTCCTTGTCATCCTCTCCCAGGAAGCCCCCGACATTTGGCTAACTACAAACAGATCTTTCTACCAAAACTTCACGTCTCCTCTCCCAGGAAGCGCCTGACATTTGGCTATCTACAAGCGTCTCTTTCTCCAAAACGTCACGTCATCCTCTCCAAGGAAGCGCCCGACATCCGGCTCTCTACAAACACATATTTCTACCAATACTTCACGTCATCCTCTCCCAGGCAGTGCCCGACATGCAGCTCTCTACAAACGGATCTTTCTACCAAAACTTCACATTATCCTCTTCCAGGAAGCGCCAGACATCCGGCTCTTTAAAAACGGATCTTCCTACCAAAACTTCATGTCATCCTCTACCAGGAAACCCCCGACATCCAGCTCTCTACAAATGGATCTTGGTACCAAAACTTCACGTCATCCTCTCCCAGGCAGCGCCCGGCATTTGGCAATCTACAAACGGATTTTTCTACCAAAACTTCACGTCATCCTCTCCCAGGAAGCGCCTGACATTTGGCTATCTACAAGCGTCTCTTTCTCCAAAATTTCACATTTTCCTCTTTCAGGAAGTGCTTGATATCCGGCTCTCTACAAATGGATCTTTCTACCCAAAACTCCTTGTTATCCTCTCCCAGGCAGCGCCCGGCATTTGGCAATCTACAAATGGATTTTTCTACCAAAACTTCACGTCATCCTCTCCCAGGAAGCGCCTGACATTTGGCTATCTACAAGCGTCTCTTTCTCCAAAACGTCATGTCATCCTCTCCAAGGAAGCGCCCGACATCCGGCTATCTACAAACGGATCTTTCTACCAAAACTTCACATCATCCTCTACCAGGAAGCCTCCGACCTTCGGCTATCTACAAACTGCCCTACTACCAAAACTGCATGTCATCTTCTACCAGGAAGACTACAACATTTGGCTCTCTACAAAGGGTTCTTGCTACCAAAACTTCACGTCATCCTCTCCCAGGGAGTGCCCGACATCCGGCTCTCTACAAACGGATCTTTCCACCAAAACATCACGTCATCCTCTCTCAGGAAGCCCCCGACATCCGGCTATCTACAAACGGATCTTTCAACCAATACTTCACGCCATCCTCTCCCAGGCAGCGCCCGACATCCAGCGCTCTACAAACAGATATTTCTACCAAAACTTCACGTCATCCTCTCCCAGGAAGCGCCTGACATCCGGCTCTCTACAAATGGATCTTTCTACCAAAACTTCACGTCATCCTCTCCCAGAAAGCAACCTACATTTGGCTATCTAGAGACGGATCTTTCTATCAAAACTTCACGTCATCCTCTCCCCGGCAGCGCCCGGCATCCGGCTCTTTCTATAATTGTGTTGCGCTGATATTATGCTAATATATACCGTAATAACACAGCTGTATAATATTATTTTTTGTAGCCCTCAGATTAGGGCAAGGCATGGACTCCACTCCTAATTCCCAGACACCCAGGAAAACAGAATGTCACACAACTGGTTTTCTACAATTGTTCCAGCACGGCCCATAACACACACCCGTGACCGCAGCGGGCCTGTGATAACAAGTCTCTGCACACGCCAAGGAACAAAGGTCTGGGGAAATAAAAAAAAGTGCGGACGGACAGGACGCCATGTGGAGAGGGTTCGCAGAATAGAAACTGAAATAAATATGTCTGACGTGATATAAAAGGATTTATCTTGTTTTACATGTCAGGGGTTTCTGTGGCAAGTCCCCTTCTATCATCAGAGATGGTGGCATTTAGATGGGTATTGCAACCTCAGCACCAGGCAAATCTCCGAAAATGCCAAGGCCTACTGGGCTGGTGTCTGAGCTGACATGTGGCCCCTGGCACACCTGGTGTGGGCCCTGGTTTATTTATGGATTGTATAAACATGGCTATATAAAGAGCAGGCGGAAATACATGTGGCTACTCCTTAGATAAGTATCATGGGGAGAATTAAGAGGTTGGGCAAGTGGGCTGTGACACATGGCGCAACAGGTGACAAAACTGCAGGTGCCACATAACATCTACATTCAGGATTAGGGTGGTGCCCACTGTGCCCTCCCTATAATTCATCCATTAACATTAACTAATGGGCCCAGGAAGTCCATTGACCAAGTATTTTAAATTGAGATATAATTACACTGTTCGTGGAAACATCTGTCATCCCGCCCGAGCAGCTAACAACATCCAGAGAGATGCATTACAGCAGCCACATGCGTCATAGGAGACAATAATCTGCAGATGTTCATTGACATCTATAGGAGAGAAGTGTGGGTATACTCTGTGATCTGTGTAAAGTGCATGACAGGCATTGTACAGGAGGAGGAGGAGGAGGTGAGCTGTGATATCACCTATTGTGAATGTTGGATGCTGTGTTATCTACTGTATATAGAGGTGTTATCAGTTATTGTATAAGAAGAGGAGGAGGTGAGCTGTGACATCGCCTTTTGTAAATCATGAATCCTGTATTATCTACTGCATATAGAGTGTTATCAATCGTTGTACAGGAGGAGGAGGAGGAGGTGAGCTGTGACATCACTTATTGTAAATCATGAATCCTGTATTATCTACTGCATATAGAGGTGTTATCAATCGTTGCACATGAGGAGGGGGAGGTGAGCTGTGATATCATCTATTGTGAATGGTAGATCCTGTGTTATCTACTGTATATAGAGTTATCAGTCATTGTACAGGAGGGGGAGGAGGTGAGCTGTGACATTACCTATTGTGAATGGTGGATTCTGTGTTATCTACTGTGTATATAGATGTTATCAGTCATTGTACAGGAGGGGGAGGAGGTGAGCTGTGACATTACCTATTGTGAATGGTGGATTCTGTGTTATCTACTGTGTATATAGATGTTATCAGTCATTATACAAGAGGGGGAGGAGGTGAGTTGTGACATCACCTATTGTGAATAGTATTATCTACTGTATATTGAGGTGTTATCAATCATTGTACATTAGGAGGAGGTGAGCTGTGATATAACCTTTTGTGAAAAGTAGATGCTATGTTATCAGTTATTGTTCAGGAGAGAAGGTGAGCTGTGACATCACCTATTGTGAATGCTGGATGCTGTGTTATCTACTGTATATAGAGGTGTTATGAGTTATTGTATAAGAAGAGGAGTAGGTGAGCTGTGACATCGCTAATTGTAAATCATGAATCCTGTATTATCTACTGCATATAGAGGTGTTATCAATTGTTGTACAGGAGGAGGTGAGCTGTGACATCACTTATTGTAAATCATGAGTCCTGTATTATCTACTGCATATAGAGGTGTTATCAATCGTTGCACGGGAGGAGGGGGAGGTGAGCTGTGATATCATCTATTGTGAATAGTGGATCCTGTATTATATACTGTATATAGAGGTGTTATCAATCATTGTACATTAGGAGGAGGTGAGCTGTGACATCACCTATTGTGAATGGTGGATCTTTTGTTATCTACTGTATATAGAGGTGTTGTCAGTCATTGTACATTAGGAGGAGGTGAGCTGTGACATCACCTATTGTGAATGGTGAATCTTGTGTTATTTATATAAAGATGTTATTTATCATTGTCATTCTTTCTGTGATGATAATGAGACTGCTGAGAAGGGATCTCTACAGATCAGTAAGTTTCAGTTATATGAAACTCAGTGACCAGAGTGAGAACTTTAAGATGTAAGAATTTTCTTTAACTATAGTAACGTGAAAAAAAAATACAATAAAATCTCAAGAAATAAAATTGGATTAATAAATGTCATTTTCTGACAACACATTCCCTTTAAATGGTACATCAAGAGCGGAATCTTATAGAGTACACCATACATCAGTTCCTGCAGTCATTAACGATGGAAATAGCAATGGACACAATGTATCTAAGGTACAAAACGACTCTGAATTATACATGGTGATCACGTGACGAGGCTTTTTACGGCTTCTCTCTACCTCATCAATGTCCTAATGATACAATTATGTTCAGTTGTACGGCTCCTCCCATGTACAGGGGAGGCTGAACGAGGAAGCTATGGCAATGTTCTTCTAAGGGAACAGTAAAAATAAAAAAAAACAACCCAGCCCAGACCTGGGGGCAGAAGGAAGAAAGCAACTTCAACCAACACATGGAATTCAACTTCTGCAACTTCTCCAAAGATTGGCCAAAGTTGTCCTACAAGCTCTTACATGATCACATTCCGCTATGACTCCCAGATACAAAGTCCATAGAAGCTACCTATCACACAGATTCAGAGAGCAGAGCTATGCTAATTTCCACAAAGACATGCTTACATCGAGAGAATATTGTTGGGTAGCACTTATAAAGACGTCACCCAAGAGTTGACCGAAACTGTGGAAATTAACCATGGAGCACTTGCCATAAAAGTGTCAAGTCCCTTGGATTCAGTGAATATATGTTGCGTACCAGTCTTGGTCATGATCAGTTCTATAAAGAATTGACCGAAATGGTTGATATTGTCCATCCGGTGAATATCTGTTGGGTAGCACTCTTGGGTATAAAGACGTCACCCAAGAGTTAACCAAAACCGAATAAATTAACCATGGAGCACTTGCCATAAAAGTGGCAATTCCTTTGACTTCAATGAATATCTGTTGTATAGATATGATCAATTGTATAGAGAATTGACCGAAATGGTTGAAATTGTCCATCCGGTGAATATCTGTTGGGTAGCACTCTTGGGTATAAAGACGTCACCAAGAGTTGGCTGAAACCGAATAAATTAACCATGGAGCACCTGCCATACAAGTGGGAAGTCCCTTGACCTCAGTGAATATCTGTTGTATAGATATGATCAATGGTATAGAGAATTGACCGAAATAGTTGAAATTGTCCATTCAGTGCATCCAGTGAATGTCTGTCGGGTAGTACTCTTGGGTATAAAGACGTCACCCAAGAGTTGGCCGAAACTGTGGAAATTAACCATGGAGCACCTGCCATAAAAGTGTGAAGTCCCTTGACCTCAGTGAATATATGTTGCTTAGATATGATCAATTGTACAGAAAAATTGACTGAAATAGTTAAAATTGTCCATCCAGTGCATCCAGTGAATGTCTGTCGGGTAGCACTCTTGGGTATAAAGACGTCACCCAAGAGTTGACCAAAACTCAATAAATTAACCATGGAGCATTTGCCATAAAAGTGGCAAGTCCCTTGACTTCAGTGAATATCTGTTGGGTAGCTATGATCAATTATGTAGAGAATTGACCAAATTAGTTGAAACTATCCATGGAGCACCTGCCGTAGAAGAACCAATTCTAAGCCGAAATGGTGCATAGTACCAGAACCAGCCATACTTCCTGTCTCGGTGCCAAATTTACAGAAAAAATGCGATGGGCATAGCTAGTGAGCAGATGAAGGAAAGGTTGGTGGCTTTGGAGATGTGTGACGGGTCGTGGTGGTGGTGGGAATATGGAGTATTGGTGCAGAAACAGATGAAGGAAAAGTTGGTGGCTTTGGCCATGTGTGATGGGTGGCGATGGTGGGAATATGGAGTATTGGTGGAGAAACAGAGATAAAGGAAAGGTTGGTGGCTTTTGAGATGTGTGATGGGTGATCATGGTGGGAATATGGAGTATTGGTGTAGAAACAGATGAAGGAAAGGTTGGTGGCTTTGGACTGTGGTACTGGGAATATGGAGTATTGGTGCAGAAACAGAGATGAAGGAAAGGTTGGTGGCTTTGGCCATGTGTTATGGGTGGTGGTGGGAATATGGAGTTTTGGTGTAGAAATGGAGATGCAGGAAAGGTTGGTAGCTTTGGCCATGTGTGACATGTGGTGGTGATGATGGGAATATGGAGTATTGGTGTAGAGACATAGCTGAAGGAAAGTTTGGTGGATTTGGAAATCTGTGATGGGTGGTGGTGGTGGGATATGGAGTATTGGTGCAGAAACCAAGATGGAGCAAAGGTTGGTGGCTTTGACCATGTGTGATGGCTGGTGTTGGGTCCAGAAACAGAGATGAAGGAAAGGTTGGTGGCTTTGGACATCTGTGACAGGTGGTTGTGGCAATATGGAGTATTGGTACACAAACAGAGATGGAGGAAAGGTTGGTGGCTTTGGACATCTGTGACAGGTGGTTGTGGCAATATGGAGTATTGGTACACAAACAGAGATGGAGGAAAGGTTGGTGGCTTTGGACATCTGTGACGGGTGGTTGTGGCAGTATGGAGTATTGGTGCAGAAGTGATAGCCAATACTAAAAGACGCGCCATATGCATCTCCCTTCTGTTCATACATCCCTGAAGAAAGCTCCCACATAGTGTGTAAGGTAGATTAGACCTGTGCTGAATGTTACCACTGAGCATATCTTAGGCTTTATCTCCTCCTTGAATTTTCAGTATTGCTAAGAACAGAGGAACTTGGACAAGGAATTAAGATATCAGGGGACATTTAAGGGATTATTGAAAAGCCCAGGAGCAAAAAGGAGAAGATAAGACACACATTAGAGAAACCATAAACAGGAGGGACAGTATTTATCTAAGGAGACCTCCCAACTACATAGTTGATCAGGGTGATAACTAGCTCTACCTGACCATCAGCATTCCCTGAGATGTGGTGGGAGGTCATACAATTAGGATAAGAACACCTTTTTCTGGCCCATGTGTATGTGAATAGGATCAGCCTAAATCATATGTCCTTTTCTTAGGTCGCCCCAATTGGAGAAGCTCAATGCAAGCAATAAATAGCAATGGCCTACTACAGATAAAGTGGCCACCAAAAATGACCAAATTTTGGGCTTCCAACTGGATTTGTCCAATTTAAACAACTCTTCCCAAAGGCAGAAAAAGGAAAGCGTGCCAGGGTATCCATGGAAAACTTTTTTGTCCATTTTTGTCAAGTAAATCCACCACCTTGTTCTTACCTTGACCCACTACCGCTCCTTCTTCCAAGGACTTGGACACGGGGAATTGGTATTTTTTATTCGTGAAGCCGAATACACAAATTTCCCATTCTGCCAATCCTCCAGCAATCTGTCACACAGACGAAAATGGGTTTGCAATGCAGAACTGGTACCATACAGTATATATACATTTTATATTCCATCTCCTATGGAGATTTCCGGGTGTACATGGTATACAGTATTTGGGTGATGGTTAAATTTGGGGCTACATGTAGTAGGTAAATCTATAGAGTGGGTCATACTTGGTATCATGTTCTTCAAGATGTGTATTCCTCATGCTATACCCACAATGAATAAGGGGGGGGGGGTGTTAAAATTAAAGGGGTTCAATTTAGATACCTGACATATAACCTGAATTAAAGGGGTTCTATATAAATCCATGACTCATATAACATAAGGGGTGTTTAAAAAATTAAAGGGGTTCAATTTAGGTACATGACATATAACCTGAACTAAAGTGGTTCTATATAAATGCATGACTCATATAATATAAGGGTGGTTGAAATTAAAGGGGTTCAATTTATATACATGACATATATCCTGAATTAAAGGGGTTTTACATAAATCCATGACTCATATAACATAAGGGGGGGGGTGAAATTAAAGGGTTTCAATTTAGGTACATGACATATAATCTGAATTAAATGGGTTCTATATAAATCCATGACTTATGTAACATAAGGGGGTGTGTATGAAATTAAAGGGGTTCAATTTAGATACATGACATATAACCTGAATTAAAGGGGTTCTGTATAAATCCATGAATCGTATAACATTAGGGGGGGGGGGGTGAAATTAAAGGATGTTCAATTTAGATATATGAAATATAACCTGAATTAATGGGGTCCTATATAAAGCCATGACTGATATAACTTATGTTACATTTTAGCCCCCAGTAGCTGATCTTGGGGTTCAAAGGCAGCACTGGTCAGGGTGAGGGGGTCCTGTCTTTCTGTAGCTTGGCTATATCTATACAGAGAGGCTCGTTTGTATTAAACCTATTTAGCATCTCGACTATATGGATTATCATTATAAGGTCTAAAGACACTGATCGTGACATCAAGGGGTCCTCACTGGTGGAAGAGAGGAGTCCTATCAGTAGGTAGAAGAAGTGAGGAGTCCTATCAGTAGGTATAAGAAGTGGGAGTCCTATCAGTAGGTAGAAGAAGAAGTGAGGAGTCCTATCAGTAGGTAGAAGAAGTGAGGAGTCCTATCAGTAGGTAGAAGAAGTGAGAAGTCCTATCAGTAGGTAGAAGAAGTGAGGAGTCCTATCAGTAGGTAGAAGAAGTGAGGAGTCCTATCAGTAGGTAGAAGAAGTGAGGAGTCCTATCAGTAGGTAGAAGAAGTGAGGAGTCCTATCAGTAGGTAGAAGAACTGAGAAGTCCTATCAGTAGGTAGAAGAAGTGAGGAGTCCTATCAGTAGGTAGAAGAAGAAGTGAGGAGTCCTATCAGTAGGTAGAAGAAGTGAGGAGTCCTATCAGTAGGTAGAAGAAGTGAGGAGTCCTATCAGTAGGTAGAAGAACTGAGAAGTCCTATCAGTAGGTAGAAGAAGTGAGGAGTCCTATCAGTAGGTAGAAGAAGAAGTGAGGAGTCCTATCAGTAGGTAGAAGAAGTGAGGAGTCCTATCAGTAGGTAGAAGAAGTGAGGAGTCCTATCAGTAGGTAGAAGTGAGGAGTCCTATCAGTAGGTAGAAGTGAGGAGTCCTATCAGTAGGTAGAAGTGAGGAGTCCTATCAGTAGGTAGAAGTGAGGAGTCCTATCAGTAGGTAGAAGACTGAGGAGTCCTATCAGTAGGTAGAAGAAATGAGGAGTCCTATCAGTAGGTAGAAGATGAAGTGAGGAGTCCTATCAGTAGGTAGAAGACTGAGGAGTCCTATCAGTAGGTAGAAGAAATGAGGAGTCCTATTAGCAGGTAGAAGTGAGGAGTCCTATCAGTAGGTAGAAGAAGTGAGGAGTCCTATCAGTAGGTAGAAGAAGTGAGGAGTCCTATCAGTAGGTAGAAGTGAGGAGTCCTATCAGTAGGTAGAAGTGAGGAGTCCTATAAGTAGGTAGAAGTGAGGAGTCCTATCAGTAGGTAGAAGTGAGGAGTCCTATCAGTAGGTAGAAGACTGAGGAGTCCTATCAGTAGGTAGAAGAAATGAGGAGTCCTATTAGCAGGTAGAAGTGAGGAATCCTATCAGTAGGTAGAAGAAGTGAGGAGTCCTATTAGCAGGTAGAAGTGAGGAGTCCTATTAGCAGGTAGAAGTGAGGAGTCCTATTAGCAGGTAGAAAAAGTAGTTGATATATTGAGCAGATTTGTTAGAAAGCACAATAGTACAGCAGACCAGAAGGATCACGTCTGCTGTCAATGGTCCAAGGGTAACGAATAGTCAATGGTTAACTTATTTGGGACATGAGGTTATAAAAGAGATTCGACTGACCTGAAGAAGGACACCCAGCAGCACAAGTCCAAGGTAGCTCCTCTTGTTCATCCCCATTGGGGACCTCAGGTGAGAAGAAGATGTAAGAAGTTGTCCCAGATGTCCTCAGACAGTGATGTATCCTCTGCAGACCTCTGCTCAGTGTGACTGTGCTCTGCTCTTCTGGGCTGGGCAGGGCTTTCTCCAGGTGTGGTCACCTGGGGGTGGCCAGGTAGAGTAATCAGTGGGTGGTGACTTCACCAGTTTGTATCAGGGTGGGTACAATACAGTATCAGTGACGGCAGATTAGTCATGATTGTTCAAGAAGGAGGTGTCAGATATTGCAGGAGGAGTGCTATAGGGAGCAATCAGGTCTCTGAAGCCTGGACAATATCTGCGGAGCCTCAGCTCACTACTCTGACTTCTCCATTAGTGGTAAAAGCAGGGAGTGTCCGAGTAATAATGAATGTAACTGATGACAGGACATCTGCCTATTTGTAAACCAGCACAGATCTGACACATTCCACTTATTCTCAGTTTATGTTTTCGGACCCTCTCAGACGGACGTCCCGACAATCCATTATTCATTCCATTGTCTGAGCTGCTCCTTTATAGGTTACGTTCCATTAAAGGATAATAAACTCTCATATTTCCCATATCGGCATTTTTGATTGTTTGTATGGTTTTTTTTCTATTGTTTTTATTGCTTTTCAGTATGAGAAAAGTCAGAAAGTCTTAAATACGATAACAAGTGCGTAATATACAGTAACACTGTAGAAGAGATGCCAATCTATAGGATCGTTATCAGTAATTATAATTACTTAATAAAGCCCCTGATATATCTTAATTGGCTTCTTCAGCCGTCAATCATCTCAGCCATATCTCCCATACAAAGGAGCAATCGCTGTTGTCTACGAGAGAGCCACTGCCGGACTCCGCATCGGCAATCTGTAGCGCCCCTGAATACATCAGGGTGCTACAGGGAACTGCATCCTGTCACCCAGGGGCAGGGCCTACCCCCCTATGGTTCCAGGTTCCCAACAACGGTGTCACTAACATCCGCACTACAAATCCCAACCACACCTCACACCATGACCTGTACAGACACCAGTGGGTTGGTCAAGTTGGAGCATGGCCGCCCACCTAGGGGTCAGGCAGACTGGTGGGAGGGGAGACAAAGAGAGTGGAGTGTTAGCCCTCAAAGAGTGAGGAGCAGGGGAGTTACAGCTCCCAGGGAGGTGACAGGTTGGGTCACAGACGGTGGTCTAGGACCATAGGAGTCGGGGACCGGTATCAGAAACACTGGACAGGGGTGTGACGGATGCAGTTTAGGAGAACTGCTGGCACCAGAAAGCCCAATTATCTTACCAGTACCGAGCACGGCGGGGTACAGGACCCTAGATTAGGGAAGAGCTTCAGGCACCTTGATAATTAACCTGTGGAGGATAGTCTCTTTATGAACTTTCCCCAAGAACTCAGAGGTTGAAGGCACCAACACAATGAGGGAGATAGGGGTCTCCAAAGAACACAACCCACTAAAATCCCAAGTGCCAGCCATCAAGAGCACAGCTGCCTTACACACGGGTAGCAGTGCCCTGAAACCTTCAAGCCGAAGGGCCACAACAGCCAATCAATTTATGCACGGAGGCAGAGCTCCGGACTTACCAAGTGACAGCGGTGGGAGCGGGACCTGGACGGGCTTTCCCCGTAGAGACTGCGGTACCTAGAGACTTTGGTTTACCATCTGTGTGACTGTCTGCTTATTCCACCTAATCCAGCACCAAGACTACCACAGTGAGTAACCTGACCCCTGCACCCTGCTTTCCCAAGGCCGTGCCACCCGATCACCAACCCTACTTTCCCCTCACCAACCGGGGCCTTCCCTACCTGCGGAGGGACTGACACCTGGCTGCCCCCATACCATCTGCCACGGTACTCCCTTCGGCAGCGGCGGTACTCCCCTTACCGCAACCCGCAGGTGGCGTCACGAACATTTATCCCCTGTAAATACTCCCTTTACATTGGAGCAGCCACAAGCCCCCGGGTCCGGAGACCCTCGAGCCACAGCAACCCCCGAATCCAAACTGTTCGACTGCTGCAGGGGCGGCACAAATCCATAATCAGACATACCAGATCCTTAACTCACCCGACATCATCTGTCCAGGGTCCCCATACACATTAAACATATCAGTTGGCATCGGCAGGTTTGGGCTATGTTAATCCAATGTGTATGCAGGGCTTAGAGCCCATTTACACCACTGATGGACACAGAGAGAAGAGGGCCCCTGTGCAAGAACAGTAAATGGGCCCTTTGCAGTCCAATGGCTCACCATAATACACAATTCCACGCCTTTGGAAATGGCAATGGGTCCCTTACTTCTTTGGCCCCTGGTTGCACCAATGATATTGTGACGCCCTGGGCAAGCCAGGGGTCACAGGTCAACACACCACCACACCCTACACCCCAGTTAGGAACACCAAAGCTAACCTAAAATCCTTGTTGCCTTCCTCCAGGGGCTGATGTTCACACCAGGGGGTGGGCCAGGCGGTTGGCTCCGCCCACCGAGGAGTTCACAGCCCTGGAGGCAGGAAAACCAGGCAGATAGAGTTTGGAGGAGGAAGTGGAAGGAGTGGAAGATTAGCCCAGGCAGGGCTCGAGTGAAGTTGAGTTTAGGGAGAGGAGTAAACAAGTAGTGAAGTGAAGGAAGTAAAGTGGTAAAGGAGGACAGTAAGAGTGGTGACAGGAAAGAAAGAGTGTGAAGAGCCTGAAGTGGGTTCAGCTGTGTGCAGGACAGAGTCAGCAAGGTCAGCAACGGCGGTGATTGTCCGGAGGGGTGACCGTTTGGAAGTTCCTGGAAGGACCGCGGACGGGTGGTGACCCGGCGGTCTGGAGCAGTGTACAAAGGACAGTCAGCACCAGGGCAGGGGCCTCTCGGACCCCGGCAAGGCTAGGAGTCGCCATAATTTGCCAAATCCGTCAATGAAGGGGACGTCGATCCCCCAACAACCAAGTCCCGATTGAAGGCAACAGCCCAACCATTACAGTAGAGACACCGCCACCGCCAGGGCACCAGTTTCTGAGGGCCAGCGCCTGCAGGCAAAGAGTAGAGCTCCTCCGGTCCAGCTTGAAGCCGGGGAGCGGGTTACCGGTGGGAACCCATCGAAACCATCAACAACATTAGGTGCAGGAAAAGGGACATCACCGTCACCTACTGGGGAAGCAAGTGCAGCCGTCCGTGGGAACCGTCTTTCCAGCCGTGTGTTTTACCGAGAACTGTGTCCACGTCTCAGGCTGAGTGAGTACCACAGTGCCGCAAGGCACAGCGCTGCCCCCGCGTCCCTGCGCCCACCAAGCCCTGCATCTCCCACCTCATCACTGGGCCCCGGGATCACCAACCCCTACCCACGGAGGGGCAACACAACAACTTGCTGCTTCACATCATCACTCCCGGGATCCCCACACCGAGCAGCGGTGGTGCCAATAAATCACCACAGCCGTGGGTGGCGTCACGAACAATAGACAATATCCCAAAACCCAATCCCCTTTCACTCACGGGCGAGGAGCGCCGCTCGAGACCCCCAGGATCCGGCCCACCGCTCGAGCCACCACTGAGCAGCAGCAGCCGGACCCGAGCAAAAGGGGGTGAGCGCAGTGCTGACACCCTCCTCCCCGCCCGCGACAATATGACCAGCCTTGATTTACACTGCGCAAATTGCAGTGTTATACATTTTTGACCTTGTATCAGATGTCCACTAAATCATCAATGCCCATGATTACACAGGACAATGTGCTACCGAGCACTGAAAGATCAGTAATAGATAAGTGCACATAGGCTGCTATTGTTCTCAGCAGCACATGTCCTGTTACTCAAGAGGATGTGCTGCCGAGCACTGAACGATCAGTAATAGATCAGTGTGCATAGGCTGTTATTGTTCTTGACGTCATAAGTCCTAATTACACAGGATGACGTGCTACCGAGCACTGAATAATCAGTAATAGATCAGTGCGCATAGGCTGCTATTGTTCTTGGCATCATGAGGCCTGATTACACAAGACAATGTGCTGACGAGCACTGAATGGTCAGTAATAGATCAGTGCGCATGGTCCTGGATACACAAGAGGATGTGCTGCCGAGCATAGAACAATCAGTGATAGATCAGTGCGCATAGGCTGCTATTGCTCTCGGCAGCATATGTCCTGTTTACTTATAATAATAGGATGTGCTGCCGAGCACTGAACAATCAATAATAGGTCAGTGTGCAAAGGCTGTTATTGTTCATGGCATCATGAGTCCTGATTACGCAGGATGATGTGCTACCGAGCACTGAACGATCAGTAAAAGATCAGTGTGAATAGGCTGCTATTGTTCTCAGCGGCGCATGTCCTCAAGATGATGCGCTGCCGAGTACTGAACAATCAGTGATAGGTCGATAAATATCCAAATCTGATGGATATTCAGTGTATGGTTGGAAGTCACTTCATATTCCAAAAATGAACGTTATGTCTGATGGCGACAAGCAAAGCTTCTCCACGGGGATTTATTAACCCAACGGAGGCCATAAGTACCCTCAGGT
Organism: Anomaloglossus baeobatrachus; assembly: GCF_048569485.1. NCBI lineage: Eukaryota > Metazoa > Chordata > Amphibia > Anura > Aromobatidae > Anomaloglossus > Anomaloglossus baeobatrachus. The sequence continues at coordinate 188,168,979 of NC_134362.1, read as the reverse complement.
TGAGATACATATATATATAGGTATAATGCATAAAAGCTATGTATTTTATAAGGAAACACTAAGGGTCTATGATTAGGTTTTACTTACATAAGACTGGACAGGATCAGGTAGCAGTGTTAGACTTGTCAGACACTGATCATCTACATACAAATATTACATTCACAAATTTACCAATGCTTCTATATCATAATATACTGGGTAGTTTGTAAAATGAATAAGGAGATGCTTCCTTTGTCTGTAAATAGTGAAACAAGTGTATTGTACCAACTCCTGATCATGTTTGGGGGGTAAATCACATGCAATGGGGCCCACCAGATTATTCTCCGGCTCTCCTGTGGGCCAGACCGAGCCTGGCTAAAAGTGGACGAAAAGTTTCAAACTGTAGATTTGTTACACTTTCTAACCAAGTGTCCTACTTTACAGCACCGTGGTCAAAATTTGGTTCATTGTCCTATCCCTGTATCGAAATTCAGGAGGACCGCGATGGGCACGTGCGCCTCTGCCCATAACTACCTAATGGGTTGTGCTGGTATCTCAAAGCTCTCCAGAAGACACTTCTGTCCAGTTTCACTGTAATTATTCTCTCTCTGCTCCATAGCAAAGGGTGGAAATGTGCATTTAGCTATGTAGGTACTGAAAATGGACAGATGGGTGTGACTGGCCACGACCGTGCCCCCCAGCCAGGAATTTTAACCCACTTGTCCATTATACTCCTGTGAAAATAACACAGTAAGCCGGGCGCTATAAAACAATCAAGCGCCCATAATTGTATCTGACGGGGAAAACAACCTCTCGGACACGTATCTATATTTAAACTGGAAACTCGATTAGTTGGCGCTAGGTTCTAGATAAACTGCTTACTGTTTGTGGCGTGGACTTTGGTCTGTAGATTGATAAGAGCCTTGGTTTCTGTAGCAAATATAGTCAAACCAAAACTGTACTGTGTAGTACATACAGTATATATATATATATATATACACACTCACACACACAGTACAGATCAAAAGTTTGGACACACCTTCTCATTCAAAGAGTTTTCTTTCTTTTCATGACTCTGAAAATTGCAGATTCACATTGAATTAAAACATGTGGAAGGAAATACTTAACAAAAAAGTGTGAAACAACTGAAAATATGTCTTATATTCTAGGTTCTTCAAAGTAGCCACCTTTTGCTTTGATTACTGCTTTGCACACTCTTGGCATTCTCTTGATGAGCTTCAAGAGGTAGTCACCGGAAATGGTCTTCCAACAGTCTTGAAGGAGTTCCCAGAGATGCATAGAACTTGTTGGCCCTTTTGCCTTCACTCTGCGGTCCAGCTCACCCCGAACCATCTCGATTGGGTTCAGGTCTGGTGACTGTGGAGGCCAGGTCATCTGGCGTAGCACCCCATCACTCTCCTTCTTAGTCATATAGCCCTTACACAGCCTGGAGGTGTGTTTGGGGTCATTGTCCTGTTGAAAAATAAATGATGGTCCAACTAAACGCAAACCGGATGGAATAGCACGCTGCTGCAAGATGCTGTGGTAGCCAGGCTGGTTCACTATGCCTTCAATTTTGAATAAATCCCCATCAGTGTCACCAGCAAAGCCCCCCACACCATCACACCTCCTCCTCCATGCTTCACGGTGGGAACCAGCCATGTAGAGTCCATCCGTTCACCTTTTCTACAAAGACACGGTGGTTGGATCCAAAGATCTCAAATTTGGACTCATCAGACGAAAGCACAGATTTCCACTGGACTAATGTCCATTCCTTGTGTTCTTTAGCCCAAACAAGTCTCCTCTGCTTGTTGCCTGTCCTTAGCAGGGGTTTCCTAGCAGCTATTTTACCATGAAGGCTGCTGCACAAAGTCTCCTCTTATCAGTTGTTCTAGAGATGGGAAGGTGTGTCCAAACTTTTGGTCTGTACTGTATATGTATATATATATATATATATATATATATATATATATATATATATATAATATATTTTAGAGTATAGGGTCTGTAATGTATTTGGACAAACATGGAAAGAATCGTCACCTTACACCCGGAATATGAGCCTTGGGAGTTTTCCCCCACTGCAGTTTTTTTTTTGCTGCTGCTGCTGTCAATCACCATTCCACCGGTGCCTGTGACTTCCACCAATGCCTATCTGAATGGGTGTAAAAGCACAAATCACAGAATATGGTCACTTGTGTTGTCAGATTAATGATTGCCTCATTTTCTCAGCATTTCTAAAGAAATTTTGCTTGCTGTCAGTGAATGGGAACAAAATAATCAAACAGCCATAGATATAATCGGTCCTGAGGATGTATCAAGATAACTACGGGATAGCAGAGAACCGATGCTCCTAAGCTGACACTATGCTATCCCTAACCTCAGTGATACTCCTAATGGTGGAGAGGCCTGAGTCTCCTTTCTGGCCCTGCTCCTGACCAGTCCTGATCTGATTTTCCCTCCCAACAGGGAGGGGCGAGACATGAGTGTGATGAAAACCACAAAAACAGAGGAAACCAAAATTCTGTTAGTACATGCACACAGAGGTATAAAATAATAAGAGATTAGGAGGAAAACAAGAGCAGGAAGGAAGCAACAAGACAATAGGGGTAAGGATTGGAGAGGACTGTGATAAAGACCACAGAAATAAACAGACAGGTGAAATCAAAGCTCTATTACTCAGCACATGGACAGAGAGGTATAAGATAATAAGAGATTAGGAGGAAAACAAAAGCAGAAAGGAAGCAATAAGACAACAGGGATACAGTTAGGAGAGGAGTGTGATGTAAACCATAGAAATAGACAGATGGGAAACCAAAACTCTTTTACTCAGCACGCAAACACAGAGGTATAAGACAATAAGGTATTAGGAGGAAAACAAGAGCAGGAAGGAAGCAAAAATGCAACAGGGATACAGAAAGGAGGGGAGTGTGATGAAAACCCAAGAAATAGACAGACAGGTGAAACTAAAACTCTGTTACTCAGCATGCACACACAAAGGTAAAAGATAATAAGAGATTAGGAGGAAAACAAGAGCAGGAAGGAAGCAACAAGACAACAGGGGTAAACTCTACAACCACTCCAAGCAAAAGCAACACTTGCACTACAAAGTCTTGGACATCAAAGCTCACAGATTAACACAGGATAACCCAAAGCTGGCATGGGTAGAAGATTTCATCCAGCTTAAATAGGAGGGAAGCAGATGTGATTGGCCTCCCCACCACATGTGATCACAGGAGCCTATCAAGCAGACTAACAGAGATTAACTCTTGCTAGCCTGCCTATGAATCAGTACACAGCAGGTTGACGCCTGAGTCTGCCTGTGTTGATCCCAGACACCAGAGGAACCATCGGGCGAGTATCAGAATCTGCAATGTGAACAGAGCCCAACCCCACCATTACAGTCGGCGATGTTTGTGCAAAACTGTGTGACAATAAGACAGGGAAGACATGTGCTTCCGTGTTCGGTAGTGAGAAAAACAATGCATTGTAACAAACCCCCAGCTGTGTCCAAGTCTATACACCTTTTTCAGCTTTCTATTCATTCACTGACAGCAATCTGAAACCAGTAAGTAATAGAAACGCAAAGGTTATTAGAAAACCACATCGCTTTTCATATGACAGGAGACGCATTTAAAGGAGAACCTGTCAGCAGATTAAAAGTGGTCAGTTTTTGCTCCTGCTTTATTCTCGCCGCTCCTCTGAGCAATCCGCTTTTTGTTTTTTTCAAATCTGCCATACGGGTCCAGAGATATGGACCTTTATATTTACTGCTAATTTTTATGTTGTTTACTAATGGGGCGTGTCTCACAGGATTCTTTGGGGGCGTGTCTTTAGGCTGCTTTATGAGCCACACCTCTTTGTAAAACGGCTCATATCTCTGCAATCGTATGGCGGATTTGAAAAAAATAAAAAACATAATGCTTAGGAAAGTAGGAGGGATGAAATAACAGCAAAAAATAGATACTTTAAATTTGGTGACAGATCCCCTTTAAACTGAGTAGGCAGTCCAATTTTTCGGGAGAGACAATCAATATGTGGCTATAGCACCAATGTGCCAATTTAAAGCATGGAGAAGGAAGCCCAACTTCAGTGAGAACCATTTCTTTTGCCAAATGGTGATGGGCACCTGTGGCAAAATTTCTCCTCCTAGGCTCAAGCAAATCATCAACGTATAAGGATTAGACACTATGAGCAATTTCTTAATATGATTTATTATTGATTCTTAAGACAAAATAACATTCTCTGCCAATAAAGACGCCATTTACAGTACATAATACTGTCTGCCATACACTGTGTGCATGGTTTACACAGAATAGCGGTACTAAATTGGTAACATAGTGCAAAGACGACATATTAATAACAATATAGCAGGAAATTGCTCAAAGTGCAACTCCCTTAATGAGGCAGGTCGCATCCTCCGGACATCAGACACTTACCAATAATTTCCAGCGCAAAGTTTTCCGGCCTTAGTCTGGAGAAGACAGTAGATTGCGGTAGTATAATATGACAATATGATATCAACCATCACCGACTCCGTCCTCCTCCCGTTATGAAGGAATCCTCCAGGCCGGGCCCCGCACGAGACAACGGCTCTCATTTACCCTCTCTTTGTGTTTTTCTTAGACATTTTTTATGATGTGGGTCGTAAATATGCAAGAAACAAATACCAGGCCGAGATTCTCCTACTGAGAGATGACATCATGGTCATGAAACCGCTGGAACTTATAGAAGCACTACAACTCCCAGCATGATCTGACATGTACATAGCCCCGATGCAAAGTTTGGACCTGGGGTCCCCCAACCGTACACCGATACTCTTATAATTCACCCCATAGTCCTCCATATATTATACTGCACCCTATAGTCCTCCATATATTATACTGCACCCCATAGTCCTCCATATATTATACTGCACCCCATAGTCCTCCATATATTATACTGCACCCTATAGTCCTCCCTATATTATACTGCACCCTATAGTCCTCCATATATTATACTGCACACCATAGTCCTCCCTATATTATACTGCACCCCATAGTCCTCCATATATTATACTGCACCCTATAGTCCTCCCTATATTATACTGCACCCTATAGTCCTCCATATATTATACTGCACCCCATAGTCTTCCATATATTATACTGCACCCCATAGTCCTCCATATATTATACTGCACCCCATACTCCTCCATATATTATACTGCACCCCATAGTCCTCCATATATTATACTGCACCCCATAGTCCTCCATATATTATACTGCACCCTATAGTCCTCCATATATTATACTGCACCCCATAGTCCTCCATATATTATACTGCACCCCATAGTCCTCCATATATTATACTGCACCCTATAGTCCTCCCTATATTATACTGCACCCTATAGTCCTCCATATATTATACTGCACCCCATAGTCTTCCATATATTATACTGCACCCCATAGTCCTCCATATATTATACTGCACCCCATACTCCTCCATATATTATACTGCACACCATAGTCCTCCATATATTATACTGCACCCCACAGTCCTCCCTATATTATACTGCACCCCATAGTCTTCCATATATTATACTGCACCCCATAGTCCTCCCTATATTGTACTGCACACCATAGTCCTCCATATATTATACTGCACCCCATAGTCCTCCAAATAATATACTGCACCCCATAGTCCTCCATATATTATACTGCACACCATAGTCCTCCATATATTATACTGCACCACACAGTCCTCCATATATTATACTGCACCCCATAGTCCTCCGTATATTATACTGCACCCCATAGTCCTCCGTATATTATACTGCACCCCATAGTCCTCCATATATTATACTGCACCCCATAGTCCTCCATATATTATACTGCACTCCATAGTCCTCCATATATTATACTGCACCCCATAGTCCTCCATATATTATACTGCACCCCATAGTCTTCCATATATTATACTGCACCCCATAGTCCTCCATATATTATACTGCACCCCATAGTCTTCCATATATTATACTGCACCCCATAGTCCTTCATATATTAAACTTCACCCCCATAGTCCTCCATATATTATACTGCACCCATAGTCCTCCATATATTATACTGCACCCTATAGTCCTCCAAATATTATACTGCACCCCAAAGTCCTCCATATATTGTATTATACTGCACCCATAGTCTTCCCTATATTATACTGCACCCCATAGTCCTCCATATATTATACTGCACCCTATAGTCCTCCCTATATTATACTGCACCCCATAGTCCTCCCTATATTATACTGCACCCTATAGTCCTACATATATTATACTGCACCCCATAGTCCTCCATATATTATACTGCACCCTATAGTCCTCCATATAATATACTGCACCCCACAGTCCTTCCTATATTATACTGCATCCTATAGTCCTCCATATATTATACTGCACCCCATAGTCCTCCATATATTATACTGCACCCCATAGTCCTCCATATATTATACTGCACCCCACAGTGCTCCATATATTATACTGCACCCCATAGTCCTCCATATATTATACTGCACCCCATAGTCCTCCATATATTATACTGCACTCCATAGTCCTCCATATATTATACTGCACCACATAGTCCTCCATATATTATACTGCACCCCATAGTCCTCCATATATTATACTGCACCACATAGTCCTCCATATATTATACTGCACTCCATAGTCCTCCATATATTATACTGCACTCCATAGTCCTCCATATATTATACTGCACCCCATAGTCCTCCATATATTATACTGCACCCCATAGTCCTCCATATATTATACTGCACCCCATAGTCCTCCATATATTATACTGCACTCCATAGTCCTCCATATATTATACTGCACCCCATAGTCCTCCATATATTATACTGCACCCCATAGTCTTCCATATATTATACTGCACCCCATAGTCCTCCATATATTATACTGCACTCCATAGTCCTCCATATATTATACTGCACCCCATAGTCCTCCATATATTATACTGCACACCATAGTCCTCCATATATTATACTGCACCCCATAGTCCTCCATATATTATACTGCACCACATAGTCCTCCATATATTATACTGCACACCATAGTCCTCCATATATTATACTGCACCCCATAGTCCTCCATATATTATACTGCACCACATAGTCCTCCATATATTATACTGCACACCATAGTCCTCCATATATTATACTGCACACCATAGTCCTCCATATATTATACTGCACACCATAGTCCTCCATATATTATACTGCACACCATAGTCCTCCATATATTATACTGAACCCCATAGTCCTCCATATATTATACTGCACCCCATAGTCCTCCGTATATTATACTGCACCCCATAGTCCTCCGTATATTATACTGCACCCCATAGTCCTCCATATATTATACTGCACACCATAGTCCTCCATGTATTACACTGCACCCCCATAGTCCTCCATATATTATACTGCACCCATAGTCCTCCATATATTATACTGCACCCTATAGTCCTCCAAATATTATACTGCACCCCAAAGTCCTCCATATATTGTATTATACTGCACCCATAGTCTTCCCTATATTATACTGCACCCCATAGTCCTCCATATATTATACTGCACCCTATAGTCCTCCCTATATTATACTGCACCCCATAGTCCTCCCTATATTATACTGCACCCTATAGTCCTACATATATTATACTGCACCCCATAGTCCTCCATATATTATACTGCACCCATAGTCCTCCATATATTATACTGCACCCTATAGTCCTCCATATAATATACTGCACCCCACAGTCCTCCCTATATTATACTGCATCCTATAGTCCTCCATATATTATACTGCACCCCATAGTCCTCCATATATTATACTGCACCCCATAGTCCTCCATATATTATACTGCACCCCACAGTGCTCCATATATTATACTGCACCCCATAGTCCTCCATATATTATACTGCACCCCATAGTCCTCCATATATTATACTGCACCCCATAGTCCTCCATATATTATACTGCACCCCATAGTCTTCCATATATTATACTGCACCCCATAGTCCTCCATATATTATACTGCACTCCATAGTCCTCCATATATTATACTGCACCCCATAGTCCTCCATATATTATACTGCACACCATAGTCCTCCATATATTATACTGCACCCCATAGTCCTCCATATATTATACTGCACTCCATAGTCCTCCATATATTATACTGCACTCCATAGTCCTCCATATATTATACTGCACCCCATAGTCCTCCATATATTATACTGCACACCATAGTCCTCCATATATTATACTGCACACCATAGTCCTCCATATATTATACTGCACCCCATAGTCCTCCATATATTATACTGCACACCATAGTCCTCCATATATTATACTGCACCCCATAGTCCTCCATATATTATACTGCACTCCATAGTCCTCCATATATTATACTGCACTCCATAGTCCTCCATATATTATACTGCACCCCATAGTCCTCCATATATTATACTGCACACCATAGTCCTCCATATATTATACTGCACCCCATAGTCCTCCATATATTATACTGCACACCATAGTCCTCCATATATTATACTGCACACCATAGTCCTCCATATATTATACTGAACCCCATAGTCCTCCATATATTATACTGCACCCCATAGTCTTCCATATATTATACTGCACCCCATAGTCCTCCATATATTATACTGCACCCCATAGTCCTCCATATATTATACTGCACCCCATAGTCCTCCATATATTATACTGCACCCCATAGTCCTCCATATATTATACTGCACCCCATAGTCTTCCATATATTATACTGCACCCCATAGTTCTCCATATATTATACTGCACCCCATAGTCCTCCATATATTATACTGCACCCCATAGTCCTCCATATATTATACTGCACCCCATAGTTCTCCATATATTATACTGCACCCCATAGTCCTCCATATATTATACTGCACCCCATAGTCCTCCCTATATTATACTGCACCCCATAGTTCTCCATATATTATACTGCACCCCATAGTCTTCCATATATTATACTGCACCCCATAGTCCTCCATATATTATACTGCACCCCATAGTCCTCCATATATTATACTGCACCCCATAGTCCTCCATATATTATACTGCACCCCATAGTCCTCCATATATTATACTGCACCCCATAGTCCTCCCTATATTATACTGCACCCCATAGTTCTCCATATATTATACTGCACCCCATAGTCTTCCATATATTATACTGCACCCCATAGTCCTCCATATATTATACTGCACCCCATAGTTCTCCATATATTATACTGCACCACACAGTCCTCCATATATTATACTGCACCCTATAGTCCTCCATATAATATACTGCACCCTATAGTCCTCCATATATTATACTGCACCCCATAGTCCTCCATATAATATACTGCACCCTATAGTCCTCCATATATTGTACTGCACCCCATAGTCCTCCATATATTATACTGCACCCTATAGTCCTCCATATATTATACTGCACACCATAGTCCTCCATATATTATACTGCACCCTATAGTCCTCCATATATTATACTGCACCCCATAGTCCTCCATATATTATACTGCACCCTATAGTCCTCCATATATTATACTGCACCCCATAGTCCTCCATATATTATACTGCACCCCATAGTCCTCCATATATTATACTGCACCCTATAGTCCTCCATATATTATACTGCACCCCATAGTCCTCCATATATTATACTGCACCCCATAGTCCTCCATATATTATACTGCACCCCATAGTCCTCCATATATTATACTGCACCCTATAGTCCTCCATATATTATACTGCACCCCATAGTCCTCCATATATTATACTGCACCCTATAGTCCTCCATATATTATACTGCACCCCACAGTCCTCCATATATTATACTGCACCCCATAGTCCTCCATATAATATACTGCACCCTATAGTCCTCCATATATTATACTGCACCCCACAGTCCTCCATATATTATACTGCACCCCATAGTCCTCCATATATTATACTGCACTCCATAGTCCTCCATATATTATACTGCACCCTATAGTCCTCCATATATTATACTGCATCCTATAGTCCTCCATATATTATACTGCACCCTATAGTCCTCCATATATTATACTGCAACCCATAGTCCTTCATATATTATACTGCACCCCACAGTCCTCCATATATTATACTGCACCCCATAGGCCTCCATATATTATACTGCACCCCATAGTCCTCCCTATATTATACTGCACCCCATAGTCCTCCATATATTATACTGCACCCTATAGTCCTCCATATAATATACTGCACCCCACAGTCCTCCCTATATTATACTGCATCCTATAGTCCTCCATATATTATACTGCACCCCACAGTCCTCCATATATTATACTGCATCCTATAGTCCTCCATATATTATACTGCACCCCATAGTCCTCCATATATTATACTGCACCCCATAGTCCTCCATATATTATACTGCATCCCATAGTCCTCCATATATTATACTACACCCTATAGTCCTCCATATATTATACTGTACCCCATAGTCCTCCATATATTATACTGATCCCCATAGTCCTCCATATATTATACTGCACCCCCATAGTCCTCCATATATTATTGCAGCAAAAAGTGAACAAGTCCTGCACCGCCTGCCCTCAGTTTACCTTCAGGTTCAGTGGCTCACTGGCTGGTTGTAGGCGCAGCGTGCTGGTCGGTGGGAAACAGTTAGGAGATCCAACAACAGGAAGATGAAAAATCGACCGCATACAGCTGCTATGCCAAACAAATTCTTTTATTTAGACGATTTTCTCCATAGGTGCAGATAAAATTGCGGGAGGTGGCTTGGATGCGAGTCCCTCCAAAGGACGACGGCCGTTTCGTCTGTAGGTCAGACTTCTACGGGTCCACGAAGTCTGACCTACAGACGAAACGGCCGTCGTCCTTTGGAGGGACTCGCATCCAAGCCACCTCCCGCAATTTTATCTGCACCTATGGAGAAAATCGTCTAAATAAAAGAATTTGTTTGGCATAGCAGCTGTATGCGGTTGATTTTTCATCTTCCTGTTGTTGGATCCTCCATATATTATACTGCACCTCCATAGTCCTCCATATATTATACTACACCCTATAGTTCTCCATATAATACACTGCACCCCCAAAATCCTCCATGTATTATAATTCTCCCCTTAGTCCTCCATATATTATAATGCATCTCATAGCCCTCCATATATTATAATGCATCCCATAGCCCTCCATATATTATACTGCACCCCATAGTCCTCCATATATTATAATGCATCCCATAGTCCTTCATGTATAATAATGCCCCCACGTAGTCCATGTATAAGTGTCCTTCATGTTGTATTATGTAGCCCACATACTGTTTAATGCATACTCTCTAATGAAAAAAATAAAGGAAATTAAAAACAGTGCCACCCTTGTCCACTGGCTGGGTCTCGTATTACAGCTATCACAATTCGAGTGAATTTGGTTGAGCTGTAAAACAAAATCACCCCCTTAAAGGGGACCCATCACTTTTCCTAAATATATAATTCTTTTACGTCATGTAAACGCCGCTGTTCTCCTGCATCTGGCGCTGTTTTCATTTTTTTCCTACTCCTTTCCGTTCTTGAGATATGGCCCCATATTCCCTGTATATAAATCTAGTCTTTTTGCCAAGAGGGAGTGGTTTTCAAACATCTTCTTGATCACCACACCCAGTTGATTAGATTTTTATGCAGAGAAGAAGGGGTTATATCTCGGGAATGGAAAGGCGTAGAAACAAAAGAAAAACATCGCCGGAATCAGAAGAACAGCGACATTTACATCAGCTTACAAACAATGCAGATATTTGTTGTTGGGTTTTTTTTATCACAGAGCCCATGGAATCTTTATATTTAGCCTTTTTTTCCTTTTTGCATTCAGCTTTCGCTTTTGTCATGTGTTTGCAGGTGTTTGAGAGGATATAGAAATAAAAATCATGATCACATGGCACGAAAACTTGTTTGGTAATTACCTAAAATTCTTACAAAATGTAAAGGCAGGTGACAGCAGGAAGATTGTGCAACATTTCCGTCCACACGCCTGAGGCTGGGAAAGCAGACGTAGGGGAATGTAGCAGGGTCTGGTACCCCTCCCCTCGCCTGACATCAGAAAAACTGCGCTGCTCTTAAAGGGGGTTTCCAGTAATGAATATTTCAGCCATATTTGACACCAAGGAGGACGCCCACTGACCTAAAGCCTTCAAAGTCAACTGTTATGGGACCCAATATGCCGGCGTGCCACTTTTATAAGGCCTCTATTATTGACTATTCCTAACCCAAATTGCATTTTGGCTGAAGAGCTAACACTTTATGAATGCTCCAACAACGACAGACTGCCAGGGCATGCTGGGAGTTGTAGTTTTCTCACAGTATTGCAGACCACTGCTCCTGAGGAGCTGACAATACCGATGACTAAGATTTCAGGTGATTCTGTAAGACGTGAAACGGCCAAAGGCAAAGAGACTAAGAGTCCGGAAGAAGGGGGCAGGGCGAAAAACTTATCAGTTTACGAAATGAATGACAACATCACATATCCAGACAGAAACTGAAGTTACTTTTCGTTTTGTACTTCACGTAATTTCAGCCATGACAAGACCTACCAAACTATGTAGAAAAAAGTATATGCCCCCTCCACATTCCAAGTCCAAGAGCTTCTCTGACCTCCCATTCTACATCCATAGACATTAACACGGAGTCGTCCCCTCTGTAAATGTGACCGCTTCCGGGAAGGATTTTGGTGGCGTCTGTGGGAATTTTTGCCCTTTCATCCAGGACAGCATTTGTGAGGTGACACTGATGTTGGAGAGAGGCCGGGGGTCACAATTTCCTTTATAGGTGTTGGATGGGGCTGAGGTGCGGGCTCTGTGCGGCCGTCATGTTCTTCCCCCTCCATGTCTGTATGGAGCTTGTGTCTTGGGCACAGTCATGGGGGACAGAAGAGGCTTAAACTATTCACACAAAGCCGGAAGATATAATGTTTTGTACTGAACTATTAAGACTTCTCTTCACTGGAACTAAGAGGCTGAAGCCGACCCCTATAACAGCCCAGAGCATTTACCTCCTCCATCATACTGTTCAGCGGGTACAATGCGGTCAGGACGGGTAGCGTTGTCCATCCATGTCATTGCATAGAACACGTCTCCTCCTGAGTCCGTGAGTCCGATGGTGGTGGCTTTACACCACTCTATCTGATGCTCAGCATTGTGCTTGGTGATGTACGGCTCGGCATTGTGCTTGGTGACGTACGGCTCGGCATTGTGCTTGGTGATGCACGGCTCGGCATTGTGCTTGGTGACGTACGGCTCGGCATTGTGCTTGGTGATGTACGGCTCGGCATTGTGCTTGGTGATGTACGGCTCGGCATTGTGCTTGGTGATGTACGGCTCGGCATTGTGCTTGGTGATGCATGGCTCGGCATTGTGCTTGGTGATGCACGGCTCGGCATTGTGCTTGGTGACGTACGGCTCGGCATTGTGCTTGGTGATGTACGGCTCGGCATTGTGCTTGGTGATGTACGGCTCGGCATTGTGCTTGGTGACGTACGGCTCGGCATTGTGCTTGGTGATGCACGGCTCGGCATTGTGCTTGGTGACGTACGGCTCGGCATTGTGCTTGGTGATGTACGGCTCGGCATTGTGCTTGGTGATGTACGGCTCGGCATTGTGCTTGGTGATGTGCGGCTCGGCATTGTGCTTGGTGATGCATGGCTCGGCATTGTGCTTGGTGATGTACAGCTCGGCCTTGTGATTGGTGACGTACGGTTCGGCATTGTGCTTAGTGCTGTCCTTTGGCTGCTGCAGCTGCTCAGCCGTGAAGTTTCTGGTGATGCAATGTTTGTGCTGACGTTACCAGAGGAGGTCTGGACTCTGCAGTTATGGGGTCAGCAGAGCGGTGGTGACTTACCTGCCATCATCCCCTTAGCACTTGGCTCCCCGCTCTGTAACATTACGGAGTCTCCTTTTCATGGTTCAGTTGCTGATTTCCTTTCAACTTCTCAAGAACATTACTCAGGTGATGGGAAAAATTTCAGAGGAAGAAATGTCATGAACGGACGTGTTACTGTGGCGCCCCAGGACCTGGTCGCCACAACAGCATTGCCCCTCCAAAAGGTTGATGCTGAGCCTGGAGGTAATTGGGGGGTCTATTGGCCAGTAAGTTTAACATCCAACGCAGTTCTCCCTCAGGCCAGCAGGGGGAGCTCTGAACCTGGAGTTCCAGGGAGCATTCCTTAAGTCTGACCTGAGGGAGGAGTTAGTGTTCAGTCTGTAGGAGAAAGCAGAGAGTGCAGACGCCGAGTGTGCTGTCCTGTGGAACTGGGGCCTAGAGCTGGAGCAGCTTGGCCCAGTGAAGCAGGAGGAGCAGAGAGGCAGAGAAGAGACTCGGACATCGGAGTCTGTGGCCACCAGGGCCTAAAATACTCCTGTGTCGCCCTGGGCAAGCCAGGGGTCACAGGTCACAACACCACCACACCCCACACTCCAGGTAGGCACATCACAGCTAACCAGAAATCCTTGTTGCCTTCCTCCAGGAGTCTGTTGATGCACACCAGGGGGTGGGCCAGGCGGTTGGCTCCGCCCACCGAGGAGCTCACAACTCTGGAGGCGGGAAAAACCAGGCAGATAGCTCAGGAGACAGCTCAGGGAGGAGCAGGAGTGAGGAGCTAAGTGGAGGAGTTAAGAAAGTGAAAGTAGAAAAGTGGAAAAGGAGGAAAGCCAGTGAGGTGACAAGAAGGAAGGAAAGCCTGAAGGGTCCAGCTTTGTGCAGGGCCAGATCAGCAAGGTCAGCAACGGCGGTGACTGTCTGGAGGGGGACCGTTTGGAAGTGCCTGGAAGGACCCCGGTGGCTGTGTGCCCGGTGGTCTGGAGCAGTGTTCTGAAGGACAGTCAGCACCAGGGCAGGGGCCTCTCGGACCCCGGCAAGGCTAGGAGTCGCCAAATTTGCTAAATCCATCAGTGAAGGGGACGCAGATCCCCCAACACCAAAGACCCGATAGAAGGCAACAGCCCAACCTGAAGCAGAGAGACACCGCCACCGCCACGGCACCAGTTTCTCAGGGCCAGCGCCTGCGGGCAAAGTGTAGAGCTCCTCCGGCCCAGATTGTAGTCGGGGAGCAGGTAACCGGAGGGAATCCACCGCTACCACAAACCAACCATAGGTGCAAGGAAGAGGGACATCACCGTCACCTACCGGGAGTGCAGGTGCAGCCGTCTGTGGGACCGTCCTACCAGCTGTTTGGTTTACCGTACAAACTGTGTCCGTGTCTCAGGCTGAGTGAGTACCACAGTGCCGCAAGGCACAGCGCTGCCCCGCGTCCCTGCGCCCACCAGGCCCTACACTTTACATCTCTTCACTGGGCCCCGGGATCACCAACCCCTACCCACGGAGGGGCAACGCAACACCTGGCTGCTCCGCATCACCATCCCCGGGATCCCCGTATTGAGCAGCGGTGGTGAAATCACCACAACCGTGGGTGGCGTCACGAACTATAACAATCCCCACACCCAACAAACCCCCCTTTCACTCACGGGCGAGGAGTGTCGCTCGAGAAACCCCGGGATCCGGCCCACAGCTCGAGCCACCACTGAGCAGCTGCCGGACCCGAGCAGAAGGGGTGAGCGCGGTGTGCTGACACCCTCCTCCCCGCCCGCGACACTCCCTCGTAGCCGAATCCGAAGGGCAGGAGAGCTGCAAGCACCTGGCCCATAAACAGACCGAAGGTACAGCTGCAGCATCAGGGCCCGGTGTGGACTCCAGCAGAGAAGCACCAGAGAGGGCCTGCGCGGCCTACCACAGAGGGAAAGGGACGTACCAACAGTCCCAGCAGCACAGAGGGCCATTGCTAAATTCAGAGAGCAGGGTCCTATCACAGTAAGGAAAAGAACAGGAGTAGGCCTCATACTCATTTGGCCAAAACGACATCTCCGTTACTTCCAGGCCGGCCGGAGCCCTGTACCACCTGTAACGGTCTCCCAGGACTAACCGTTTGTGAAGTAAAAGAGGAGAAGGTAAAGAGACTGTTGTTTGTGCCTGTTTCTTTCATTGCCTGTCGGCCCTGCACCGTGTTATCCACACAACATCACACTATAGACTCTCACGAGCACCAACAGTGTCCCCGGGGCACCGCTCCACCTGTGGGGAGCAGTACCACCATTGCTGCCATATCATCACCCCGGAGGCCTCACACAGCAGTGGCGGCTTAATAGCCGCAAACCACAGGTGGCGTCACAACAACCATAAACTTTATTCACCAGCCATATTTAATTGACACCCACCAGGGCCACGGAGTCGGTCCCCGCCACCACTGAGGACCCCTGGACTAGTCCGGCCCGGCACCGGGTGTCCCATAGCCCTGGGGTGAGTCATTACTCCGGAGGCTCCTATACAGCATGCGCTGGTATCAGTGAGCTCTGCACCACCGGCTGTCCTGTTGTCGCGGGCGGGGAGGACACCGCCACTGCTGCGCTCTCGCTAACACTCGGGTCCGGCGCTGCTGCGGCTGCTGCTGCTCGGTGGCTCGAGCAGTGGGCCGGATCCGGGGACTCGAGCGGCGTGCCTCGCCCGTGAGTGAAAAGGGTGGTTGGTTTGAGGGATTTAGTCTGTGACGCCACCCACGGGTCGTGAAGATGGGCACCACCGCAGCTGGTGACGGGGATCCCGGGAGCGATGGTAGGGAGCAGCTGGGATGTTGTTTTCCCCCTCCGTGGGTAGGGGTCGGTGGTCCCGGGGCCCGATGATGTGACGGGGAGGCAGGGTTGGTGAGGTGCAGGGTTGCAGGGACAGCGCAGCGCGGTGCCGGATGGCACGGGTGTACTCACTCAGTAAGAAATGTACAAAGTCCTCGGTAAACTAAACGGCTGGATGGACGGGTCCCACAGCCGGCTACAGTGTCTCTCCCCGGACAGGTGATGGCGGCTGTCTTTCCCTGCACCTTGATGTTCTCATTTGACTACTATGGATCCCCAACGGTAGTCCGCTCCCCAGTGTATGGGTACCGGAGGAGCCCGTTTGCCCGCAGGCGCTGGCCCTTGGGTCTCTAGCCTTAGGCGGTAGCTGTATACCCTCACGGTGCGGGCGGTTGCCTTCAATAGGGAGTTTTGCTGTTAGGAAACCCCTGGGGTTCCGGTCACATTCAGATTTGACTATTGTCGGCGGCTCCAAGCCTGGTCGGGGTCCGATGGCCCTGCCTGTGTGTGCTGGCTTCACTTCGCTCCCCGGTTGGTACCGGCGGGCCAATGCCCGACCCGGTCCTACGGTTCCACGTCGCTTCACCACTCCTGCAGATAGCCATCACCGTCTGCCAACCTTGCTGTCAGTGCCTGGGCCACAAAACCAGACACCCAAGTGTTCACTCCTCTCACTTCCACCTCCTGGACTAAACTGTTCTTTTTCCTGCCTCCAGGCCTGTGAACTCCTCGGTGGGTGGGGCCAACCGCCTGGCTCCGCCCCACCTGGTGTGGACATCAGACACTGGAGGGAGGCAACAAGGGTTTTGTGTTTGGCTGGTGTCCCTGTCTAATGGGGGTGGGGGTGTTTGAGTGTTATCTGTGACGACCTGGCTAGTCCAGGGCGCCACACATGCACATGTCTGTATTATGGATCTGTGTTGTACCGATCTGTAATATGGCACTCATGACTTACTATAGACTCATACTGTTCCTCATTCTTGTTTATATCTTGATTCCCCGATGCACGAACACTTGACCCTACAGCCAAAAAATATAGGGCATAGTGAACTAATGTGCCCGATCCCTCTCACCTGACATAGGGAAAGCCAAGATGCCCCCATAGAGAGAGTGGAGATCGATGAAAAACAAGTAGTTGAGAAGAACCGAACAACTAAGCTTGGTTTGAACAGTCATTTTGTATTGAGAGACTCCTTTTATATACCCAGCGTGTTTTAAGACCCATCCACATTGGCCAATTTCAGTCAATTACAAAGTGCAGATTGATAATATACATGTGGCCCATTGACAATCAATACCTGTATGAGGAAGAACAATAGTTAATAAAATGGTCCCCCTGTTTAAACAGGACGACATGCTGCCAACAACAATGATTTTTACGCCTACAAACAAACCAAATCATATTTTTCTCCTCTGTGGCCCTTCTAAGAGGGTCACCTGCATTGGTAAGTAATCTCCGAGAACTGTCTATATGGTGGCCTTCCAAATAACCAGCCGTCCATGTAATGTATGGATAAGATGGGTCTACTAGAGTGACCTTCAGTGGGTCTCCCATTGACTTCCATTATATTCAGTACTCAAGTCGCACCTATCTGAGCGTCCAACTGCTCATCACGAGTACAGAGCACCCGGACATGGTAGTGCCCGCTCATCACTAGTTACGAGTACTGAGCACCCGAGCATGGTAGTGCCCGCTCATCACTAGTTACGAGTACTGAGCACCCGAGCATGGTAGTGCCTGCTCATCACTAGTTACGAGTACTGAGCACCTGAGCATGGTAGTGCCCGCTCATCACTAGTTACGAGTACAGAGCACCCGAGCATGGTAGTGTCCGCTCATTACTAGTTACGAGTATTGAGTACCTGAGCATGGTAGTGCCCGCTCATCACTAGTTACGAGTACTGAGCACACGAGCATGGTAGTGCCCGCTCATCACTAGTTACCAGTACTGAGCACCCGAGCATGGTAGTGCCCGCTCATCACTAGTTACCAGTACTGAGCACCCGAGCATGGTAGTGTCCACTCATCACTAGTTACCAGTACTGAGCACCCGAGCATGGTAGTGCTCACTCATCACTAGTTACGAGTACTGAGCACACGAGCATGGTAGTGCCCGCTCATCACTAGTTACCAGTACTGAGCACCCGAGCATGGTAGTGCCCGCTCATCACTAGTTACGAGTACTGAGCACCCGAGCATGGTAGTGCCCGCTCATCACTAGTTACGAGTACTGAGCACCCGAGCATGGTAGTGCCCACTCATCACTAGTTACGAGTACTGAGCACCTGAGCATGGTAGTGCCCGCTCATCACTAGTTACGAGTACAGAGCACCCGAGCATGGTAGTGTCCGCTCATTACTAGTTACGAGTATTGAGTACCTGAGCATGGTAGTGCCCGCTCATCACTAGTTACGAGTACTGAGCACACGAGCATGGTAGTGCCCGCTCATCACTAGTTACCAGTACTGAGCACCCGAGCATGGTAGTGCCCGCTCATCACTAGTTACCAGTACTGAGCACCCGAGCATGGTAGTGTCCACTCATCACTAGTTACCAGTACTGAGCACCCGAGCATGGTAGTGCTCACTCATCACTAGTTACGAGTACTGAGCACACGAGCATGGTAGTGCCTGCTCATCACTAGTTACGAGTACTGAGCACCTGAGCATGGTAGTGCCCGCTCATCACTAGTTACGAGTACAGAGCACCCGAGCATGGTAGTGCTCACTCATCACTAGTTACGAGTACTGAGCACACGAGCATGGTAGTGCCCACTCATCACTAGTTACCAGTACTGAACACCTGAGCATGGTAGTGCCCGCTCATCACTAGTTACCAGTACTGAGCACCCGAGCATGGTAGTGCCCACTCATCACCAGTTACGAGTACTGAGTACCCGAGCATGGTAGTGCTCACTCATCACTAGTTACGAGTACTGAGCACACGAGCATGGTAGTGCCCGCTCATCACTAGTTACCAGTACTGAGCACCCGAGCATGGTAGTGCCCGCTCATCACTAGTTACGAGTACTGAGCACCCGAGCATGGTAGTGCCCGCTCATCACTAGTAATGAGTACTGAGCACCCGAGCATGGTAGTGCCCGCTCATCACTAGTTACGAGTACTGAGCACACGAGCATGGTAGTGCCCGCTCATCACTAGTTACGAGTACTGAGCACACGAGCATGGTAGTGCCTGCTCATCACTAGTTACCAGTACTGAGCACCCGAGCATGGTAGTGCCCGCTCATCACTAGTTACGAGTACTGAGCAACCGAGCATGGTAGTGCTTGCTCATCACTAGTTACATATACAGAGCACCCAAGCATGGTAGTGCCCGCTCATCACTAGTTACATATACAGAGCACCCAAGCATGGTAGTGCCCGCTCATCACTAGTTACGAGTACTGAGCACCCAAGCATGGTAGTGCCCGCTCATCACTAGTTACGAGTACTGAGCACCCGAGCATGGTAGTGCCCGCTCATCACTAGTTACATATACAGAGCACCCAAGCATGGTAGTGCCCGCTCATCACTAGTTACATATACAGAGCACCCAAGCATGGTAGTGCCCGCTCATCACTAGTTACGAGTACTGAGCACCCAAGCATGGTAGTGCCCGCTCATCACTAGTTACATATACAGAGCACCCGAGCATGGTAGTGCCCGCTCATCACTAGTTACGAGTACTGAGCACCCAAGCATGGTAGTGCCCGCTCATCACTAGTTACATATACAGAGCACCCAAGCATGGTAGTGCTCGCTCATCACTAGTTACGAGTACTGAGCACCCGAGCATGGTAGTGCCCACTCATCACTAGTTACATATACAGAGCACCCGAGCATGGTAGTGCCCGCTCATCACTAGTTACATATACAGAGCACCCAAGCATGGTAGTGCCCACTCATCACTAGTTACGAGTACTGAGCACCCAAGCATGGTAGTGCCCGCTCATCACTAGTTACGAGTACTGAGCACCCGAGCATGGTAGTGCCCGCTCATCACTAGTTACATATACAGAGCACCCGAGCATGGTAGTGCCCCCTCATCACTAGTTACGAGTACTGAGCACCAGAGCATGGTAGTGCCCGCTCATCACTAGTTACATATACAGAGCACCCGAGCATGGTAGTGCCCCCTCATCACTAGTTACGAGTACTGAGCACCCGAGCATGGTAGTGCCTGCTCATCACTAGTTACTAGTACTGAGCACCCGAGCATGCTAGTGCCCGCTCATCACTAGTTACATATATAGAGCACCCGAGCATGGTAGTGCCCGCTCATCACTAGTTACATATACAGAGCACCCGAGCATGGTAGTGCCCGCTCATCACTAGTTACATATACAGAGCACCCGAGCATGGTAGTGCCCGCTCATCACTAGTTACAAGTACAGCGCACCCGAGCATGGTAGTGCCCGCTCATCACTAGTTACATATACAGAGCACCCGAGCATGGTAGTGCCCGCTCATCACTAGTTACGAGTACAGAGCACCCGAGCATGGTAGTGCCCGCTCATCACTAGTTACGAGTACTGAGCACCCGAGCATGGTAGTGTCCGCTCATCACTAGTTACATATACAGAGCACCCGAGCATGGTAGTGCCCGCTCATCACTAGTTACATATACAGAGCACCCGAGCATGGTAGTGCCCGCTCATCACTAGTTACAAGTACAGCGCACCCGAGCATGGTAGTGCCCGCTCATCACTAGTTACATATACAGAGCACCCGAGCTTGGTAGTGCCCGCTCATCACTAGTTACATATACAGAGCACCCAAGCATGGTAGTGCCCGCTCATCACTAGTTACATATACAGAGCACCCAAGCATGGTAGTGCCCGCTCATCACTAGTTACGAGTACTGAGCACCCAAGCATGGTAGTGCCCGCTCATCACTAGTTACATATACAGAGCACCCGAGCATGGTAGTGCCCGCTCATCACTAGTTACGAGTACTGAGCACCCAAGCATGGTAGTGCCCGCTCATCACTAGTTACATATACAGAGCACCCAAGCATGGTAGTGCTCGCTCATCACTAGTTACGAGTACTGAGCACCCGAGCATGGTAGTGCCCACTCATCACTAGTTACATATACAGAGCACCCGAGCATGGTAGTGCCCGCTCATCACTAGTTACATATACAGAGCACCCAAGCATGGTAGTGCCCACTCATCACTAGTTACGAGTACTGAGCACCCAAGCATGGTAGTGCCCGCTCATCACTAGTTACGAGTACTGAGCACCCGAGCATGGTAGTGCCCGCTCATCACTAGTTACATATACAGAGCACCCGAGCATGGTAGTGCCCCCTCATCACTAGTTACGAGTACTGAGCACCAGAGCATGGTAGTGCCCGCTCATCACTAGTTACGAGTACTGAGCACCCGAGCATGGTAGTGCCTGCTCATCACTAGTTACTAGTACTGAGCACCCGAGCATGCTAGTGCCCGCTCATCACTAGTTACATATATAGAGCACCCGAGCATGGTAGTGCCCGCTCATCACTAGTTACATATACAGAGCACCCGAGCATGGTAGTGCCCGCTCATCACTAGTTACATATACAGAGCACCCGAGCATGGTAGTGCCCGCTCATCACTAGTTACAAGTACAGCGCACCCGAGCATGGTAGTGCCCGCTCATCACTAGTTACATATACAGAGCACCCGAGCATGGTAGTGCCCGCTCATCACTAGTTACGAGTACAGAGCACCCGAGCATGGTAGTGCCCGCTCATCACTAGTTACGAGTACTGAGCACCCGAGCATGGTAGTGTCCGCTCATCACTAGTTACATATACAGAGCACCCGAGCATGGTAGTGCCCGCTCATCACTAGTTACGAGTACAGAGCACCCGAGCATGGTAGTGCCCGCTCATCACTAGTTACCAGTACAGAGCACCCGAGCATGGTAGTGCCCGCTCATCACTAGTTACCAGCACTGAGCACCCGAGCATGGTAGTGCCCGCTCATCACTAGTTACGAGTACTGAGCACCCGAGCATGGTAGTGCCCGCTCATCACTAGTAATGAGTACTGAGCACCCGAGCATGGTAGTGCCCGCTCATCACTAGTTACGAGTACTGAGCACCCGAGCATGGTAGTGCCTGCTCATCACTAGTTACGAGTACAGAGCACCTGAGCATGGTAGTGCCCGCTCATCACTAGTTACGAGTACAGAGCACCCGAGCATGGTAGTGCTCGCTCATCACTAGTTACCAGTACAGAGCACCCGAGCATGGTAGTGCCCGCTCATCACTAGTTACCAGCACTGAGCACCCGAGCATGGTAGTGCCCGCTCATCACTAGTTACGAGTACTGAGCACCCGAGCATGGTAGTGCCCGCTCATCACTAGTAATGAGTACTGAGCACCCGAGCATGGTAGTGCCCGCTCATCACTAGTTACGAGTACTGAGCACACGAGTATGGTAGTGCCCGCTCATCACTAGTTACGAGTACTGAGCACACGAGCATGGTAGTGCCTGCTCATCACTAGTTACCAGTACTGAGCACCCGAGCATGGTAGTGCCCGCTCATCACTAGTTACGAGTACTGAGCAACCGAGCATGGTAGTGCCCGCTCATCACTAGTTACAAGTACTGAGCACCCGAGCATAGTAGTGCCCGCTCATCACTAGTTACATATACAGAGCACCCAAGCATGGTAGTGCCCGCTCATCACTAGTTACATATACAGAGCACCCAAGCATGGTAGTGCCCGCTCATCACTAGTTACGAGTACTGAGCACCCAAGCATGGTAGTGCCCGCTCATCACTAGTTACATATACAGAGCACCCGAGCATGGTAGTGCCCGCTCATCACTAGTTACGAGTACTGAGCACCCAAGCATGGTAGTGCCCGCTCATCACTAGTTACATATACAGAGCACCCAAGCATGGTAGTGCTCGCTCATCACTAGTTACGAGTACTGAGCACCCGAGCATGGTAGTGCCCGCTTATCACTAGTTACATATACAGAGCACCCGAGCATGGTAGTGCCCGCTCATCACTAGTTACATATACAGAGCACCCAAGCATGGTAGTGCCCACTCATCACTAGTTACGAGTACTGAGCACCCAAGCATGGTAGTGCCCGCTCATCACTAGTTACGAGTACTGAGCACCCGAGCATGGTAGTGCCCGCTCATCACTAGTTACATATACAGAGCACCCGAGCATGGTAGTGCCCCCTCATCACTAGTTACGAGTACTGAGCACCAGAGCATGGTAGTGCCCGCTCATCACTAGTTACATATACAGAGCACCCGAGCATGGTAGTGCCCCCTCATCACTAGTTACGAGTACTGAGCACCCGAGCATGGTAGTGCCTGCTCATCACTAGTTACTAGTACTGAGCACCCGAGCATGCTAGTGCCCGCTCATCACTAGTTACATATATAGAGCACCCGAGCATGGTAGTGCCCGCTCATCACTAGTTACATATACAGAGCACCCGAGCATGGTAGTGCCCGCTCATCACTAGTTACATATACAGAGCACCCGAGCATGGTAGTGCCCGCTCATCACTAGTTACAAGTACAGCGCACCCGAGCATGGTAGTGCCCGCTCATCACTAGTTACATATACAGAGCACCCGAGCTTGGTAGTGCCCGCTCATCACTAGTTACGAGTACAGAGCACCCGAGCATGGTAGTGTCCGCTCATCACTAGTTACATATACAGAGCACCCGAGCATGGTAGTGCCCGCTCATCACTAGTTACGAGTACAGAGCACCCGAGCATGGTAGTGCTCGCTCATCACTAGTTACGAGTACAGAGCACCCGAGCATGGTAGTGCCCGCTCATCACTAGTTACGAGTACAGAGCACCTGAGCATGGTAGTGCCCGCTCATCACTAGCTACGAGTACAGAGCACCCGAGCATGGTAGTGCTCGCTCATCACTAGTTACCAGTACAGAGCACCCGAGCATGGTAGTGCCCGCTCATCACTAGTTACCAGCACTGAGCACCCGAGCATGGTAGTGCCCGCTCATCACTAGTTACTAGTACTGAGCACCCGAGCATGGTAGTGCTCGCTCATCACTAGTTACGAGTACCCGAGCATGGTAGTGCCCGCTCATCACTAGTTACGAGTACTGAGCACCCGAGCATGGTAGTGCCCGCTCATCACTAGTTACCAGTACTGAGCACCCGAGCATGGTAGTGCTCGCTCATCACTAGTTACCAGTACTGAGCACCCGAGCATGGTAGTGCCCGCTCATCACTAGTTACGAGTACTGAGCACCCGAGCATGGTAGTGCCCGCTCATCACTAGTTACGAGTACTGAGCACCCGAGCATGGTAGTGCCCGCTCATCACTAGTTACCAGTACTGAGCATCCGAGCATGGTAGTGCCCGCTCATCACTAGTTACGAGTACTGAGCACCCGAGCATGGTAGTGCCCGCTCATCACTAGTTACGAGTACTGAGCACCCGAGCATGGTAGTGCCCGCTCATCACTAGTGGCAAAGACTTTCAAAGATTAATTCTAGGAAACAGAAACCAGAAACTGCAGTGTTTCCCTCACTGTAGTAATTAAGAAAAAGGAAGAAAAATGAGGAAGAAAACAATGATTGCAGCATGCTTACAAATACGTGCAGATCTTAACCGCGATATGTGATGGAGATTTCCCCAGTCACTGTTAGATCATATGGACTGGTTGTCACATTAAGATTATATGATCGCTATCACTAGTGGGAAAAATTCTTGCTGGTTTCTTGACATGCAAAGTAGATATTAAATCTCCCATCTGTAATAAAAAAAAAAATATATAAATCAGAACATCTTTAGGCGCAAATGCAACGTTAGCCGCAGACATCTTGGGCTGCGTTCACATGTTGTGGCCCTAAATGTGTATGTCCACAACCGAAATTGATACACTATGGATATATTCGAAATAAAAAGATCTAGGACCAAAAGAAAATATAGCATGAGGATAGGATTAAGGTAAAATTCATCCTCTGTGCTGTAAAATAGACAACGCATGAACCTAGACTCAAGAGAGATCTCCCTGATCATACATGGTGTAAATTTCTATACATTCACCAGGGATCCTGTATAACTGGTGTTAATCCCGCCGTTCTCCTGAATCCGGCGATGTTTTTCTTTTGTTTCTGCGCCTCTCCGTTCCTGAGATATCATTCTTTCTGTATATAAATCTAATCCTGTAAGCCAAGTGGGCAGTCTTCTTGATAACCACGCCCACTTGAATACATTTACATACAGGGAAAGAGGAGGCCATATCTCAGGAACGGAGAAGCGCAGGAAGAAAAGAAAAACATCGCCGGATTCAGGAGAACAGCGGCGTTTACCCCAAGTAATAAAATTACATAGCTATGTCAAGTCACAGGTCGTCTTTAAGGGAGCAAATAAGCCAAATTTCTCAGTGGATTTAGTGGAAAACCGGCACTAAACCTGTTAGATGTGACCTTAAAAACTAGCAAAGTACTCAAGCTCTTAAAAAGGAAGCCAACCCCCACCATCCTCCCGTCTCACCTGAATTCCTGAGAATCCTGCTGCTCAGGTTACAATTACTGGGAATGACGTAATATACGGGAATACAGTGGGAATTGTACATAAGCGAGACTGATGTACCCTATAACAGGTATATTGCATATCCTACTGGGTCCTAAGACCTGGGGATCACGGCACAAGCCCCTCTTCTTCTAGAGTGCAGCTCTATGGATCAATGATGTATAGGATAGGTCACTAAGTTAGCAATCTGTAGCACTATAGCAATTGTGAAACTACAAATCCCAGCATACCCTTATTATAACCTCAACTCTCAGGTCTTGAAGGGAGAAGTCTTTATAATGGTTTATGGGAAGTCACCTCTACTACCGGCAGGAGTAACCGCTGCAACCAATTAGCCCAATAGGACTGGTGGCCAAAAAGCATAAGAGCAGAGCCACCTGGTGGCCAAAAAGCAATAGAGCAGATCCACCTGGTGGCCAATAGGTAATAGAGCAGAGCCACCTGGTGGCCATAAAGCAATAGAGCAGAGCCACCTGGTGGCCAATAGGTAATAGAGCAGAGCCACCTGGTGGCCAATAGGTAATAGAGCAGAGCCACCTGGTGGCCAATAGGTAATAGAGCAGAGCCACCTGGTGGCCAATAGGTAATAGAGCAGAGCCACCTGGTGGCCAATAGGTAATAGAGCAGAGCCACCTGGTGGCCAATAGGTAATAGAGCAGAGCCACCTGGTGGCCAATAGGTAATAGAGCAGAGCCACCTGGTGGCCAATAGGTAATAGAGCAGAGCCACCTGGTGGCCAATAGGTAATAGAGCAGAGCCACCTGGTGGCCAATAGGTAATAGAGCAGAGCCACCTGGTGGCCAATAGGTAATAAAGCAGAGCCACCTGGTGGCCAAAATGCAATAGAGCAGAGCCACCTGGTGGCCAATAGGTAATAGAGCAGAGCCACCTGGTGGGTAATATTTAATAAAGCAGAGCCACCTGGTGGCCAAAATGCAATAGAGCAGAGCCACCTGGTGGCCAATAGGTAATAGAGCAGAGCCACCTGGTGGCCAATAGGTAATAAAGCAGAGCCACCTGGTGGCCAAAATGCAATAGAGCAGAGCCACCTGGTGGGTAATATTTAATAAAGCAGAGCCATCTGGTGACCAATGTTTAATTAATTTTTGGCATTTTTTTTTTTATTTAGAGCAAAAAGTCGAATGATGCTTTAACTGTTGCCCATATGTCTATTGCGCAAAAAAATTACAGGTTCTCTTCACATTCAGTCGGATGTTTAATTTGTCCATACAGGTTTTTACGAAAAAACAATTCACATTCAAAATTAAATCAGTTGCGTAAGTGATATAAATGAAAGTAAAAAGGACTCAATTGATTACTGTAGGGTCCAACTGGGATCTGTTACATGGAAGATTTCTAGAACAAAAAGTTCTGCAAGATGTGTTTTTCTCTCAATCTAAAAACAGACCATAATGCACTGCAGCTATGAAGACATAGGAGCTAGAATGAGCTCACTGATGGATTCTCAGATAGCTCATTCTGCAGACTGCAATGGACCATGTAACAGAGGCTATAGAAGAAAACTATTGCAAATTGCAGAAATTTTTACTTTAAAAAAAAAAATAAATAAAAATGAACTTATGTCTGTTAATGGGTCCAGGGATGTGAAAAGGTGCAAAAATAAGAATTACCACCAGCCATATTGCTGAACACTCAGTAGCTTTTAGGTTTTTATAAATTGTGATAAACATACTGTATATAGCACATTACAACCAAAGAAAACAAGTTTAGGACCTAAAATTTATTTTATTATTGCATGAGATTAGGATACAATAGATATACACTTATGGTAAAAATGACCTCGGAATAGGAGTCTCCTCATCAGTATGGTTACAACAAGGACTTGGATAATGATCCTAAACAATCCACAATAGATGACCTCAAAAGGTGCAAGCTCAAGGTTTTACAATGGCCCTCACAGTCCACTGATCTGAACATCATTGAAAATCTGTGACAAGACCTTAAAAGAGCAGTGTATGCAAGATGAGCCAGGAATCTCACAGAACTGGAAGACTTTTCCAAGGAAGAGCAGTGCATGCAAGATAAGCCAGGAATCTCACAGAACTGGAAGTATTCTCTAAGGAAGAGCAGTGCATTCAAGATGAGCCAGGAATCTCACAGAACTGGAAGTATTCTCCAAGGCAGAGCAGTGCATTCAAGATGAGCCAGGAATCTCACAGAACTGGAAGACTTTTCCAAGGAAGAGCAGTGCATTCAAGATGAGCCAGGAATCTCTCAGAACTGGAAGTATTCTCCAAGGAAGAGCAGTGCATTCAAGATGAGCCAGGAATCTCTCAGAACTGGAAGATGTCTCCAAGGAAGAGCAGTGCATTCAAGATGAGCCAGGAATCTCACAGAACTGGAAGTATTCTCCAAGGAAGAGCAGTGCATTCAAGATGAGCCAGGAATCTCACAGAACTGGAAGTATTCTCCAAGGAAGAGCAGTGCATTCAAGATGAGCCAGGAATCTCTCAGAACTGGAAGTATTCTCCAAGGAAGAGCAGTGCATTCAAGATGAGCCAAGAATCTCTCAGAACTGGAAGATGTCTCCAAGGAAGAGCAGTGCATTCAAGATGAGCCAGGAATCTCACAGAACTGGAAGTATTCTCCAAGGAAGAGCAGTGCATGCAAGATGAGCCAGAAATCTCTCAGAACTGGAAGACTTTTCCAAGGAAGAGCAGTGCATGCAAGATGAGCCAGGAACCTCACAGAATTGGAAGCCTTTTCCAAGGAAGAGCAGTGCATGCAAGACGACCCAGAAATCTCACAGAATTGGAAGCCTTTTCCAAGGAAGAGCAGTGCGGCTCAATCCGGCTGTGAAACCTATACAACGGATGCGGCGAAAACACTGCATCCTTTGCATAAGTTTTTACATGCGGCCCATCCGTTTTTTTCCGGTTGCGGCACGCTGAGCATGCGCAGTGGAAGAAACCGCATGCGGCGGCCGGATGCGGTTTTTGCCGCGTCCATAGGCATGCATTGAAAAATGCGCCGCAGCGGGCAGATGCGGTGCTATGCGGGTTTTTTTTTTGCCGGAGCAAACAACGTGCCAGGCAACGTTCCATCCGGCCGATGCATCGGCTAAATCAGCTGCATGCGGCAAAAACCGGACAGAAAGCAAGGCCATGCAGCGCCAATGCTGGAAAAAACGAAACCGGCGGCAATAAAAAACGGTTTCGTTTTTCAGAGCGCCGGATTGTGCCGCACTGCTACAACCGGGTGTCTGAAAGCAGCCTAACACGAGCCAGGAATCTCACAGAACTGAAAGCCTTTTCCAAGGAAGAGCAGTGCATGCAAGACGATCCAGGAATCTCACAGAACTGGAAGTAGTCTCCAAGGAAGAGCAGAGCATGCAAGACGATCCAGGAATCTCACAGAACTGGAAGTAGTCGCCAAGGAAGAGCAGTGCATGCAGGACGAGCCAGGAATCTCACAGAACTGGAAGTAGTCGCCAAGGAAGAGCAGAGCATGCAAGACGCGCCAGGAATGTCACAGAACTGGAAGTAGTCGCCAAGGAAGAGCAGAGCATGCAAGACGAGCCAGGAATGTCACAGAACTGGAAGTAGTCTCCAAGGAAGACCAGAGCATGCAGGACGAGCCAGGAATGTCAGAAATTTTAAAACCTTTTCCAAAAGGAAGAATGAAT
Organism: Anomaloglossus baeobatrachus; assembly: GCF_048569485.1. Classification (NCBI taxonomy): domain Eukaryota; kingdom Metazoa; phylum Chordata; class Amphibia; order Anura; family Aromobatidae; genus Anomaloglossus; species Anomaloglossus baeobatrachus. The sequence continues at coordinate 188,139,048 of NC_134362.1, read as the reverse complement.
GACGATCCCACAAACATGAACTGAAAGATTCTTGGCTGCTACAAAAAAAAAAAAAGTGTACAAGCTGCGATATTTGCCAAAGGGGGTGCTACTAGGTACTAACCATGCATCTGCTCATTTTTCTTTTGTTAATGTAAAAATGAAAATACTTTTGCCTAAAATAAAGTAAAAAAGGTGTCATCTTTAATTTTCTGCCTTTTAGAGATAATTTCATCTTCAACTTAACTCTAAAATAACAGGGGGGGGGGGGGTGCCTGGGACATTTAACCTTTAGATCAATTGTTGTCACTGATTACACGGATCAGTTCCCTTTATATTTTGCTTGAATTGTTCACCCTTCACTCAGGTCACCAAGGTTTTCTGGGAAAATGTCCAAGTGTCTGTGCCTATAACACACCTGGATACTCATACAGCCAAGGTAACGGAAAGATTGCATTCGTTCTATTAGTTTAGTGTAATCCTCTGTTCTATAGTTCCAGAAGAAAATTCTGCACAACCATAGTGAAAGGAGACCATGCATCTGCCTCAGCAGCTTTCAACCAACCTTTGAAGTGTGGATCTGTGAGGCCTCAGAAAGTCAAATTGACAATACCTAAACTCAGGCCTGATACTTTTTTTTTTTCTTTTTTGTTCCCCAGTGTTCTATTCTCACATTAGCCACTAGGGTAGCAACCATGATTAGGAAAGCAAGAGATCACACAAGGATCAGAGGAAGATATTACAAAACACACTTTTATAGAAAGCTGAAGCAAGCGGCTACAGCAAGAATATGTTTGCTTTTCTCCCTGTAGCTGCATTTTCAAATACAGCTACAATATTTAAACCGATATCTACAAATTACCCTGATTGCTTTAGGAAACACTTTCATGGCATGTTACCTTTAAAGTAACGCTCCAGCAAATTTCCTTTATGGGCAGTAAAGGGTACACTTAAAACAAAAGCATCTAGATTTTAAGCCTTACGTACCCATGTTAGTTGACACGCCATTTGAGTGGATTGCCATCTTGAGTCTCTTCCCCACCCTTAAGATAGGGCTCTGTCTCCTCCCCGCCAAAAAGGTGCATTGCAGCCACTAGTGCCTTTTACTCTGCAGGGGGCTAAAGTTCCATTGAACAAGGGTTACCATGTCCCAAGATCAACAGACTGCATTGTGTGAGGACCGATGTTCTCATGTGATGCGGCTCATCTCTGCCTCCTGCTGGCGTTTCTCCCAGTCAGCAGTCACAAGCAGGTGACAGGGAACACTGACTGGCGCCTAATCACATAGTATATACTGACTCTAGACAGCGCTCAGTATGAAGTCTATCTAGTGTAGTTCGGGCGAGAGATTTATAAAATTCTGCATGCACTTGTAGAGGAGGCAGAATCCAGTCTCAGGTCAATGGTGTGTAACACACACGAATTGCATGAGTGCAATGTGAGAAAACCTCACATTGAACTCGGACCAAAGTTATTCAATGAGGGAGAGCAGATTGGATGAAAAAAAAAACTGACAGATTCTGGATGAGCGAAAAGTTGCAGCATGCTGCGATTGTCAGCGAGAGCCATGTCACTCACAACCATACAAGTGTCAGTGAAACATCAGCCTGCACTTGTATGACACTGGAGTGCAGTGCAATAAAAGCATCAGCTGACAATGGAAGGGTTAGTCCTTCCCTCTCCTCCACAGCGGTGATCCGATCACATGGATCAGATCACAGTTGCATGACCCTTTGCTCACGCTCGCAGAACATCAGGAGCCAAGGGTCATTAGCATATTACATCCAATGCACTCACATCAGATGCCATACAATCATGTGAGTCCAGTGTAATAGTGGATGAGTATATGCACAAGGAAGGTGGAGAGAGGAGATATTGGCCTTTGTACATGTTATACAGGGCATTCATCAGTAAGGTACACAGCTCAGTTTATTTGGATTCTGACTGCAGGCCTTGGCAGCCCCTATACAGTATGGAGATGTCCCAAATCTGATCACACCTGGTGCCAAAAACTGTAAATCGGTAAGTGTGCAGGTGACAAACACCCCCTACCAAGTTTTCATGTCACAAGAATAAAACCTTAAACCGTATGCCCTAGTTGGATCAAGTGTGAGATACCCTGGCAAAAGTCAAAATTCAGAGAAAGGCCAAAGTTGGACTAAAATGCTGAACAGAACCAGGTCACCAGTTCTATTAGCCCTAATAGCCACCCTCTAATCAAGTCTACAGGATAAAGGCTTCCCATGCATCTTACGCCCCAACAGGGATGACGACTTCCAAAAACCAATCTATTGCCAATTGTTGACGTTACCCCTTCTCAAACATTGGACTCCCTACACCTTAAAATGTTAGATTGGTCCCACCAACCTGCAAGCACGGCTTCAGTATTCCCATATAATATAGTCAGTGGCTCCTCATAGATGGGTGATGCCCGTTCTATGACTCATGCCGATTGGCAGAGGTCAAACCTAAGGGACATACATACATACATACAGCCTCACCGATCGGCAGAGGTCAGACCTCCACCGACCTACAGGTATTATATCTATGGGGAGCTTCTGAGTAGTTTGCCCCAGCACAGCTGATTAGGTGAGATTTTGGTACTAGGGTATGAAGGTATGAATAGTAATGTAATATAAATATAAATTTGTGATACAATTATATATTATCATAAATACATAAATATATAATGTATTTTTATATGATGTGATATATATTTTAAATATATAATATCATAAATATACAATATATAATTTATTTTATTGTATATTTATATTATATATTTGTGATATATATTTTATCATAAATATAATAAAAATACATTATATATCTATGCATTTGTGATAAAATATATAATATCATTTTATCACTATTTATGATACATATTATCAGAAAATATATATATATATATATATATATATATATATATATATATATATATATATATATATATATATATATATATATATATATATATATATATATATATATATATATATATATATATATATATATATATATATATATATATATATATATATATATATATATATATATATATATACACATACACATATACATACACATATACATACACATATATACACATATATACACATATACACATATATACACACACAAATAAAATATATCAATAAAATAGATTCTATATTTATGATTTATCATTTATTATTATGTATATTTTTTATGTAATTTATATATTACATAATAAATTTTGTATATATAATCTATTTATTAATTTGTTTTTCTTTTGCACCCCATTTCTGGAATATATTTCAAAACTTCAGTAAGAACACAGACAACCGTTTAATAAAATGTATTTGGGAATTTTACATCAAAATCTTTTCTTGCACGTTTAACACAAGTTAGAAAAAAAGAACAATTTATTCCTATAAATAGTGGACAAAAACTGAAAAATAAATCACAATATAAAAAACCTGCAGCAATAACCCAAACCATGAATTGGAAACAAAACCCCAAAAATTGAAGTCAGAACTTTAAACTACAGATGAGGTTTGAAAAAAACAAACAAAACACTATTAAATAAGGCTGTGTGCACACGGAGTCTCTTTTGCTGAATTTTTAGAGTCAAAACTCCATGTTTGAGGAGCATTTAAATGTGGAGGATTGAGTTTTGGCTTTAAAACTCAAAAGGTCTCTTATGCCGAGAAGTTCCAGCGTGATTTCATCCAATGATTCAAAGCCATAAGTTGGTGATCTTGAGCGTATGGGTCAACCCCGAACCAATGCATCGGTGGAAAGTTTTTGCACTACACGTATTATCCCAGAGTTATGCATCATTGGTCCATCCAAAATGAAGGAAAAAAATGAAACCTGTAAGTCTTATTGGCGATTCTAAAAAAACCAAAACCAAGGCAACCATGACCGACCATCATCCACATTCTCGAAAAGGAGGCACGACAGCCATTTTTTTCTTTTTTGGCATATTCTACTTTTTAAGAATCGCTTCAGGCACTAAATTTTGTTTTTTCAGTTCTGAAAGTTGATATCATAATGCACACAAGCATTTAAAAAAAAAAAATAAAAACATGCGAGTAGTGGTTTAAAGTACAACTATACAATGTGGATAGTCTTCAATTTGGTCGGAAAAAAAATGAAAAAAGTTGGATGGACCAGAGTTTAAGGCGACGCGGTAGAAGTTCTAGTATCGCAGTCCCGTCATCCCGTTCCTACAAACTAGTCTTCGTCTCCACCGTACATGTCTGCTAGTTTCCGGAAGCGAGGACCCCATTCTCTGAGACAGTCGTAATCCTGGTCGGCACCCGAACTGGAAGAGTTTATGGAGCTGAGAGAAGGAGCTTCCGAGCCGCTACCTTCATAGTCGAAGACTAGGAGGGAGTCATAGGGCGGAGCGGTGGGGTCGTTGTCGGCTGCATGGAGGTTCTTTAAAGAAAGAAAATATATAATCAGTCAAGTTTGTATCATGGCAGCAGATTCTGGAGCAAAAATTGTAAATAGAGGAACACAGAGTCCTCCAGAACATTAGGCCGGGAATGTTCCGTCAGCTCGTTCAGAGGTAATTTCTGCTTTTAATGAGCTGGAGAATCCATTAAGCAGTTTCCCGTCTAAGCTTACTAATGTCCACTCACGGGAAAATGACGACGAGGCAATTTAACCCTAGCCAGTTGACCCAACATGCATTTGTATACAGCCTCTCGTTGCAAATTTAGAAATTTGACCCCTTAACGTACCTCCTCGATGAAGTTCCCAATTTCGTCGGGGTTGGAGGGCCGGGGTCTGTACTGTGGTGCAGGCATTAGGGTGGGGACCACATCGTTCCTCATAACATCAGGCCGTGCGTCTAGTCCTCGATGGAGCTGACTCAGATCATAATCCTAAAAAATACAAACACTGTCACATCACTCTGCACAAATTTTGCAATGGCGGACTACACAATACTTCATTCTGGTCACAGGCACCTGATCTTCCTCTCCTCCTCCCTCTTCACCGTAGTAGAAGATATTGTCCCTCGTCTCGTCCTCGGGAAGCAGTAAAGGTTCCTTTACCACCTTCTTCCTCCTCAAGAACAGTAGTAGTAGCAAGATAAGAACTGCAGGCGAGAAATTAGAGACCCTAATTAAGCCGGCGGGATGGGGTAAGCAACCAAAGCCAGTCAACACTAAACGCCAATTATAGGACATTTTACCCAAATTTTGGAGGAACATTCCCGAGTCTCTGCACACGTTGAACTTTATAATACATAGATTTTAGCTAGTACGTGTATTGATTACTTTTGCATTTGGCAGCAAGATTGTTCCAATGAGGAAGAAAGCAAAAAAAACGTAAGACAAAAGAAACTTACTTAGAAGTGCCAAGACGGATCCCAGGATGACCAGTATGATCGGCAGATTGAAGCCAGCAACGATCTTATCTTGACACGAGACGGTGCTGCCTTCACAGTTGCACACTGTAGCATTGACCACCGTGACCTGCGCTCGCCTCTGGGCGTCAAACAAGCGGACGTACAGACTGTAGTCTCCAACCTTCATCTCTTCCTTGGGTTGGAGAAACAACTTATCTGAAAAGGAAGAAAGAAAAACTAAAAATGCATCACTCTAGAAGTGGACACAAGTCGGGCGCAAGCCATATCCTTGATATTCCCAACACCACGACTCCAGTCCCTGGGGTCAAAGTCAGACACTCCCCAAAAAAAAAAAAACCCCAAAAAAACCACAAACCAAAAAACGGTTGTGACGAAATCTGGGTCAGCTAATGTTTATGGCCATAAATCCACATTGTGATACCAGGGTTAGACATTGGTGCAACAGGGGCCCAAGAGTTAAGGGGGCCTAGTGACATGTCCAAAAGTACCATAGGTGGAATTACAAGATGCACTTTAGCTCACAAAAATTTGAGTGGAAAATGAGGGGTGCGTCTTATAATCTCCAAATGTAGCACTGGGAGGTGGTGAAGGGGGGGGGTGGGTTGCAGGGGCAATGCTGCGGGCCACAAGCCGCTGTGGTATTGTTCACTGAGGCAGGGGGCCCCATCCTGATAAAGGTCAGCGGTGTGAGCTTTAAATAATGGCGCCTGGAGTTGGCACATGCGCAGATTGAGCTCTCAGCTGAAGATGTCATCTGTGCAGGCGCCGACTCCATCTCACAGCAGCATTTTTAAGGAAAGTGGCACCCTGAGTCGGCACGTGCGCAGATTGAGCCATCGGCTCAATGACAAGTCGAGCTCTCATCTCTGCACGATCCACCTCCGAGCGCCATTTTCCTTAAGTCCGCTGCTGCGATCCACCTCCGAGCGCCATTTTCCTTAAGTCCGCTGCTGGGAGATAAATGAGCCAGAGGCGGTGCGCGCACGGATGAGATCTTGAGCCGAGGGCTCAGTCTGCATGCGCCGAATCCAGGCGCCATTTCTTTGAAGCCCGACCGCTGACAGTTTCTGGATGTTGCCTGCCTCAGTGAGCATCCAGCACACCTACTGCTTTGCCATATTCCACCACATTACAATACAGACCATTTTTTTTTTTACCGACCCCCCTCTAAATTTGGGGTGAGTCTTATAATCCAGTGCGTCTTATAACCTGAAAAATATGGTATGCATTTTATGAGCTCTCAGGATGCAAAGGGCCCATATATTGTTCATGCCCGGGGACCCTTTTCTGTCCGTGTCCTCCAGTGGTGCAGACATTACATGCAAAATATGAACGCCAGCTCACCATCATGGCAAAAGTGATTACACCTCAAAATAATTCGCTTACCTCTTTCCTTGATCTCCGCTGTCCAGGTCATCTCAGAGCCATAAGCGAGTTCCACTTCGTAAGGGTAGGTGTTTGGAGGAATGTCGGCATCGGTCACCAGGAACTCAAACGGCTCTGGATTGCGGCTGCATATGGTGAAAGCACGAGGATTGGGGACAGGACCGTTATCATTGATATCAAGCACTTGCAGAACAAGGGTACCGGTGCCAGTAGCAAATGGAATTCCTGTAAAGACAGACATGGATCATACATAATCCATTAAGAAGAAACCCTCCAATTCATGATTTCAGTGTGAACAGAGCCCGACAACCATTACACTTACCGTCATCAACCACCATCACTATGATCGTGTAATTATTGTTCTTGACAAATTCAGATTCTCTATCCAGGTTGCCGTTTCCGGTGACAATGCCGGTTTCTTCATTTACAGAGACCCATCGGGCGGGGTCATTACCAATTCTGTACCTGCATTACAAGATTTAACCAATATGAGCTCAGATATACAGTACGTCTAACTGATCATGTCAGCAGATACCACACCCAATTTGACCTACCGGAGCTTTTGGTTCTGCTGCTTGTCAGGATCCTGAGCCACAAGAGCCGTGATCTTCTGCCCTCGTTGCAGGTCCTCCGATACCTCAGCCACGCTGACTTGTGGGACGAAGAATGGCGCCTCATTCACATCCTCCACGTTCACTGTCACGGTAGCGGTTGACGTTGGCAACGTGACGGAAAAGCGTTCTTCATTCTCCACCGTGATCTGCAGCACAAACTGCTTCCTGGTCTCAAAATCCAAAGCCTTAAAAGTGCAAATAAAAAAAAAAAAAGTTAGCAAGGAAAGCAGAGATCTTTACGTGGATGACCGTTATGGAGAGCCTCATGCTGCCATTGTTCACGGTACCTTACATAACCGGCTAAACTTAAAAGTGTCAGTTGTAGGGCACGGAAGGAAGAGGCGGGGGGGTGGAAGGAGGAAGAGGCGGGGGGGTGGAAGGAGGAAGAGGCGGGGGGGTGGAAGGAGGAAGAGGCGGGGGGGTGGAAGAAGGAAGAGGCGGTGGGGAAAGAAGGAAGAGGCGGTGGGGAAAGAAGGAAGAGGCGGTGGGGAAAGAAGGAAGAGGCGGTGGGGAAAGAAGGAAGAGGCGGTGGGGAAAGAAGGAAGAGGCGGTGGGGAAAGAAGGAAGAGGCGGTGGGGAAAGAAGGAAGAGGCGGTGGGGGGGGGAAGCAGGAGAAGGAAGAGGCGGTGGGGGGGGAAGCAGGAGAAGGAAGAGGCGGTGGGGGGGAAGCAGGAGAAGGAAGAGGCGGTGGGGGGGGAAGCAGGAGAAGGAAGAGGCGGTGGGGGGGGAAGCAGGAGAAGGAAGAGGCGGTGGGGGGGGAAGCAGGAGAAGGAAGAGGCGGTGGGGGGGGGGAAGGAGGAGAAGGAAGAGGCGGTGGGGGGGGAAGGAGGAGAAGGAAGAAGCGGTGGGGGGGGAAGCAGGAGAAGGAAGAGGCGGTGGGGGGGGAAGCAGGAGAAGGAAGAGGCGGTGGGGGGGGGGAAGGAGGAGAAGGAAGAGGCGGTGGGGGGGGAAGGAGGAGAAGGAAGAAGCGGTGGGGGGGAAAGGAGGAGAAGGAAGAAGCGGTGGGGGGGGAAAGGAGGAGAAGGAAGAAGCGGTGGGGGGGAAAGGAGGAGAAGGAAGAAGCGGTGGGGGGGAAAGGAGGAGAAGGAAGAGGCGGTGGGGGGGGAAGGGGGGAAAGGAGGAGAAGGAAGAGGCGGTGGGGGGGGAAAGGAGGAGAAGGAAGAGGCGGTGGGGGGGGAAAGGAGGAGAAGGAAGAGGCGGTGGGGGGGGAAAGGAGGAGAAGGAAGAGGCGGTGGGGGGGAAAGGAGGAGAAGGAAGAGGCGGTGGGGGGGAAAGGAGGAGAAGGAAGAGTCGGTGGGGGGGGGAAAGGAGGAGAAGGAAGAGTCGGTGGGGGGGAAAGGAGGAGAAGGAAGAGTCGGTGGGGGGGAAAGGAGGAGAAGGAAGAGTCGGTGGGGGGGAAAGGAGGAGAAGGAAGAGTCGGGGGGGGAAAGGAGGAGAAGGAAGAGGCGGTGGGGGGGAAAGGAGGAGAAGGAAGAGGCGGTGGGGGGGAAAGGAGGAGAAGGAAGAGGCGGTGGGGGGGAAAGGAGGAGAAGGAAGAGGCGGTGGGGGGGAAAGGAGGAGAAGGAAGAGGCGGTGGGGGGGAAAGGAGGAGAAGGAAGAGGCGGTGGGGGGGAAAGGAGGAGAAGGAAGAGGCGGTGGGGGGGAAAGGAGGAGAAGGAAGAGGCGGTGGGGGGGAAAGGAGGAGAAGGAAGAGGCGGTGGGGGGGAAAGGAGGAGAAGGAAGAGGCGGTGGGGGGGAAAGGAGGAGAAGGAAGAGGCGGTGGGGGGGGGAAAGGAGGAGAAGGAAGAGGCGGTGGGGGGGGGAAGGAGGAGAAGGAAGAGGCGGTGGGGGGGGAAAGGAGGAGAAGGAAGAGGCGGTGGGGGGGGAGAAAGGAGGAGAAGGAAGAGGCGGTGGGGGGGGAAAGGAGGAGAAGGAAGAGGCGGTGGGGGGGAAAGGAGGAGAAGGAAGAGGCGGTGGGGGGGAAAGGAGGAGAAGGAAGAGGCGGTGGGGGGGAAAGGAGGAGAAGGAAGAGGCGGTGGGGGGGGAAGCAGGAGAAGGAAGAGGCGGTGGGGGGGAAGCAGGAGAAGGAAGAGGCGGTGGGGGGGGAAGCAGGAGAAGGAAGAGGCGGTGGGGGGGGAAGCAGGAGAAGGAAGAGGCGGTGGGGGGGGGAAGCAGGAGAAGGAAGAGGCGGTGGGGGGGGGAAGCAGGAGAAGGAAGAGGCGGTGGGGGGGGAAGGAGGAGAAGGAAGAGGCGGTGGGGGGGGGGAAGGAGGAGAAGGAAGAGGCGGTGGGGGGGGAAGGAGGAGAAGGAAGAAGCGGTGGGGGGGAAAGGAGGAGAAGGAAGAGGCGGTGGGGGGGAAAGGAGGAGAAGGAAGAGGCGGTGGGGGGGAAAGGAGGAGAAGGAAGAGGCGGTGGGGGGGAAAGGAGGAGAAGGAAGAGGCGGTGGGGGGGGAAAGGAGGAGAAGGAAGAGGCGGTGGGGGGGGAAAGGAGGAGAAGGAAGAGGCGGTGGGGGGGAAAGGAGGAGAAGGAAGAGTCGGTGGGGGGGAAAGGAGGAGAAGGAAGAGTCGGTGGGGGGGAAAGGAGGAGAAGGAAGAGTCGGGGGGGAAAGGAGGAGAAGGAAGAGTCGGGGGGGAAAGGAGGAGAAGGAAGAGTCGGGGGGGGAAAGGAGGAGAAGGAAGAGTCGGGGGGGAAAGGAGGAGAAGGAAGAGTCGGGGGGGGAAAGGAGGAGAAGAATGAAGGAGGCGGGGGGGGGTGAAGGAAAGGAGGAAAGTATTTTTTCTCTTTTGTAAATGAGACTACGAACACCATAAAGTGCTGTGAGGCAATCTCATCTGTACATTATATTGCAGTGTTTCATTATCTGTAGATTCCGGAACAACTTCGGAAACAAATAATCTTCTTTACCAAATAGAAGTATTGAATGACCGGAGTCAGCTGTTATGCTGCCGGACATGATCACATAATGCAATCAGCTAAGGATTCTGTGAAAGAAGCTTGTGTTCCATACATGCAGTTGCACATTTTGTCCACTAGGGGCAGCCCTTTAACAAGAGTTTGGGCAATATTGTACAGTTCACCATTTTTGTTCCCAGTTTGTGTTTTAATAAACATCAGCCGGATCGGCCGGCAAGGTCACGGGCGCTGGATAGTCAGGTGGGAGTCAGAAGATACAGAAGACTACTGTTTTGTTTCATCATCTCTAGAAAATCCTAAGACACCAAAACATCTCACTGTTTTGGGTTACATTCCTCGAACAATCAGCCTTATCATAAAACCCTCCTGGCGGAGTTATTATACGGGAGCGCGAGCACCAACCTTGGCTGTCGTCAAGATGCCTTCGTTTGTGTCTTTGTCTGTGGTAATTGAGAAAAATCCGCCTTCGTTGTTCTTGATCTTGTAGACGGCACGCCATGCGGGAGAATACATCTCGTCTTCATCAGTTACCGACAACCGCTTGACTTCAAACCCAACTTCGTTTTCTGGCACAAGAGCCACGTACTGTACAGATAAGGAGAAGTTGTAGGATGATACAAACTGGTTGACCACTTCAAGGATACTGGTAACTAGTGATGAGCGGGCACTACCATGCTTGGGTGCTCAGTACTCGTAACTAGTGATGAGCGGGCACTACCATGCTCGGTACTCGTTGACAGTTGGATGCACGCTACTCAAGCAACCGAGTATAATGGAAGTCAACGGGGGACTCAGTGCGTAGAATTGCTCTGATCACTAGTAAACAGCTGTCGGCTGAAGACACTTCCCTAACCAGCTTGTATACATACATGCACTCCCAGAATGGTCGAGTATGCATGTGTTTATGGGGACTCCATGTGTGGAGACTTTGATCCCCAAGTCTAATGCTAGATTCGCCAACTGCGCTTCGTTACCCAATACACAGACTAGACATGGGTCCAGCTCCATTTAGGCTTATGAGCCCACCTAGTTCAGGGCAGAAGAGCCATGGTGGGCAAAGTTCAAAAAGCAAAAACGTGAAAGTGCAAGTTTTGCTTAAACAAGAGGAACGCACTGCCCTTAAGCAAAAATTGATAGTGGTGACATATGCAGTCCATCATACTATTCTTTCCAACCCCCCCCCCCACCAAGCATCTGGACAATAGCTTCTCTGTAGCACATTGGTGCACCGCTCAGGAGCAGGGACAAGCAAGTACTAATGGTCCATATATCAGCAGGATGGGGTCAAGGGTTAAGAAGGGTCAATGTCTGTGGCTCCCAACTAATTTATGGAGTTGAGTAATGCTTAATTCTTAAGTCGAACTACAATGGAGAGTTAAATGCAAGCACGGCACGCTCCCCTAAGCAATGCCAACTAGGGAAATCGGGGACTACATCCTCTTGTTAGGTGGGAACCCCAGACTAGGAATTGGCAGCCATCATATATTTCCGATTTATATACTATGATCAACTAAGGAATTAAAAAGTTAACGAAAACTTACAGTCACCGGATCGAAAACTGGGGCGTTATCGTTTGCGTCCAGGATTTTGATTACTGCCTTTCCAGTGCAGAACAGACCGCTGCCCTCCATGTCAGCCGCCTGTACAGTCAGGGTATACTCTGGTACTTTCTGGAGATACAGAATTAGGGTTAGCCGCCTGATAATTGGCATCAATTATACCAGTATACAAGAGAAAGAGCCCACCTCTCTGTCCAGTCCGGTCCCAATCACACTGATGACACCGGTCTCACTATTGATGGTGAAGAGTCCAGCTGATGGGTCCTCTGGTTCCTGCTTTATTATGGAATACGCAAGAATGGCGTTTAACGTCTCCGGATCATCGTCATCTGTCGCAGTGATGTTCATTACGGGCGTTCCTAATGGAAGGACAGACGTAGACAGTTTACAATTATGCCACAAATTAGGCATCAGACAAAACGGGTCAGCCAGAAATCAACTCACCTGGTGGAACGCCTTCCTTCACCGAACCTTGAAAAATGTCCTCTGTGAACTTAGGCTTGTTGTCATTCTGATCAATAACCTCAACGATGATGTCCATGGGCTCCTCCACAGACTGGCCGCTCGATGACACTGCATGAGACTTAAGCTGTGCGGAAAGAAAATCGGACAAAAGCGGGAAGGTTTAGGTTCATCGTGAAGACTCCTCAATGACTTGTTCCTTCTGTTAAACTTCTGGATCAGTGAAATATTTGACTGTTGGGACCCCCATTAAACAGGTGTTTCCCGTGCTCTACTCCAACAGTTTGTACAGCCCCCCCTGACTGAGGGACCCCATAAGACAGGTGTCCTCCATGCCAACCGTTTGTGCAGCTCTGACTGCAGGGACCACCAATGATCCTGAGAAATAGGGCTCCAAAGGAACAGAAAAGTGCCCACAATTGCAAGCCACCTCTCCATCCCATCTTTGACTGCCAATGCCAGAGAATGAATGGAGTAGAGGAGCACATGTATGGCCGTGACTGGCCATGAACAGCTCTGATCCATTTATTCTCTATGGCGTTGTACATCACAAGGGATGGACGGGCCCTTCCATATTTTGACAGCTGTTCTCTGGATCAGAGGGGAGGGGGCGCATGTTTGACTACTAGAAAAGGAAAAGAAGATTGTACACAATTGATCCTACCATTGGGGAAGATTAGTGCAACCACAATCACATTCTCTTCCACCGTAACTTAATGGACCACCCATCAAACAATCCTCAGTGCCGGCCAATGCAGGTACTTACAATGTACGATGCAAGTTTTTCACGGTCCAAAGCTTGAGTCACCAACAACCAACCGGTCTCTTTCTCAATAGTGAATACACCCACTGGTGGGGTATCGGCCCCCTGCCCAGTAATGCTGTAGTAAATTTTTGTATTTTTATTGGATTTAATCTGGAATTAGAGGGAAAAATATTAAATCACAACACAATCTTACACGGCCAGTGCTGGGAATGAGTTTATCTTGCAGCATATTCTACATGTGCAAATCCAAGTACATGTATCCTTATACACTGCAAAAAAATAAAGGGAACACATGAACACCACTGATTGTGAATCAATTTCTCCTGCTGTGCAAATTTAACAAAAAACAGGTCTAAATGATACGCAGTTAGCAAGACCCCCGCATAAAGGAGCGGTTCTGAAGGCCACAGACCATTTCGCTGTTCTCATCCTTTTTGGCTGTTTGTCCCTTTTTGCATTTTGTCATTGCTTAGGAGGTAGATTGAGGTGGTGTCTACAACCCAAAGACGTTGCTCAGGTAGAGCAAGTCATCCAGGATGATACATCAATGCGAGCTGTGGAGAGAAGGTTTGCCATGTCTGTCAGCGTAGTGTCCAGAGCATGGAGCAGATACCAGGAGACGCGAAGGAGGACGTAAGAGGGCAACAACCCTGCAGCAGGACCACTACCTCCTCCTCTGTGCAAGGAGGAACAGTGCTATAGCCAGGCAAGTTGACCTCCAGCAGGCCACTAATAGCCAGGTGCCTGCTCAAACTGTCAGATTCCACAAGTGGGTGGCATGAGGGCCAGACGTCCACAAGTGGGTGGCATGAGGGCCAGACGTCCACAAGTGGGTGGCATGAGGGCCAGACGTCCACAAGTGGGTGGCATGAGGGCCAGACGTCCACAAGTGGGTGGCATGAGGGCCAGACGTCCACAAGTGGGTGGCATGAGGGCCAGACGTCCACAAGTGGGTGGCATGAGGGCCAGACGTCCACAAGTGGGTGGCATGAGGGCCAGACGTCCACAAGTGGGTGGCATGAGGGCCAGACGTCCACAAGTGGGTGGCATGAGGGCCAGACGTCCACAAGTGGGTGGCATGAGGGCCAGACGTCCACAAGTGGGTGGCATGAGGGCCAGACGTCCACAAGTGGGTGGCATGAGGGCCAGACGTCCACAAGTGGGTGGCATGAGGGCCAGACGTCCACAAGTGGGTGGCATGAGGGCCAGACGTCCACAAGTGGGTGGCATGAGGGCCAGACGTCCACAAGTGGGTGGCATGAGGGCCAGACGTCCACAAGTGGGTGGCATGCCAACAGCCCAACACTTCAGGGCTATTGGCATATGCCAGAGAACACCAAGATTGGCAGATTCGACACTGGTGCCCTGTGCTCTTCACAGATGAGAGCAGGTTCACACTGAACACTTGACCGAGACTGGAGAGGCCACGGAGAGCGATCTGCTGCCTGCAACACCCTTCAGCATGATCGGATTTTGGCAAATGGGGAGATATTTCTTTGGCGGGCCGCACAGTCCTCCATGTGGTAGCCCGACTGCCACTAGGTAGCGGGATGATATCCTCAGACCCGTTGGAAGACCATATGCTGGAGCGGTGGGCCCTGGGTTCCTTTTGATGCATAACAATGCTAGGCCTCATGTGGCTGTAGTGTGCCAGCAGTTCCTGCATGATGAAGACTTTGATGCAATGGACGGGCCTACCCATTTCCCAGACCTGCATCCGGTTGAGCACATCTGGGACATAATGTCTCGCTCTATCCACCAACGTCACACCACACTGTCCAGGAGTTGGTGGATGCTTTAGTCCAGGTCTGGGAGATCCCTCAGGAGACCATCCACAACCTCATCAGGAGGATGCCCAGGCATTGTAGGGAGGTGTCACACACACACACACTTTGACTCCTTTCCACTTTCATTTTGTGGGTCTCCAAATCCAGGCCTCCATTCGTTCTAACATTTTATTTCCATTGATTGTGCTGACAAAATCGCACATTCAACTTTGTACAGAACAAAAGTATTCAATGAGAATATTTCATTCAGATCTAGGATGTGTTCGAGTGTTCCCTTTAATTTTTTTGAGCAGTACTTCAGAGCTGTATTCACAACGGTATTTGTTAGAACACATTTTATTTGATCCTTTCAGAATTAAAAATAAATGTAATTGTAACAGTGTCTAGCAGAATAATGAACGCAGCTATGGAGTATAATTTAGGAGATAACTCCGGATAGGTAATGTACAGTGACTGCACCAGAAGAATAGTGAGTGCAGCTCTGGAGTATAATACAGGAGGTAACTCAGGATCAGTAATGTATGTACAAAGTGATGCCACCAGCAGAAGAGTGAGTGCAGCTCTGAAAGAGTATACTGCAGTATAGTACATGCACCTCTATAAATAGTGCTGAAACATTGTCCCAAGCAGGAGGGCACAGCTCAGGGACTATAGGCTGTAACAGAGGGAAACGTGTCATTACCTGTACCAGTTTCTTGGGAAATGGACCCCTGTCATTCTCTGACAGATGGACGGGTGGGATGACCCAATCCCTTTTCCTTCTCTTTAGGCCAGTCTGTTTCTCAGGGAACGTCAGTATTGGTAGTTTGCCGTTATGGTGGGATTTCTACAAAATAAAATCAGACGACATAGCAATGAATAAAGGAAGCCCGGTATGAAGGCCATACAATCTCACCAGCCCCCGCACCCACCTTCTTGTGCCGCTGCATCCGCTTTATAATGACCGCTGTGGAATATTTCTTTCCATGAGCGTCCCAGGTGTTGATGAGAAACTTTATGTCCTCGCCATGAATCTTCACATGCCGTTTTGCAATCAATTCCCCATCTGGGCGCACAAAAAACCTGGGATCGCCAACATCAAATTTGCCATGTTTCCGAGCAGTGCAGTCCACAAACGTTACTGGGGGAAGAAAGTTGCTTTATAAGAAGCCTTCAAAACAAAACAACCTTACATGCATGCTCGAGTGTGCATAATAGAAGGGAGGTGTGGTGTTCTAATTGTTTTAATTAGAACTGTTACTTAATGTTTTTCATGCTTGTCTCTGCTGCCATCTACTGGTCAGACCTTTCGGCTCCTCTGTTTCTTTTGTCTAGCCCATGGGAGTGTCTGCTGATCTTCTTACCTCACTTCCTGGCATATTCAGTTCCAGCCAGAGTTTGTGAGAATCACATCCCTTATTGGAGCTGCTAGAAGCAAAGTCTTCTGACCTTAGAGACTCCAGAAACAAGCATCACAAGAGAACCACAATGCCAGGTACTTGGACTACTGTACTCTGCATGTCCTAACCTTTGGAGAAAATAAACCACCATTGTTTCATCTCAGCATGTGCATGTTTAACTTTGCAGCGCTCTGGTCAGGTCTGCCTCACAGGAAAAACGAAGGTAAGATTCTCACAACATCTCACAGCTACGTGCCTTCAATAGCCTTTAAATGGAGACAGAACAGGAGGAAGCGGCAGGCAAGCTTCTGGTAGGACTTGTGTAGAAACAAATGGGTCAGAACCGTCAACATCTAGATTGGGCATGTTAAGAGTGAGAAATTCCCTTATACAGAGCGTCCCCATGGCCAACGAGGGAAGGTCAGACCGGCGCTGCTCCTTTTCCGCACAGTGACACATACGACAGACTGGGTACAACATAGGTGCCATATATTACCCAATGCTGGCTTTACTAGGCAGGAAGAGAGTATTGGTTTAGTCTGAAACTCAGGTGAATCAATCATTTTTATAGCAGGCAGTGTGTAAAAGGAGGTGGTGCAAACAGGAAGTCACAGGTTTGTGGGGGATTTTTTTTTAGGGCACCTGAAAAAGGACAGTCTGCACGAATTACATATATGCAGGGACATAACGAACGCGGTCGTAAGGGCCTGGTCGCGAGCCCTAGGTAAATTGGGCCTGCCGCCCACAGAATCTGTTTCAGCTGGATGTGCGTCAAAGGGCACACATCCAGCTGAAATATAATTGCATCACAGAGACCTGTGTGGGCCATGCATGCGCTGCTATGTGCCGGCCGCCAATTAAGGGCATGAATATTCACTGCTCCCCATCACCATAATCCTGGGCAAGGGGGAGCAGTGAATAGTCTGATACAGCTGACATCGCTGTTAGTGGGTGCGCGCATGACTAACAGCATACGCTGTGGTGCTTACACACTGGTCAGTTATCAGTGTCTGAGGAAGGCTAATCTATAGTTTTTTTGTGTTTGTGTGTGGCACGCAGGGAGTGGGGGGGGGTAGTTGAATTGGAGGGGGGAAAAAAAACAAAAAAAAAAACAAAACCCCACTTACCAGGATGGGGACACATACCAGGATTGCCCCCCCCCCCATTAACACGATACTTATACCAGGATGGGGGCACCCTCATGAACGCGACACGTATACTAGGATGGGGGCCATACACCAGGATGGGGCCCATATATACCAACATATAGCCATGATGGGAGGGAAGGGGGGGTCAAACCAGGATGAGTGGCATATTTATCACTAAGTGGCCCAGGATGGAGCGGGTCATTAGTACACAATGAAGGGTTTAGGGGGCAACCCGTATGTCTATAGGATTTCAAATACTACAAATGGCCCAGATGAAGGGGGGGGGGGGGGCAGATCAAACTCTAGTTACATCACTGCTTATATACCTGAGTAGAAAGGGGGGCAGCTCAGGCAGGGTCACCCATTTAAAAGGCACCCTCTACGCCCGGATCCTTAATCCGCTTGTCAAGGGGCTGTGAGCAGCAGTTCAGAGACTCAGGAAGCGGCACAGGATTTTCTACCTCGATGACTTATCCCCGCACCCAAAAAACATCCTCAAAGTGATTCATTGTTGATCCTATTAAAAAGTCTATGGAAGGGGTGCAATGGCCCGAGGCTCATGAGCGGCTTAATTTCATGATTGAAGGGAGCGAGGAGCTGTCTGCAATACAAAACATGGGAGGGGGACAAAACGTGACCAAGAAAGTGTTCTGCGGATGCTGGGAGTTGTAGGCCAACAGCAAAACTGCTGGACTCAACAGGTCTCCAAACCTAGTGATCTTTTTTGTTATTTCTCCAACGTAGTCACCGGGGTGTAGCTGAAACCTGTCCCACCACATTTAAGGAATGATGAAAATTTAGCTTTTGATGCAAAAATCGTCGCATGTTCCAGGCCGGTACAGACACGAACGTGTACTAAAGCTTACGGGACAAAGCCGGCCCTGAGCATTGCCCTCCGGGGGGTTTGGAATCTTTTACAAGGTTCCGTAATAATATTTTTTCCATTTATAAAGCGCTATTAATCCATAGGGCTCTACAAACATCAGGAACTCTGTCCCCATTGGGGCTCACAAGCTAAAAAAAGGTCCCCATCAGTAGGTCTTTGGAGTGTGGGAGGAAAGCAGAGAACCCTGAAGAAACCCATGCAAACACTGGGAGAAAATACAAACTCCTGACAGATGTTCCAGGACCCTTGTGCTGCAAGACTGCAGTGCTAACCACTGAGCCACCGTGCCGTGCTAACCACTGAGCCACTGTGCCACCCATAATGCAGCTGATCTGTCAAAGCATAAAAGTGATGATGGTGGAGATCAGACGGAGCCCGTACAATGCGGCCATTACTGTGACTGTCACAGGACACCTCAGGAGGTCATCAATTTTACAGACCCGTGCCCCGAGCAATGAGCTGTTGAAAGGACAAGAAGGATCGGTGGGAGAAGACCCCTCCAGATAGGTGAAGATTTGTCCATTTGCTTATTTTGATCTTTGGTTTACTACAACTTGAGAAAAGGTTAAGAATCAATAAATTCTGCTCCATCGGTGGGTCCAGAGGAAAGATCAAATCGTTGAAGGAACATGGAAGTATTTCCCTTTAATGTGCCAATAGTTTTTCTCGCTCCTTCATTCCATTTACATCCATATTGCTGAGGTTAGAAAGTGGAGATATGTGCCACCGTTTGATGGGGGTCTTTAACGCCTGGCTACTTTAGTTGACCCCTTTGATCATCAGGGCCGTGTTATTGTAGCGCCCCTGAAGTCATCAGGGAGCTACAGGGTACTGCATTACTCACCAGGAGGCAGGGCCTACCCCCTTAGGGACCTGGAAACCCAATGCCAGTAAGAAAAACCCAGGTAATCCCAGTTATTCCCCTACAATCCCCCATACAATGGTACATCGCGAGGGTCGGACCAATGGATGGCCACCTAGAGGTGGAGCCAATCCAGTCCACTAGTTGACCAGGTAGGAGGGGCGGACTGTGGAGAGAAGTCAGTACGGTGGAGTGTGAGAAGGTGGACGCGAGGAGACGGTCTGACGCGGGTTAACGATGACCTGGTACCCAGGAAAGTGGTTACCGGTGGAGTACTCCTGGAACCACGCACTGATGGGGTACAGGACCCTAGGACAGGAAAGAGCTCCAAGCCGACCTCTTAACACCTGCACAGCAAGGGGACCATCAAGGACCTTGTTGACCCTAAAAATCTGAAGACTCAATAGCAAAAGGAGAACCGGGGACAGGACCAGAGACTCCAACCCCACAGGGTTCACGCTACAGTCAGGCGGACAGAAGTGGACAAACCAGACGGGGATCCCCAGTTGCTTTACGCCACGGGGACCCATTTACCAGAGACAGGCGCAGGGGAAGAAGGTACCAGAGAACCAAACAGGCACTGGAACGAAGAGGACCTAGAGGTGAAAGCAGCCGGCCTCGGGCAACCAGTTACCACCAACCAGCAGTGAGTAATAACCAGTTGCACTATACCTCTCTATGGAATACCTTCTTTTGACGCCCGCTACATCACCCATCCTCTGGGGTCAGGCCCTGCTTGCGGAGGGCCTACCATCCAGGCTGCAATTACA
Source organism: Anomaloglossus baeobatrachus (assembly GCF_048569485.1). NCBI lineage: Eukaryota > Metazoa > Chordata > Amphibia > Anura > Aromobatidae > Anomaloglossus > Anomaloglossus baeobatrachus. The sequence goes on along the minus strand of NC_134362.1, from coordinate 188,119,193 downwards.
ACCAGTCCCAGTAGTGACATTCTGCAGCGGCGGCTCCATCCCCATAGCCGCAACACCGCAAGTGGAGTCACGTGTGAACAGTAACCTAATCCCTTGTAAATACACAATCACAAAAAGTGCCCAGAGCACGGAACCGGGCAACGGCCACCATCGTGACATCCCCAAGACATACACTGCCCGGAACAGAGTACCCCATATCCCTGGGCGCGACATTATGCCACAAGCAAAGGAAGAAGACGCCAAAGATCTCATATCAGCCGAGTGACATCAAGACCGACTAATTACAATTAGGTTTTAGAATACACATTTATGTCCTGTGCCCAACTATTCGGATTTGTGGGAAAGGCAGAGATCATCCCAAACCATTCGATTTGGAGAAGTCTGGTCTAAATATATCCAACCCACCCATCCCATAAAGATAGGAGTGGGAAGGGGGGGATTGAAAGCGTGATAAGAACGTGACCCCCCACAGCGATGACTTTGAAGTGTGAATACAAAGTTCATTCTGCAGAAAAGCACAAGATCAGAGGAGACGGAGGAGGGTTCACATGAACTCATCACCCAGAACCTCTCTGCAATCTTCTTGGAGAATCTGCAAGTCTGGGATGCAGACCTGTCTCCTAATGCGGGTGGTGGTGTCCCAGTGACTGCAGGGTGAACAAGGCTCAGACATGCTGGATGTCAACATGCCCCATCCTTTTATTAATAGATACACTGGTAGACAACCAAAAAGGGCCACTGTGCCTCCCCCATACTCTGGAATGCTCTGCCACAACACATCAGACTCTCGCCTACCTTGACAAGCTTCAAAAGGAACCTGAAGACCCACCTCTTCCGACAAGCCTACATCCTACCGTAACCCTCAGTCTGATATAGCGCCGCACAATCAGCTCTACCCTAACCTACTGTATCCTCACCTATCCCTTGTAGACTGTGCCCTCACGGGCAGGATCCGCTCCTCCTGTACCTGTCTGTCTTGTACTGTTTATGATTATTGAACTTGTCCTTATTATGTATACCCCTTTCACATGTAAAGCGCCATGGAATTGATGGCGCTATAATAGATAAAATATATGGGCCCTTTTCAGTCCATAAACAATGCACACTCCCACCTATTTTGGTGTTAGAAATGGGCCCCCCCTTACCTCTTGGGCCCCTGTGCGGCTGCACATGTTGCACTAATGATATGTCTGCCCCTAAATAGAGAAGCTGCAGCGTTCCAAACCCCCCCAAGCCAGCCAAAGCCATCAGCCAAATGCTCATTTAGGTAACTGATTCTTTCAGATACAATCCACTTGACTCCTACACATGCATGCTCAGTTTGGATGAGAGTGCACGTGTTCTCAATGTGAGGAGAAGTGTACACCCAAAAAAGGATCAAGGGGAGGGGGGGGGGGGGCAACTTCATGACAGCCAACATTAGAAGTAGGGCAACTGATTTGCAGAAATGTCCAGGCATCTATGTAAAGTGTACAATGCCTATACAATTGGCCTGGCCACAGCTAGAGCTGGTTGATAACAGGGAACAATAGCACTCAAATTCAGAGATTTAGAAAAGGATTAGAGGCTACAATATCTGACAAGTGCCTCTAAACCCTAATGCCCAATAGAACTTATTAGTGTCCCATCTACTACATGTGATGTTACCAAGCAGCGCTCCCCACCAAATCTAAGATGTCTGATCTGGGTCCAGGTTTCCAGGCTAGATCTGCTGACCACTTCCCTGCGGGCAGACATGTCACAAGGGCCGAGGAGTACAGCGCAAGCCAACAATGGAGGTTTTATCCTGCGCCTCCCTCTGAAGCCCCGGGGGTGGGAGGATCACCAGTGCCCAGTGTTACAGAACCACAGCTCTGCCCCCTCATTGCCAAGTACAGAGTACACAACTTCAGAAGTGTCGATAGCCACCAACACCCCCCTCCAAACAGAAGGAACGTTAGAAATTTATTATTTTATCTATCTCTGTACCCATGGTAGTAGGGCTGCAGAGTTCAGCTCCTCCCGAGTACCAGTTATTAGGGTAGAGGGGTAAGGAGGCCATTGATTTAGCACCCATCGGCCACTTACTAGGTATCAGCAAGTATTATAAAGTGCATCCTAATCTAAAATGTGATCAGGTCAATATCCGGAAAAAAAGACGTACAACTGGGCGGTACTTGTTGACCCTATAGGGGGGTTAGGGGTTCCAATTCTATAAAATTGATGGCCTGCCAAAAAACAAACGATAAGCTGTGAAAAGTTAAGTGAATAGGACAAATTAGCACAGAACAGTGCAAGCAATGAAGGGACAGCAGCTCGGCCATCTAAGGGCAATGTTGCCCCGTTAAGCAGATAATCAGAAGAGATGTAGAGTCAGACCACTGGTGATCAATCCCAAAACAAGTGATGGGAATCAGGCTTAGGGTTTTGGGTTTTTTTTCGACCAGGAGTGAACACAACCCTCACCATCATTACTGTAACATTGAAGGTTTCTAGTCTCAGAGGAAGTCCCCCATTACTCACTGATGACCAGTTCAAGACCAGTATCAATGACCTCCTCCCCCACAGTTCTCAGGACCCTACAAAAGTAACACTACCCACCCTCCTGTCCTGGGGAGAGCGGCAGGCGGGCAGCCCTTCACATCACACTTCATTGAGAAGAGGCGATCACATCCTGCCGACAGGTCTCGTTTCAACAGATTAGGCACACAAACAAATATGGCAGCCAGGAAACATAAAAAGGAGAAGGCAACAACTGAGAAGGATTTTCCAGCATGCGACATGCAGAGTTAATGGCCAGTGGTCCATTACTAGGCAGTATAAGCTGGATTTACACCGATTTGTTAGGAAAGATTAGCGTTCCTTAGCTGGCCCCTGAAAGTTGCAGGGTAAGTTGGTAGGCCCCCACAATCACTTTAGCTAGACGGCCAAGAGTACCGAAACTGGCACATTTGGACCCAAGTCAACGGCTCAGGATTTCTCTAACAATACCCAAAAGTTTACTATCCACCAGAAGATCAATCGTGGTCAAAACGTACCAGTGTCCCTCATGGACCAAGGACACCACTTGCACGCTTAAACCAAAAAAATAAGTATGATACGATCAACTAAATTCTAATGTTTTTGCACATTTTTGTTGGTTAGCCCATTTCTCAAAAAGTTGAAGCTGGCTTAGAGCTTTTAGGGGTAGGGGGCAAGAAAACAACCTAAGGGCCAGTCTTACTAAAATTTATGCCATAAAACTAGCATAAATTCTAACAGTCTGGCTGGTTTATGTTGTGGCGCTCTACATGCCTAAAGCCCGCGTCACATACCAGCGATCCCGAAAACGATGCGACCTAATAAGGATCGCTGTAAGATGTCACAGTGAGACCTTACCAACGACTCAGTAACGATACAGGTCGCAGTAGGGACCTTTAGGCTATGTGTCCACGGTAGAATGTACCTGCGGATTTTTCTGCATGAAAATTCGCGACTTTCGCGGCAAATCCGCACCTTATTTTTGCCGCGGATTTTTTTTTTCCCCATTCTATACCCAAAATCCGCAACAATAATTGACATGCTGCAGATTTTTCCGGATCACAATCCGCGGCAAAATCCGCAGCATGGACACAGCATTTCCAAAATGCCATTGAAATGGCTTGGAAGTGCCACTGCTGCAGATTTTCGGAAAATCCGCGGCAAAATCTTTGCCGTCACTGGGACCCTGTCAGTGTCAAACATAGCGATGCGTCCTGCCCAGCAGGACATCACCTTTGAAGAAAATGGTCAAGGACATTCAGCAACAACCGGCGACCTCACAGCAGGGGCCAGGTCGTTGCTGGATGTCACACACAGCGACATCGCTAGCAAGATCGCTGTTGCGTCACAAAAACCGTGACTCAGCAGCGATGTCGCTAGCGATGTCGATAGTGAGACGTGGCCTTAACAAATTGGACACCTTCCTTCATTGGACTCTGGACCTAGACCGGTGTATAAGGGGTTAGCCAACAAGATCAAATGGATTATACAGAAGTCTTGATCTGGGGAAGATTAGATAAAAGCACAACAACCATGACAGAGCTCATCCAAAGAGGAGATTGGTCAGAACAGCTTGGAAGATCATGGCGGCCATAGACTAAGGTCAAATACAGAGGTGGGTTCAGTATTACCACCTTCTTCCTTTCTTTGACGTTGGGAGGTTTCCTGAATAAGCCAAATATCAAGAATGAAGATAAGTGGAAACCCTAAAGCATCTCCAACTTAGCAGAACCAGATATTGTCCTTGTGCCGAGTAGTAACCAGTTATCTTGTGCAGCCATGTCTAATTTCAAGTAACCTGACATTTGTGAAGGACATTCAGTGGTGGAAGCCCAAGATTTAAGCATCTGCCTGGTCTAAATACACGAATAACGTGCAGACCACCAGGGCTGATTGATACGCTGGTTGGTTTATATTGTGGCACACTACATACCTCCTAACAAATTTGACACCTCTTCCTCCAGTGGACTCTGGACCAAGACTGGTGTATAAAGGGTTATCCAACAGAATTAAATGGATTCTACAAATGTCTTGACCTGGAGAAGATTAGGATAAAGTCCACCAACCATGAGTGAGCTCATCCAAAGAGAAGATGGCCCAGAAGAGCTTAGAAGATCACGGCGGCCATAGACTAGGGTCATCAAATACGGAGATGGGTTCAGTATTACCACCTTCTTACTATCCTTGACGTTGGGAGGTTTCCTGAATAAGCCCAAGATCAAGAATGAAGTGAAGTGTTTCCAACTTGGCAGAACCAGATAATAGTCCTTGTGCCGAGCAGTAACCAGTTAGCCCAAGATCCAAAATGAAGAACAGAACTCTTAAGAGTCTCCAACTTGGCACAAGGTCAATTATCTGGTCCTGCCGAGTAGTAACCAGTTATCTTATGCATCAATATCAAAATATCTAAACAGACATTAGTGAAGGACATTCAGCGGTGGTGGCCCAGGATGTGAGCAGCCGCTTTGTATACTGAATACACAGGTAACCTACAGACCACCAGGGCTGGTAAATGGATGTAGCGGATGGAAAAAGAAAACCCTTAGATGGTTAAGGATAGAAATGTGTTAAATATTCATAAACCTGCCTCTACGTAGGCTCTAGAGCTTTTCAATTTTTCCATTAGTTCCATGACATTGTATATGTGGGGGGATGGGGGGGGGGGAGGTGTACTCAGAGGTCAGTCTTTGCAGCCATAAATACAGTTACGGGAAGATATTCAGGTTGACGTTTCTGCCCTAATCATGCAGACATCAAGTACTGATCTGAAACTTAATTAGATCAAAGTGTTCATCCATGCCAAACATTAAAGAGGCTGTCCAAAGCCCCCCCCCCCCCCCCAAAAAAAAAAACAAACGGTACATTGATTGCGTGGGCATAGCTACAATAGTAAAATGTGCATTCTAAGTGCACTCAGAAATTTGGAGAAATCTCATATGCACGGTTACGGCTTCCAGTGTGGCATGTGATGGACGTCTGTTGAAACATACACAAGCAAGCAGGGCCTAACTATCGCAGTGATAGTGACCTGGTCCTTGGGTTACAGGGGGCCCGCTAGCCCCAGCAGCTGTAAGTGCGTTTGAGGGCGTTCATCCGGGTAAGATACATTGCAACACAGACTCATTGGGTCCCTGCACTGATGTGCCGGCCACCGTTTAAGGATATGAATTTTCACTGCTCCCCACTTCTATAATCCAGAGTGTTGGGAGCAGAGAAAAATGCCGGCACCTGACCACACTAAGTGGGCGCACAGTACCATCATGCAATGTGCAGCTTACACGCTGGTCAGTTGCTCCATTCAATCATCGGCGGATGACATCGGGGAAGTGGGGGGGGGGGGGGGGGGGAATAGATAGATATAGATAGATATATTCTTACTGGGTGCAGCGTACCAGGTCACGGACATTACGGGGACGGATACCAGGATTTGGACATTATGGGGGTCATGCACATTATGTTGCTATGATGGGGACATGTACCAGGATGGGCCATGGTGGGTTAATTATATGTACCAGGATGGGGCCATATATTTCAGGACATAACCATGATGAGATCATACACCAGGATGGGGCCTATTAATACAACATGGCGGTCAGTACTACACAATTTATGGGGAGGGGGGGGGGGGGGTAGCGCAACTCTGTCTATAGGATTTAGAATGCTGTAGCACCCATACATCTGATCAATGTCGGGGGCTTAAACTTTACACTGGGCCCATCTGACTGGTTACGCCACTGCAAGCAGGTCCCAGCTATCAGATTTATGGCATTCTGCAGCTTTGCCAAAAATGTGCAAGGTGGTATAATCCCTCATTTATCCAAGCAGCCATAGATTTATTTGAAGATTTGAAGAAATCCTCCAGATTGGAGGTTCCCGGCAAGTCAATTTTTTGGATTGTGCACTACACAAGACAGCTTCCTGTGCTACCATGTCAGCACCACTGTTGATGGGGCTGGCTGCAAGCTCATGTCAAAGCCGAATGAGCCATTGTGGCTATGCACAGGAACAATTACCCACCTTCATATACACAGTGATGGGCTCACAAATTGAGACATATCTTCTGGTTTTACATTTGTGCCAATTAAGGCACAACAGAAAAATTCCATATTTTTGGCCGACAACTTGCAGCTTCAGCACGTTGTGAGAAGTTCATTTTGCTGAACTTGAGCATGGCAGGATAAGACGACATTTTACCGTGAAACTCTGCCCGCATGGAAAGGAATGTGTTTGGGTTATGCTACAATGCATCTTCCAGGTCATCTGTTAATTATTCCGAGGCAGAGAGAAGAACGCACCCAATAAGAAACCAGAAGAGGTTACTGCCAGCCGGCCAAAGCCCGGCCCCGCCAGCCGGCCAAAGCCCGGCCCCAAGCGCATCCCTTTAATTACCGTTTAGATCTTGAAAAATCACCTTCACTTCATAAAAAAAAAAAAAAAGACAAATTTTTGGGACAGCGATTAAACACAACAGGGATCCCAAACATATCACTTACAAAATACGTTTCACAGCAACATGCGTCATAAATGGAGACGTCTCTCGGCAATTATAGGAGACCACTTAATGGGTCGTCTTGCACGGAGCAGCATCAAACCCATATTCTCACATTTTTTGCTAATAAAAGCAGGCAAGGTCATTAGATAACGTTTCCTGTAACTCTCGTTCGCCACGTCAAGGTTAATACACTGCTCGTTACTGTGCAACGATTCCCCAGGTTACAGATTAGAAGGTCTCCGCAGAAAGCTCCTCAAGCATCCAAGGCTCTCGGCAGAGCAACAACGTTCCTCCAGCTCATACATAAACCCCCGGTAATTAACCTCCAGGACCTTTACATGAGCCGCCAATTGTGGAGCTTTCACCAAGCTGCTCAGAATTACAGATAGAAGTCAGTGATGGCGTCGAAGGATCAACTGTCAACAAGGTCACCAAGAAATCCTGCCAAACATTACCTACCCTGGCATGCCTGGGAAAGGGGAGGAATTGAGCAATTTTAGCCTGTTACGGATAAGTTGGCATCCAAAGCCGAGGACTATTGACCAAAAAGCTTCTTGCAAAAACGGTTTCGAATGGATGCACGACCGAATGTGGACTTTCGGCTGAAAACACCTACCCAAAAAAGGTCCAAAATACACAAGTACTTAAGAGGTCTCAGTTCCACATCCAATCTATTGTTCTACTGACCATCTTTCATGGTCTCCTTACAAGAGTGTCCTCCATGATCAAACACCATCGCTATGTGCCCACGCTGCAGAAAATGCGCGGATTTCTCGCGGAAAAGCCGCAGATTTTCCAGAAATCTGCAGCACAGTTACTCCCCAGCCATTTCTATGGCATTTGGGAAATGCTGTGCCCATGCTGCGGATTTTTCCGCAGCGGAAATCGTGTGAATTTTCGTGCAGACAAATCTGCAGCATTTCAGTTATTGGTGCGGATTTTGCCTATTCAATTGAATGTTAAAAAAATGGAAAAAAAAAAAAAAAAGCAAAATCCGCAACAAAATCCGCACCTATGAAAAGGTGCGGATTCTGGGGGAAAGCTGCGGATTTTGATGCAGAAAAATCTGCAGATACAGAGTCCTGTGGGCACATAGCCTAAGGGTCAGTCTTCTAGCAGGGCAAAATAACCTATCACTTGTGGGGGGGGGGGGAAATAAATAAATAAATATATATATTTAGTTTCAGGAATTGTACATGAACATTAGAAGTAAAGTAAAGAATCATCCCTATTTAATGAGCATTTTTTAAAAGGGAAGGCAGCAGGGTCAGCCGATTATCACTGATTGATAATGGCTCTATACACATCTGACATAATCAGTGTTGAGCCTGCCTCTGCTGATAAGGAAACTGCTGAAAACTCAAATTAGAGCCTATAAAAGCCCCAGAGACTAATGAAAATTCCAAGTTTCAAATGTTTCTTTAACCCCTTAGTGACGGAGCTAATTTTCACCTTAATGACCAGACCAAATTTTGCAATTCTGACCAGTGTCACTTCATGAGGTTATAACTCTGGAACGCTTCAACGGATCCCGGTGATTCTGAGATTGTTTTTTCGTCACATATTGGACTTCATGTTAGTACCAAATTTAGGACAATATTTTTTGCGTTTATTGAAGAAAAAAATTGAATATTGGCAAAAATTTTGAAAATTTAGCAATTTTCAACTTTTGAATTTTTATACCGTTAAACCAGAGATTTCTGTGACACAAAATAGTTAATAAATAACATTTTCCACATGTCTACTTTACATCAGCACAATTTTGGAAACAAAATTTTTTTTTGTTAGGAAGTTAGAGGGGTTCAAAGTTTATCAGCGATTTCTCATTTTTACATCAAAATTTACAAAACCATTTTTTTAGGGACCACATCACATTTGAAGTGACTTTGAGAGGCCTAGATGACAGAAAATACCCAAAAGTGACACCATTATAAAAACTGCACCCCCCAAAGTACTCAAAACCACATTCAAGAAGTTTATTAACCCTTCAGGTGCTTCACATGAACAAAAGCAATGTGGAATGAAAAAAAGCAAAAATTAAATTTTACCTAAAAATGTTGCTCTAACCCAAATTTATTCACTTTTAGAAGAACTAACACAACAAAATGGACCCCAAAACTTGTTCCCCACTTTCTTATGAGTGCGCCGATACCCCACATGTGGTCAGAAACCTCTGTTTGGACAAATGGGAGGGCTCGGAACAGAAGGAGCAATATTTGAATTTTGGAAAGCAAATTTGGCTGAAATAGATTGCGAGCACCATGTTGCATTTACAGGTCCGCTAAGGTACCTAAACAGAAGAAACCCCTCACAAGTGACACCATTTTGGAAACTAGACCCCTCAAGGCTTCTATCTAGGGGTATAGTGAGCATTTTGGATCCACAGGTACTTCACAGATTTTGTTAACGTTACGTTGTCATATTGAAAATTTTAATAATTTTCTCAAAAATGTTGCTTTAGCATCAATTTTCTCACTTTTTCAAGAGGTAATTCCAAAAATTTGACCTCAAGGTTTGTTAACCACTTTTTTATGAGCGCGGTGATACCTCACATGTGGTCTGAAACCTTTGTTTGGACAAATGGGAGGGCTTGGAACGAAAGGAGCAATATTTGAATTTTGGAAAGGAAATTTGGCTGAAAAAGATTGCGGGCACCATGTCACATTTGGAGGACCCCTAAGGTACCTAAACAGCAGAAACCCCACACAAGTGACCCCATTTTGGAAACTAGGCCCCTCAAGGAATTTATCTAGATGTTTGGTGAGTACCCTGAACCCCCAGGTGCTTCACAGAATTTTATAACGTTGAGCCATGAAAAAAAAAAAATAAAATTTTACCACAAAATTGTTATTTCAACCAGGTAGCTTTTTTTTTTACAAGAGTAAAAGGAAAAAATTCAGCATAACATTTATTGTGCAATTTCTCCTGAGTTTGGCGATACCTTATATGTGGTGGAAATCAACTGTTTGGGCGCATGGCAGGGCTCGGAAGGGAAGGAGTGCCATTTGACTGCAAAATTGGCTGGAATCAATAGCGGACGCCAGGTTGCATTTGGAGAGCCCCTGAGGTGCCTAAACAGTGGCGGTCCCCCACAAGTGACTCCATTCTGGAAACAAGACACCTCAAGGCTTTTATCTAGGTGTATAGTGAGCAGTATGAATCCACGAATACTTCACAGAATTTGATAAGCTTAGGTTGCCATATTGAAAATTTTCATTTTTTTCACAAAAATGTTGCTTCAGCATCAAATTTCTCACTTTTTCAAGAGACAACAACAAACCGTGGACCCAACAGGTTGTTATCCAATGTCTTATGAGCACAGGGATACCCCACATGTGGCCAAAAACCTCTGTTTGGATAAATGGGAGGGCTTGGAATGGAGGGAGCACCATTTGAATTCTGGAAAAGTTGAAATAAATTGCGGGCACCATGTCACATTTGCAGGGCCCCTTGGGTACCTATACATTAGAAACCCCCACAAGTGACCCCATTTTGGAAACTGGATTTTATTCAGGAGTATAATAAGCATTTTGAATCCACAGGTACTTCACAAAAATGTTGCTGTAGCAACCAATGTCTCACTTTTAGGCTATGTGGCCATGAGCCAGCGACACGGCGTCTAGTACACAGTGTCAGCCTTCCTGCAGAGATGTGAGTGTTGTCCACGGGAGAACGCAGCTGCCCAAGCCCACGATTTGGGTTCAGGCCGCTGTGGAGCTCTATGCTACCTGCAGAGAACACTCATCTCCGCAGCATAAATTGACATGCTGAGGCTCGGGAAGCTGCGCCACAGGTCAGTTTATGTGGCGGAGAAAAGAAGCACAGTGGGCAAGCACATTGGGCATGGGATTTCTAAAACTCCTTCCACTGTGCTTCTACTGCACAATGCAGCGTTATGGACGCAGGGAAAACACTCTGCGCCCAAAACGCTGCAAATCCTGATTGTGGGCGCACAGCCTAAAATGCTACAATGGATGAATGGATACATGTCAAACATATATAACGTCCCACCCCCTGCATATTCTAAGCTGGCGCCCTTTAGTGCCTTTCATGTGGCACTAAAGAGTGCCTAGCCTTGTATTTAGCCCCCCAAAAAAATAATAATTAAAATAAACGACGTGGGGTCCCCCCCATTTTTGATAGCCAGCTAGGGTAAAGCAGACAGCTGTAGCCTGCAAACCACAGCTGACAGCTTCACCTTGTCTGGTGATCAATTTGGAGGGCTCCCCAGGCGTTTTTTTAAAAAAAAAAAAAACGTGGGGTCCCCCCCAAATTAGATCACCAGCCAAGGTGAAGCGGACAGCTGGGGTCTGGTATTCTCAGGGTGGGAAGAGCCATGGTTATTGGACTCTTCCCAGCCTAAAAATAGCATGCCGCAGCCGCCCCAGAAGTGGCGCATCCATTAGATGCGCCAATCCTGGCGCTTCGCCCCAGCTCATCCCGCGCCCTGGTGCGGTGGCAGACGGGGTAATATATGGGGTTGATACCAGCTGTAATGTCACCTGGCATCAAGCCCTGGGGTTAGTGATGTCACGGCATCTAAACAGATACCCGACATCACTAACCCAGTCAAGTAATAGACAAAAAAAAAAAAGACAAAAAAAAATTTATTTGAAAAAAAAACTCCCCGAAACATTCCTCTTTCCCCAATTTATTGAAAATAAAGAAATTACGGTCGCTGTAATCCGCTGTAATCCGTGAGGTCCCGCGCCGACTCTGGATCTTCTAGAATATGGGGGGCACGTTCAGGGAACGTATCCCCCATTTTCTGGAAGAGCAAGCTCTCCATGAGCAGTGTGGGTGCAGTAATCTGAGAATACTGCACTCACACTGCCCCGGTCCAACTTAGGGCAGAGTGACCTGCAGTAACCTCATTCCAGAATATGAGGGGCACGCTCACAGAACGTACCCCCCATTTTCTGGAACAGCAGTCTCTCCATGTGAGGACCACACTCCTCACATGGAGAGACTGCTGATTACTGCACTCACTCTCCCCCGGTCCACAGTGGAGCAGCCTGTGCATCAGTGACGTCAGCGTCCCTGCAAGACTGACGTCGCTGATGCACAGGCTGCTCCACTGTGGACCGGGGGAGGAATCCAGCTGACAGCCGCTGTCTGCGCATGCGCCGTCAGCATTCAAGAAGGAGGCGGCGTGATCGCGGGATGGATCACCAGACAGGTAACGTATGACCGGGGGCTCGGGGGCTCGGGGGGACCTGGGGACACCTTTCTGCCGCATGTGACGTGTCACATGCGGCAGAAAGAGCAGAATGAATGCGGGGGAGGGGGGGTGGCTCTGGAGACCCGGAGGGGGCTCCGGTGACCAGAGGGCTCCGGTGGACCGGAGGAGGGGTCAGGGGGAGGACATTTCCCTCCGATCTGAAATGTTTGATCATTTCAGATCGGAGGGAAATGAATGCGGCGGCAGCAGCAGCAGCTTTCAGCGCGCCGGCGCCATCTTGCAAGGTCTGGAGAACCGGAGGGGGCTCCGGGGAACCAGAGATCTCCGGTGGACCGGAGCAGGGATCAGGGGGAGGACATTTCCCTCCGATCTGAAATGTTTGATCATTTCAGATCGGAGGGAAATGAATGCAGAGCCGGCGCCGGCGGGAGTTTTCGCCGCGCGTCGGCGCCATTTTGGATGTCCGGGGGGGGGGGGGGTGATTTTCTCCGGTACCGGGGGCTTTGGGGGCACTAGGGGCTTATATTTCTTTATCATCTGACATGTTTGATCATGTCAGATGAGAAAGAAATTAGTAGTATTTGCCATTTTTTTTTTTTTTATGTGTATGTCGGTATACGGTGTATACCGGCGATCACATTATCGGGGAACAAAAAAAACACCCCGATTCATAATCTTGGGGGTCTCAGCTACCCCCGGTAGCTGAAACCCCTGAGATTTTTCGTCACTGGGGGGCGCTACAACCTTTTTCCGGCCTGACGTCTCAAGACGTCGGAACAGAATAAGTACCCTGTTTTTCCGACGTCTTGAGACGTTAGGCCGTCGCTATGGGGTTAAAGGGAAAAAAAAAAAAACAAAAAAAAACAAGAACCACACAACAACAACAACATGCACAGGGCCTAATAACTCATTTTTCCCGATTGCTTCCCACAAGTCAGTCGACGCCGCCTCTGCAAGAGTTCTTAGACAGAATGGAGCGTCTATACTTCCTTATACAGCAAGAAAGGGGGAAATTATATATTAATGAGAAGGCTGTGATATATTTCGCATGACTAACGTGGTTCCTCTTTGCCAGTGCATGACCTATTCAGTAATCTAGTCTCATGCCTGCTGCATGTTTGTCAGAGAAATCTCATCATATGACTGCACGGATTAAGACGTGAGGCAAAAAAGGTTTATAATGAAAAACAGGAAACCTACAGATGGAATAACTTGTACTTACAGTACATGATACAGATACCCAAAACAGGCTGCGCTTGCTACATTCACCCCCCCACTACACGCCAGAGGCTTAGGCCGCGCTGCCCCCCCCCCTCCACAACACGCCAGAGGCTTAGGCCGCGCTGCCCCCCCTCCCAACAGAGGCTTAGGCCGCGCTGGCCCCCCCTCCACAACACGCCAGAGGCTTAGGCCGCGCTGCCCCCCCCTCCCAACAGAGGCTTACGCCGCGCTGGCCCCCCCCCCCTCCACAACACGCCAGAGGCTTAGGCCGCGCTGGCCCCCCCTACACAACACGCCAGAGGCTTAGGCCGCGCTGCCCCCCCCTCCCAACAGAGGCTTAGGCCGCGCTGGCCCCCCCCCTCCACAACACGCCAGAGGCTTAGGCCGCGCTGCCCCCCCCCTCCCAACAGAGGCTTAGGCCGCGCTGGCCCCCCCCCTCCACAACACGCCAGAGGCTTAGGCCGCGCTGGCCCCCCCCACAAAACATCAGAATCTTAGGCCGCACTCACCTTACATGGATGGGGAATTTAGGCTGTGTTCACCCTAGTAGGAGGGTGGAGAGCAAAGAAAAAAAAAAGCCACAAAGACACTTTAGCGTCAATGTTTGAAGATGGGGACCATTGGGTTCTGAAAAGCTTTCCATTATAATTTTTTCTGGTTAGCCAATAAAAGGCATCACTCCCAAAATACTTGTCACTGTTGAGGCATAAGTATTTATACCCACACCAAGTGCAATCTATGGTCAAGAAAAGCTGGAGGGGGTTAACAAAAACTAGAAGAAATAAAAAAATTTGTAATCCACTGAGCAGGAAGGAATCCCAGTGATTAATGTGGAGAACCTCTGAACATGCATGTGAATATTAGTTCCTTTGCAAAATGGATTTTTATGTACCGGCCCTTTAAGAAGGTATACAACCTCAGTTAATGGTCTCTTTCCATTAATAACTTTGCTTTGAGGTCAGTATTGATCTGTACTACATCTATATCAAGTGTGCATCATACAAGACAGACGTAGTCAGCCTATGAGAATGAAAAAAAAAAAAAATTATATATAAATATATAATATATTATATATATAATATATTAATTTTTGGAAAAGAAACCTAGTGTTGGGCGCAAGGCCTTCACGTCTTCAGTAATTGCCCTCCATAGAGAGATCCAGCATGCTGGCTGTTTTTCATCGCCTGTCAGGCCCGGGCTCTTTAGGTGGGGTAGAGGAGGGTTTACCAGCTATAATGAGGCCCCGATGATTGTTTATGGAGGACGTATGCCAACTGTCTAAACACATTAGGATTAACACTGCAACATTAGTCAGCGCAAAAGAAAATAAGTGACGTAGCAGATGTATGGATGACCACCACATTGCTTCTCAGAAAGGTACTGTTTGGCAGGGTGCACCCAGAATTCAGGAAAATGAACCAAGAGCAAAAGCAAAGGCTGTGATGGACCTGGGGAGGGTGAGTAATGAACTTTTTGCAAACTGCTGCAACAGAACAAAAACCTGTACAAAAGAAAAAAAAATTTAGAGATCTCAGTTTTATATAAAATGTGCACTTAACACTGCAAGCATCCAAATCTGCAAACCTACAGTGGAGCATGCTGGTAGTTTTTTTTTGTAAGTATTAATACTATGGTTTACCAATTGACTATGCCTCCAAATACAGATACCCTATTACCCCCTGGACCATTCCCAGGTCATTTTTTTAGTATACGGTAAATGCTTCCCTCATTGTGCACAGTCCAGAGCTGGAGATCAGGCAGCTGCACGAATAGTAACTGCAGATACCCGATACGGTGCTTCCTCAAGGGGAGGAGGTGCGTGTTTGAACAGGTGAAGCCTTAGGGATGGGGAGGGGGCTGTTCTCAATCCTCCGCCAAACACAAAGACGAGGCATGCAACATAAACAAGGAACGAAACCGCGGGAGAAAAGACCTTAATAGGGCAGGAGACGGCGCAGGCGATACGTTATCACATAGTGATTATTATTTCTGCTGACCAACCAAAACATAAAAAGTTTGGATCAGATTAGGAGCGGAGTTTACGGTCCATTACAAGACCTCAGGACCTGCGCCGAGCACTTAGATGATGGACGCAGACGAGTATACAACCACAACATGCCATTAACCGCGCATCATATCTGCAAATAATCAATTCAGGAAATAGAAACAAAGACAACTGCACAAAAAAGCTGACACTGCTACATCCATAGACACCGATACTAATGGCGAAGACTAATCTCCCTATATATAGCTGGTCAGAACCTGGGGAAGGCACCAGCAACACCTACCAGGGGTCAGATCTTCAACAAGTCACTGGATTCCTATCATATCAACGCCAAACCTGTAAAGAACATTTCTGGTTGTCAACGTCCACAACTGGTACCATGAATGATCCAATTACATGTCCATTCCAGGCACAAAGACGGCAGAATTGAGACATCTGTGAAAAATGGTCCAAGTATGGACTGATGTCCACCAAGACCACAAGGATCCTGACCCAAGGAGCATATACAAGGCTGACACGTTTGGGTTTTCTTCTTGAGATTGTGACGTTTGATCCTTGAGCTGAATGAAATGTGATAAGATCTAGTTTGACTGTTGCATGACAATATTCGCTTGGGAATGGCCGATTTTAGTCCAGATTAAAACATTTCTGGTACCATATTGGATTCTCATTATGGTTGTCTAGATCGATCTCCTAAATTCTCCATATTTTTCATAATAACTTTGGGTTTTCTTCTATAACAGTGACTTTTAGTCCTTGGACTGAATTGAGATGTCCATGAAATGGTGTCCGAATATCGATAGTCAAGTCCAGACCGACTGGTGGTCTCCTGACCCAAAAGGCATATACGAAAGGTTGATTGTGAGTCACAAGACTACTGGTTGGTCTGGCAATCACAATCCATATTTAGACAGCATTTCATGGATATCTAAATTCCACCCAAGGACCAAAAGTCAAGAAAACCCAATGTTCTTATGAAGAACATGGACACAATTTAGGAGAAAGATCTAGCCAACCATAAGGAGAATCCAAGATGGTGCCTGAAATTAAATACATTGATTAAAGTCAACCATTCCCAAGTGAGTCATGCCACAGTCCCAAACTAGACCTCACATAGGACACTGGTTTCTTGAGAGCTCAGATACAGATAAGGGAAGTAATTTTATTGTCTAGCTTTTGTCAACCACCATAGTAGATAAAACCCACAGGGCACAGATAAGAGTTGCCCAACCCGATCTTCCTGTCTACAGTCCTTGACAAGTGACCTTGAAAACACAGACAGTAAATACCAAATTTGGATGCGGGTCTTCGTGTTAAGACATACATAAGATCTACAGGCCGTCCTACACCAACAATTACAGCCCAGTATACAAAGACCTCTTCACATGTATGAGTTTCTGGTACGTATGGAATTAGTTTCCTTCAGATATCAAACGTACGTATTATAACCTAAGGCGCTGCTCACACGTCTACTTTAAGACTAACCATGTGTACCACAGGGAATGTCATCTATTCTGACGGATAAAAACTGGGCAAGGGCCAATACAAGTTTGAGGGTCCATGTATTGAAAGTATAGAAGACTTCATTCCATACCGAATGTCACGGGTGACCAAAGAGGACCATGACACATACTTGTTACTATACTGGGGTGTGAAGGGGGTTTAAGGTGTATGGGGCTTTCAGATTTATCCAAGAAATGATGGGGTCGCTACCCATGAAATGGCCTTATCTTTACCCCCTCACCTAGCCTAATCTACCAGTGCTTTCCAAATGCTCACCATGGGCGAACACATGGACAGTCAAGCATTCATGTTCATAGAGGAAAGGTGTTGTCCACCATTTTTACATTGATGGGCTATCCTTAGAATAGGTCAGTGTCTAATTGGCCGGGTCTGACACCCCGAATCTCCACTGTTGGTGGCGACCGGAAATGCTCAGTTCCGTAGCTGCCCTGACTTCTGATCGTGGCTGCGGCTCGGTACTGTACATCTGCCTCCTACTCAAATCAATAGGAGGCGGGTGTGTAGTACCCGGTCGCCATCCGCTCTAGAACTGAGCATTTCCTGCAACCAGCGCCGGCACCGAGAGGAGTCGAGATCGGTGGGGGTACTGAGTGTCGGACAATGGCTGATCAGACCTTGTTGGACTTCCTTTAGGATAGGTCAATCAATCTCAAAGTAGTGGTCAACCTCTTTAAAGATGCATTCATACTTTGTAATGTGAAGGAGGGAGGGGAGGGGGTGAATGAAACATGGCTCCAATCCAAGAAGATGCAAATCTTGGGGCCATTTTGGGGAGGTGGGTGCATGCATGTGTTGTGGGAGGTGAGGACGGGACATATTTTGCAATTTTAGGTTCTATGACCACCTTTGGAAGACCGGATCCTACTGATGAGGTGAAGTGATGTCACCCCGCGAATTCGGCACAGTATTTGGGTGACGTTACCCTTTCAGTCCTACAAACCAGTCACCTTTCACAAATAGAAACGTGACAATCGCAGGATAAGTTTCAGCCCAAGACGTGCAGCCTACAGGTTGAGGAAGGGTTTGTTTCCCTGAACTCCTCGCGCACCTGGGCAAGAAGAACAATGGTCCTTTTGTTAAAACCCGGAGGAGAAGAAGAGAGTCAGGTATTGGGAACAAAAATAAAAAAAAAAAAAAAAAATATGGAGTTTCACTTGAGTTTCAGTTACAGGGAGAGGGAAGAAGCCCTGTACAAACAGATACAAGAGGGACAGCTCACAAGATGGGGCAATGACCCCCGTAAGCCATTTACACCACCAGAAGGATGACCAGCACCCATAGAGAGGGGGAAGGGAACAAGTCCCATCAGGAACCAGGACAATGGCCCCCTGGTGATTGCCTGGAACTATCCCAACTACTATTACCACTTCAAAAGGTGGTCACTATTCACATGGATTTCATGTTCCTCTGTCCTACTAACAAGATGCAGAGCCAAGAAGGGGGACAATGGGCAGCAGAGTTAGGTTGGGGGATAAATGGCAACTTTTGTAGCATTTGCGCATAACAATCCATAGTTGTGTCTTGTGCGATTTGCATTAAATTTCCTTTTCTAAAGAAATCAATGGAACATCCAAAGATTCTAATTTGCACCGAAGTAGCCGTCCTCTAAGAAAATTGCCACAAGCAAAACACCACACCCTAAATTTAGATGTTTTGTGACTTGCATAGGTCGGTGCAACTTTATTTTTTTTACTTGCTTTAGTGGAGATATTCATTCTCACAAGGCTTTAAAGACAGGGAACGTAAATTGCGAGCTCCAATGGGGACAGTGATGTCTTTAGAATGTGGAAGGAAGCCAACAAAATTACGGGAAGAACAAAGGCTCCTTGTAGATATTATCCTTGGTGGGATTTGACACCAGGACCCCAGGGGTGCCCAAATTAGCATGGCACAATATCTGGCTACACAACACATTGAAAATTTGCCAACTTAAGGATTGGGTAGGTTGACCATTGAAATGACCTTCTCTAAAAAGTACCCCCAGGAGGATTGATAGATCACCACGCAAACCCCCTCAAATATTTTGTAACCTGCACAACCGGAGTAAAAAAAAACCCCTAAATTTTGCCAAATTCTCTAGAGTTGCACCCAGCGGTGTAACTTGAAGGTCATGGACCCCACTGTAAAACATCCAATATGACCCTCGATTAGTGCAAGTCTAATCACATTGGCCTTATGTCAATGGGACATTTTGGGCTTCTGTAGGCTTCAGGGCCCAAGTGAGATTGCAACCCCTACACCTACTCTAGTTACGTGCTTGGTGGTCCCACCCTTTGTAGAGAACCAAATCTTGATTGGTGAGGATCATACACCTTAGACAGAAGTTGTCAGATGGTTGATCAACCATTGATATTACAATCATCCCTCCGATACACTTTGGCCATATGTTCTGCATCTTTTTTTGGACCTGAACGACACCTTTTAGACAATGAGACTCCCATAGACTGGTTTGTGCAATAATATACAAAATTTCATATGGCAGAAGACTGCATTGGCTGAGCTTTAGATTAAGAGGGGCTTATACCCATTAAAATCAACATAGGAGTAGGGGAAAATATTGGCAACAGGGCTAAAAACATGGATCAGTGATCAGAAACAGTGCGATTATTAATAGATCTCTCCAACTGGGTCACAGTTAACAGTTGGGTACCACAGGGATCAGTATTGGGCCCTCTGAGATTTATTAATAAGCTTGTAGGAGGCATTGAGAGTAGAATCTCAATATCTGCCGATATTAAATTCTGCAAAGTAATCAATATAGAGGCGAATACTATGCAGAATTTAGCATCAGCAGATTCTGAGATTCTACTCAATGCCTCCTACAAGCTCATAATAAATCTTAAAAAGAGGGCCCAATACTGATCCCTGTGGTACCCAACTGTTAATTGTGACCCAGTTAGAGAATAATTTATTTGGATCAACTTCCATAAAGTTTAACACCTAGCCTATGTCAAATTTCATCCTTAAACTATGAAAGAACCATGGTGAACCCATCTTCAAGGGATGCTGGGTTAGAAGAGTGGGCGTTTTGAGTTACAGAAGATGTCTGGAGCATCTTACGCCACTGTCCCAACTAAACATATGCAGACTTGGCTCAGCTGAGTATGCACGTATATTGGGATATTAGGGGAGGGGAGGGATTTGTCAGCTGACTGCTAAGGGGAATAGGTCAGCATTTCCATGAAAGGTGCTAAATATACTTACAAAGTGTGATACCATCCACTAATCCACTATATTTGCTATAGTGTGCACATTAGCAGGATTGCCCATTGTGTGCCGAAGTACAACCGGCTGCCAGAAGAAATGAATTATATTACATTCCCAAACAATGATAAGATAAGACCTGTGCAAACAGCTCACAAGGCCAGACTCCTAACCTGACCCCCTCATACTGCAGGAATGCGGCTAAGACCCTCAGGAATCCCATATTATTTATAATAAAACAAAGCAGAACCCAAAACCCGGATGTCACAACCTGCGAGGAGCGGCGGGGATATAAAGTATCAGGCTGGGAAATAAGACACAACAGAAACTAGGTGACAAAACATCTGTTTATAAAAGGAAGGAGAGGATAAGAAAGACCTGGCAGGTAACCCGAGCCCTGGTATGCGGGGAGGGGGATGGGTGTGATCCGGGCAGGTTGTGATGCCTTCTAGTCGGTGAGAAGAGACAACCCACAATGCATCACTTCAATATTTCAAAAAATTCTCTCAACGCTCATTACAGGGGAGTCAAGGTGCAACATGCTGCACAGTATATCACCACCGCATACCGGAGAGCAGTACACTGCCGAGCACCAAGAAGAGCCTGGAGCAAAAACGGACAGATCGTGATCTATTCTGATGTCAGTATGAGAAAATTATATATAGGAAGTCATTAAAAACCTATTGAAGACAGGACACATGGGCATCTGTGCATCGGAGAATACACCAGGATCAGTAATTAAATGGACGTAAACCCTGCAAATTATAAAGGACAATGCAAAAAAAAAAAATATATATGCAAAACACAAAAATACATATTTTATTATTATATTTATAATATGCAAAACACAAAAAGAAATACATTAAAAATATAATAAAATGATAATATATTTATAATACTGTATTTCTCTTTTTGGGTTTTGCATAAATATACATTATAAAAATCTAAATAAAAAATATATATTTTTTTAGATTTTTATATACACACATTATATATTGTGTGCATATGTATATAAAAATCTAATTTTTTTTATATATATTTTTTTTATTTAGATTTCTATATACATATACACATATATTATATATAATATATATATATATATATATATATATATATATATATATATATATATATATATATTAAAAAAAGTACACACTATAAATAAAATATAGATTCTCTTTTTGGGTTTTGCATGTTTTTTCCTCCCATGCGCTGGTGATATGATTGATATAACAGCTAGACACCCCACCTGCACCTAAACTCATAGGACTGCAACACCATGCACACACAGGAGTCTGAAACAACTAGTGCGGGAAGGAAGGAGTTAACCTGTTGCAACATCTGAGAAGCCGCATCAACATTCCACCATTTATTAACCTCTACACCGCTAGGTGCAAACAGCTCCCAAGGCTGGAAGAATGGAGGGGGGTGGCAGGGGAGACCAGGGGTGTTAGGACTTACCTGTCCCAAGCTTTCTATCCTTCTTTAACTCCCTGCGGTCCGCAGCTATGATATACTCCTGCAAAGAGAAGCCAGACTGACAAGCCAGAGAGCTGGCAGTCATGAAGGTCAACACCTAGAGAGAAAGAAAAAAAAAATAATATAATATATGGGGGCCCTCAGAAGAGCCACCTTGTCGTGGCTGGTGGGCTCACATGCATTGGCCAAAAGTATCAAAGTGTACAATATATGATACAATGCCTACAGACGTACTAGCACATGCAGTATGATAGTTATGTTTATTACACAGTATAATATATATATATATATATATATATATATATATATATATATATATATATATATATATATATATATATATATATATATATATATATATATATATATATGGAGGGGTGCTGCTTTTAAATAAAAATGTATACACCCCATGAAAAAAAACCCTCTCAAAAAAGGGTGATCAAGAGATTACATATACTGTACATAGCCAAAGACATACAGATAGGGACTCTAGATTGTGAGCCCCAATGGGGACAGTGTTGCCATTGTGTGAAGCGCTGTGGAATTAACAGCACTATATAAAATGAATAAAATAAATAATATTTTGCAAGACCTACTCTAGATAATTAGCTGCTTTTCAGAGCAGTTACACTACATAGCATTGTTGCCTGTGTATACACAAAAAAAAAAAAACAAAAAAAAACTACTTTAGAGTAGTAAAAGTATAATTACAAATCAAAACTTGGGTTATACATTGGGGTGTTTTTTATTTACTCCATTATAAAAGTCCTTAGAGTAACAGGAGAATGTGTAATAAAAATGCCATGGTGAAGAAAAATGAATATATTTTTTTTCTCACCAATGCATTTTATTACACATCCTCCTGTTACTCTAAGGACTTTTATTATGGAGTAAATAAATAAAAAAAAAAAACAAAAAACCATTGTATAACCCAAATTTGATCTGTAATTATACTATAAAAACAATATACATAAAGTTTTTTTTCATTCAACATGGCGATATGCACAAAGTTGACTCCAATAATAAATTTAAGGGTTAAAAAAAATTATATTTTTTTAACCTTTAACTTATTGGAGTCAATTTTGTCCCCATGATTGAGAAAAAAAAAAAAAAATAATACACATCTATAATTTTTTTTTTCTCAATCAAGGGGACAAAATTGACTCCAATCAGTTAAGGGTTAAAAAATATATTTTTTTAACCCTTCACAATTATTGGAGTCAATTTTGTCTATATCCCCATGATGAACAAAAAAAAAAAAAATTATATATATATTTTTATTTTTTCCTCCATTCATGGGGATATAAACAAATAGACTCCAATAATTAATAGAGTGTCCTAAGGGTTAATAAAAACAAAAAAAAAAAAAACCAACAAAAAAAAAACCACAGATGGACACAACTCCATTGCAAAAAGTTTATCTAGCAGAGGAAAGGGTTAATAGAAAAAAAAAAAAAAAAAGCCCCTTGAACCCGGATTCCCCCGACCCCGGGGCCCCGCATATTCCCGGGTCACATGCTGCACCCCGAAAAGTCACAGTAAATAAAAACGGACCGGCTATTGAGTCGCGCTCCAGCAGACCCCCTCCAGCGTGCAGGACCGCGCCCGCTCCGGGGAGAGGGGTAAAGCACGCAACTACATCCGAACCCTCCGGTCCGACATTGCTGGGGAGCGTTACCTGTAGCGCGCAGAGTAGCGCCCCGGGGCTCCGGCCCGGGCGGGGTGCCCCGTGTGTCCGCATGTGTCCCCGTGTGTCCGCGCCGCCGCCTCTATCACCGTCCGGATCCTCTCGCTTCTCTTTAACTCTGAGCTCCAGGTGAGCCGGGCAGAGCGTGACGTAGTCAGGTGAGCGCACTGATTGGCTGATTCAAACGTCAATCATTAACGCTGGCCTCCTTTTCCCCGCCCCTGGGTGTGAAGACCACGTGACTGGGGATTTCTAGGACAGGACGCCTAGCTGCGCGTTTCTCTATTCCTCCTTGTGAGGAAATTTAGTTTATTTTTTCCTTATGTAATTTCTTTGCCAGACAGTAATTTTTGTATTTTTTTTTGCCATTAATTATAAGTAAACATGTGGAAAAGTTGAGGGGAGTACAAATATGGCCGCCACTGGGGTAGTTTCCCTCAGCTTTTGTTATAAAGCTTGGCCAATTGCCCACAATCACTGATGAGCGAGCATGCTCAGCACAGCTCTGTACTTGGCCGAGTGTCGCGGTGCTCAAGTACCATGATCGAGTTCCCGCCACTCATGTTTCGCAGCTGTTAGCCAATCAACATGCAGGGACTACCTGCCATAGACGGTAATGCCATTGCCATGTTGGCTACTGGCATTACTGTGATTGGCTGGCTCCCATCGCGTCATTGGGTCCTATATGAGATTTGGGGCGCGAGGCTCAGCACACTGCTGTTCAGTTGATGTGGGAGGGAGAGCCTAGATTAGAGCAGAGTTGTACACTTTCACCCTTCAGTCCCTTTCATGAGGCACTAAAGGATTTTTAGCCTTCTTTAACCTAATAAGAAATCATTTTAAAAAACGGCGTATGTCCCCCCTATTTTTTATAGCCAGCCAAGGTAAAGCAGACAGCTGGGGGCTGGCATTATCAGGCTGAGGAGACCCATGGTTATTTGGCCCTTCCCAGCCTAAAAATAGCACCCCACAGCCGCCCCAGAACCTCTGCTACCTGTCTGCGGTCTCCAGAGAGTCTTCTGTCTGCCTATGGCTTCCATTAGCTCTACTACCTGTTTCCGGGCTTCCAGTACCTCTGCTACCTGTCTGAAGCTTCCAGGACGTCTCCTCTCTGCCTGCAGCTTCCAGTACCTCTGTTACCTGTTTCCGGTCTTCCAGGACTTCTGCTACCTGTCTGTGGTCTCCAGGATGTCTTGTCTGACTGTGGCTTCCAGTACCTCCATTACCTGTTTCCGGTCTTCCAGTACCTCTGCTACCTGTCTGTAGTCTCCAGGATGTCTTTTGTCTGACTGTGGCTTCCAGTACCTCTGCTACTGGTTTCCGGTCTTCCATGATCTCTGCTACCTGTCTGTGGTCTACAAGACGTCTTTTGTTTGACTGCGGCTTCCAGCACCTCTGCTACTGGTTTCCAGTCTTACAAGATCTCTGCTACCTGTCTGCGTAATCGTATACAGGACATCTTGGTAATTCCCCGTGCCTAGCGTGACACTATTATTGGTGTACTATTCCTCTATATAGCATGTTTGTTACGAAGTAGGGAGTAATGTGCACAGTGAAAGGGAAACCCTGTGTCTAGGGAAGGGGAAGATGGTGACCCCCTGACCAAACCTACTGCTTGTCCCTTGGGTCCCTCACCACCCTAGATAGGTTCTGCACCTATGTGCCAAGTCGGATACCTGACCCTAGGTATCCCTAGTGCTGGTCCCTGGAGTCCCTCATCACCCTAGATAGGTTCTGTACCTATGCGCCAAGTCACATACCTGACCCTAGGTATCTCTAGTGCTGGACCCTAAATGGGGAACGGATGGGATGAGCTCTTTGTCAATTCCACTAAACGCCATATTCAACACAAGGAGGACACACAGGAGGAAAAGCATGAACTACTTATCTACAGATGACTCAGGTAGAAGTTCAGCAGTTTTCACCAACGATACCACAGAGGAGTACAAGCCACCTACTTGCAACCTGGGCTTGAAAGAACCGAATAATATTACCAGCACCAGTCCAGGGAAGATGGGAGTATTTAAACACCAAGGGAATACTAATGATCAGCAACTGGGTGGAAGGCGAGCTCCTACTGGGTCCAAAAGTGAGAGAGATGAATTCAGCAGGAAAGCTACCTACCACTGAATATTGACAGCAGGAACAATGGAAAGTCAGGGAGCATTCTGCGCAGCCAACACTGTGACCTTCTATGGCCAGAAACCATATGACTGTCTGTCATATGTGACACACCCGTGACAACTAGGCACAAAGAAAGGATATTTTTATGCATGCTTTTTTTTTTCTACCCCAATATCTCCCCCATAAAAAATACACCACAAAATGAAATATAGCAACGTTTCGGGTTATGTACCCTTCATCAGGCATCAATAGGGTATAGGTGGAATATCTTCTTAGATAAGATCAATGGGGAAAAAAATCCACTTTGGATATGAAATATGGAAAGCCCCTTTAACTAGATTGTCACATTTTAGCAATCACTTGATGGTCGCCGAGAGCACAAATTTAGAGTTTCACATCCAACAATAATGAAAACAAAAAATAAATTCATATGACCAGATGATAAGGAAGTGGGAAACCTAAAGACGTGGTGTGAAAACCATTATTAATGTTGGTCAGAAGGGGGAATTTCCTTCTCTGTCCTTATGGAGGTTCACATACTTTCATTGATTATTATTTTGGGGTTTTTTTTGCCAATCTTGTATAGAAATAGAGAATAATGACATCAATGTGGGGACCGGATTATTAGATGTGTTCGGGATTATTGGGCAAAGATATATAAGGCTTTGAAAATGGAGGATATGACCGACTTTCATCTATTATGTATGGTCATAGCTATCCGAAAATAAGACCTACCCTGGCAGGATATTTAGAGTATTCTTGAAATGTAAGCCCTACTCCAAAAAATAAGTCCTAGTTACAGTCAGGGCTGGGGTGTGTGGGGGGCAAAATGGGCAAACATTTCTATTCCGAGCTTAAGACTGCTTATGGACCTTTGACCATGATGTCACCAAAGGTCCTTAAACTGTTGGAATCTAGAAGAGCTGAAGAGGTGACAGTACCATATTTGCAGTGTGTGTATATACTGTACATATGTGTCGCGCCCAGGGATATGGGGTACTCGGTTCCGGGCAGTGTCTCTCTTGGGAATGTCACGGTGGTGGGGGCCGTTACCCGGTTCCGTGCCCTGAGCCCTTTTTGTAATGGGGGATATTTACAGGGAATTGTTGGCTAAAGTTTATACATGACGCCACTTGCGGTGTTGCGGTTAAGTGTAGGGAACCGCCACTGCAAAATGTCTCTACTGGGGCTGATGGTATTGGCAGCTAGAATGGTAGACCCTCCACAAGTAGGGTATTGCCCAGCGGGTGTATGGTGTGGTGGGCGTCGGAAGATGGAGTCCAGACTGGTATTCAGTGCAACTGGTCTACTCACTTTCGGAAGGTGTTGGCTGGCTGCCCGAGGCCGTCTGGTTTCGCCTCCAGGTCCCCTTCATCCCAGTGCCAGTCTGGTTCTTTGGTACCTTCTTCCCCTGCACCAGTCTCTGGTAAGTGGGTCCCCGTGGTATAGAACACTGGGGATCCCTGTTCTGTGGTTTATCCTCTTCTATCCGCCTGATGGTAGCGTGAATCCTGTGGGGTTGGAGTCTCTGGTCCTCTCCCTTTGCTACTGAGTCTTCGGATTATTTAGGGTCAGCAAGGTCCTTGATGGTCCCCTTTTCTCTGCATGTGTTAACAGGTCGTCTTGAAGCTCTTTCCTGTCCTAGGGTCCTGTACCCCGTCAGTGCATAGTTCCGGGAGTACTCCACCGTACTCCACCGGCAACCACTTCTCTTGGGTACCAGGTCACTGTCAACCCGAGTCAGGACGTTGCTCAGTCACACCTTCACACTCTACTGTCAACTCTATTCTGACTACTCTCCACAGTCTGCCCCTCCCATCTGTCAACTAGTGGACTGGACTGGCTCCACCTCTAGGCGGCCATCCATTGGTCCCACCCTAGCTAAGTACCATTGTGTGGGGGAATGGTGGAGAAAAACTGGGATTACCTGGGTTTTTGTTGGTATCGGCACTGGGGTTCTGGGTCCCTAAGGGGGTAGGCCCTGCGTCCTGGTGAGGATGCAGAACCTTGTAGCACCCTGAAGGGTTCAGGGGTGCTACATATGTATGTGCCGTGTACGTGATGGCATGGTGACAACAAATAATGTAAGACCCTGTCTTATTGACCACCCTCACCCATACACATGCACAGAGTGTGATGGCAGTTTTTCTCTCTGAGAACAATTTGATTGGGATGCTGAAGTCCAGTTGCCCGATTTTGGCTCTCACACCCCCGACATCTGTGCATGAGAGTGTAAGGCCGACTTTGCACACTACGACATCGCAGGTGCGATGTCGGTGGGGTCAAATCGAAAGTGACGCACACGCAAATCCTTTTTGATACGATTAATGAGCGCAAAAGCGTTGTTATCATATCATCGGTGTAGGGTCCAACATTTCCATAATGACGTTGACGCGACGGTCCGATGTTGTTCCTCGTTCCCGCGGCAGCACACATCGCTCCGTGTGACACCGCAGGAACGAGGAACATCTCCTACCTGCGTCCCGCCTGCAATGCGGAAGGAAGGAGGTGGACGGGATGTTTACGTCCCGCTCATCTCCGCCCCTCCGCTTCTATTGGCCGCTTGCCGTGTGACGTCGCTGTGACGCCGCACAACCCGCCCCCTTAGGAAGGAGGCGGGTCGCCGGCCAGAGCGCCGTCGCAGGGCAGGTGAGTGCATGTGAAGCTGCCGTAGAGATAATGTTCGCTACGCCAGCTATCACAAGATATCGCTGCTGCGACGGGGGCGGGTACTATCGTGTTCGACATCGCAGCATCAACTTGCGATGTCGCAGCGTGCAAAGTACCCCTAAGAAGCCCACCCATACACATTAAATTGACCAACTGTGTATGCCCCCCTTAAAAAGGTGCCAGCATGGTGTCAAAATGAAAAAGTAAACATACCCACCAATGCCCAATCACTGCTATGTGTCGCTGCACAGGTCCCCAACTGCTTTTCTCTCTTCCAGTGGGGCCATTGGACATCGCTGCTACCAGTGATTGACTGCAGAGGTCATGTTAAGGTTAGGATCACATCTGCACCATTACAGTGATTCTATCCTCAGATGTGATCCCTAGTAGAGTGTTGGATCCTTTACATCATATCTTTGCCATCTTCCGTGTTCTGCAGTTGCGGAAACTTTCATTGGATTTATTTGATGACAGAAGAATGTAGACTATTAAGTTTTGAGTTTTCGTAACTCGTATAAGTAGATCAGATACCCCGAGGGTTCATTCCCATAGAACGTGCTTACTGCAGACCTCCGGCTGCTGAGGTCCCGCGGTGATATCTGTACGGTATCTACCCCTACAGATAGATTTGCACATTTCATCTTCGGCATTACAAAGAGTGAGAAATTTGCACCTACGTTTACAGAATAAGTTGACCTGTTGCAGCTCTCAATCCACGGATGTGACTTGTCACACTTGAGAGCAAAATGATCAGGCATGTTGAAATCTAACATGCCCCATCCTTCTTTTCCCCACATGGCTCTGGAAAATTGCTTTCGGCAACTCACAATTGCTGGTGCTGTTACAGTCCCTGTGTGTGTCTGAACCGGAAATCATATATTCCTTTGAAGTTATAATGCAGGTGTCACACGGACGTTTTTATAAACATCGCCGACTGTCATAGCGGCATCGGGATATGTTCAGACTACAGATTCTGACACTCTGCCTGATAACTTCTCTGATGTCTGTAATCATTAAAGGCAGACTTGTTTCGTTGACCAAGAGATTGATAGTTCATAAGCAGGTTAGCAAGAGTTAATCCTGCTGGTCTGCTTGTGAGTCTCCTTTGATCACATGTTGTGTGGGAGCCAATCACATTGAATCCCCTCCTATATATGCTGGCTAGAGTCTTCCTTCTATGCCAGCTATAGTTAATCTAAGCTGGTCTGGTGAGTGGTCTGGTGTGGTCTGGTGATCTATATTAACTAGTGGTTGTAGTTAGAGTTGAGCGGACTTCTAATAATCCGGGTCCAGCGGATCCGTCGTGGCTTGGAAAAGAAGTCCGGATCCGATCCGGAATCCGGACCATGTATGTATATGGGGAGGAGAGAGAGAGAGAAAAAAAATATATCCCGAATCCGGATCGTGTAGCCGGATTCCCGCGTCCAGGTCGGACCCGGATTGGACGCTGAAACCGTGCGGATCCAGATTTTTACAGTTTGGATCCGCTCAACACTAGTTGTAGTACTTGTTGCTGTGTGCGGTTGTGGAGTTAATCCTTGTTGTCTTTTTTTTTTTCCAACCTTCCTGCTCTTGCTTTTCTCCTGAGCCTCTCATTGTTTGTCCCTGTGTGTTTGCAGTGTGTCAGAATTTTGTTTTTCCCCTGTCTGTCTTAATCTGTGTTTCCATCTCACTTGTGCCCCTTCCAACCCTGGTGGGAGAGGGGAATCAGATTAGTTCTGGTCAGGAGCACAGCCAGAAACTGTGTCCGGTTGTTAAGTTAACCCTTGTTGTCTTTTTGTTGCTACCTTTCTGCTCTTGTTTTTCTCGTGAGTCTTTTATTGTTTGTTCCTGTGTGTTTGCAGTGTGTCAGAGTTTTGGTTTTCCCCTGTCTGTGTTTGTGTTTTCATCTTACTTGCGCCCCTTTCCTTCCCTAGTGGGAGAGGGGAATCAGATTAATTCTGGTCAGGAGCACATCAAGGCACTGTGTGTGGTTCTTGGGTTAACCTGTGTTGTCATTTTGTTGCCACATTTCTGCTCTTGCTTTTCTCCTTAGTCTCTCATTGTTTGTTCCTGTGAGTTTGCAGTGTGTCAGAGTTTTGGTTTTCCCCTGTCTGTCTTTATCTGTGTTTTCATCTCATTTGTGCCCTTTCCTTTCCTGGTGGGAGAGGGGAATCAGATTAATTCTGGTCAGGAGCACAGCCAGGCACTGTGTGCGGTTCTTGAGTTAACCCTTGTTGTCTTTTTATTGCTACCTTTCTGCTCTTGATTTTCTCCTGAGTCTCTCATTGTTTGTTCCTTTGTGTTTTAGCATAGCCAGGCACTTGACTCAGGCATCTCCACCAGTAGAGGTAAACTGAGGTTAGGGATAGCCTAGGGACCCATAGTATGAGGGAGAGCATAGGTCCCGCTGTCCCTTGCTTTCTTACAGTCACATCGTGACAGCAGGAGCGCAAAAAAAAAAAAAAGCGCTGTGTCCAGCTCTTGAAAGCAGTAGGAGTGATAGACAGAGAATCCATTAATTCCTGCAAAACTAAATATAATGATATTTTAAGGTGAAAATCCCCTTGAAATGATATTTAAAGGGGATGTCCAGCTCCTAACTTTTATATTTTTTTTTTACCAAGAGCTTTAGACTGGGGGAAAAAAAAAATTATATATATATATATATATATATAAAAAAATTTATTTATTTTTTATTTTATTTCTTCTTTTATATATACATATATATATATATATATATATATATATATTTATATCTATATATATATAGTTTTGGGAGGGAGATCTGATGTGCCAGTCATGTGAGACCTAACGTAGAAGCCGCATCAAATCGTAATGGAAGTGCATTGGGGGCGTGGCAGAAACAGGCCAAGTGCATTGACACGCCCACAGTGCACTCCCAGCCTGATTTGCATATGGCTTCTGTGCTAGCTTCCTCATGAATATCTCTACAAAAAAATGCTATCATTTTTACTTTCATACCAATACTGCTATAGTGCTGATGTATTCTGCCTTTAGGGAAACCTAACTCGTCATCCATTTGAAGATAAGTTCTTTCCTTGAAAGGAAAGTATCTTTATAAGTAGCATTTCCTCCGAGCTGTTAATCTTCAGTCTGTCCATGAGATGATTGATGTGCTCTTCTGTCTTTAGAGATCTCCTCCGTATTGTTATTACCTTTTATTGTACTACTAGTAATTCCATAATATACATCATGTGCCCAAATGCAGAAGAGCAGCGTCGGGGATTTCAGTTCCCTGCAGCCATGATGCAGCGTGTTTTGCGTTCTGTGATGGGAAATGTGCCAAAAAGTTGGACATGAGACATGACAGGAGCGATCTTCACAAATGAATCATGATAAGGTTTACTCATTATCAGGCTTCCTTGTGGGTTTCATGGAGGTGGGTGGAGAGGTTCCGGGACTCGGTTTAGGATGAGATCAGTGGGTTACAGCTCTGACCCCCACACCACTGTTGCCTTTTTTGTAATGATGCCTTGTTTCCCGGTGTTTATGACTTTTCTACATGTGACATATGACAGATGTGAATATCCTCGAGCGTGTTTCCATATGACTTGTTTGTTCTCTTTGAGAAGCATCATACTTCATATGGAAACCCCTGTAATCCCATTAAAGGGATGTATAATCTAAATCGATGTTGTAATCCCTCTTCGCGGTCCATGCAACTTATTAGTTTTTTTTTCGTGATATCTTGTTTTTTTTCTTGGATTTTGGATTATTTCTGCAGAGAGTTGTCTGTGTCAGCAACTTACGTTTGTAACGCGCACTTTTTTTCTCGCAAAACTGAGGGAATATAGGGGTGCGTCTTACAAACCGCATATGGCTTACCGGGGCAGCAGTGGTGGTGCAGGGTTCGGCGATACGCAAGGCTCGGAGGTGGTGTCACTGCAGTGGAGCAGCTCAGGAGGGTCAATGGAGGGTTGGCGATACTGCGGGTTTGTGGGGTGTCACGGCGGCAGGCGCCACTGATCTTCCAGCGGGCTTGGAGGAGGGGGTGTTGCGACTCAAGAGGGTCAGCGTGCAGCAGCGGAGGGTCGGAGATACTGCGGGCTTGTGGGGTGTTGCAGCGGCGGGCGCCATTGATCTGCCGGCAGACTGCAGGCTGCTTTGAATTGCCGGAGGTTGATGCGATGGACTTCAAGAAAATGGCTGTGGAGGCCAATCTGCGCACGCGCCGCCTCTGTGGCCATTTTCTTGAAGTCTATTGTGTCAACCGCGAGCAATTTAATGGAACCTGCAGTCCACCAGCAGATCAATGGTACTCGCTGCCGCGACACCCCACAAGCCCGCAGTATGTCCGACTATCCGCTGCCGCACACTGACCCTTTTGAGACGTGACACCCCCTCCTCTGAGCCCGCTGGCAGATCAAGATCAATGGCGCCCACTGCCATGACACCCCAAGAGCCTGCAGTATCTCTGACCCTCCGCACACTGACCCTCCTGAGACGTGACACCACCTCCTCCAAGTCCACAGCATCGCTGACCCTCCTGAGCTGCGACACCCTGTCCTCCGAGCCCGCAGTATCGCTGACCCTCCTGAGCTGCGACACCCCCTCCTCCGAGCCCGCAGTATCGCTGACCCTCCTGAGCCGCGACACCCCCTCCTCCAAGTCCACAGCATCGCTGACCCTCCTGAGCCGTGACACCCCCTCCTCCAAGTCCACAGCATCGCTGACCCTCCTGAGCCGCGACACCCCCTCCTCCAAGTCCACAGCATCGCTGACCCTCCTGAGCCGCGACACCCCGTCCTCCAAGTCCACAGCATGGCTGACCCTCCTGAGCTGCGACACCCCCTCCTCCAAGTCCACAGCATGGCTGACCCTCCTGAGCCGCGACACCCCCTCCTCCAAGTCCACAGCATCGCTGACCCTCCTGAGCCGCGACACCCCGTCCTCCAAGTCCACAGCATGGCTGACCCTCCTGAGCTGCGACACCCCCTCCTCCAAGTCCACAGCATCGCTGACCCTCCTGAGCCGCGACACCCCCTCCTCCAAGTCCACAGCATGGCTGACCCTCCTGAGCCGCGACACCCCCTGCTCCAAGTCCACAGCATGGCTGACCCTCCTGAGCTGCGACACCTCCTCCTCCAAGTCCACAGCATCACTGACCCTCCTAAACTGCAACACCCCCTCCTCTAAGCCCATTGGCAGATCAATGGCGCCCGCCACCGTGACACCCCATGAGCCCGCAGTATCACCGTCCCTCTGACCCTCTGCACACTGACCCTCCTGAGCCGCGACACCTCCTCCTCCGAGCCTGCAGCATCGCTGACCCTGC
This sequence comes from Anomaloglossus baeobatrachus, assembly GCF_048569485.1. Taxonomy (NCBI): domain Eukaryota; kingdom Metazoa; phylum Chordata; class Amphibia; order Anura; family Aromobatidae; genus Anomaloglossus; species Anomaloglossus baeobatrachus. Next base: position 188,085,828 of record NC_134362.1, on the reverse strand, counting down.
CTCCTATGACCTTCCAGAGCCGCTCCACCACCGCCGTTCCCCCCTGGTGAACTAATATAAGAGGCACTGGCATAAGACGGACGCTCATTTTAACAGCAAAATTTTTTTTTTCCTATTTTCCTCCTTCAAATTTGGGGTGCGTCTTATAATCCAGTGCGTCTTATAAAACGAAAAATACGGTACTTTCCTCTCCCTCTGTTTGAATACACATGCACGCTCAGCTAATCGAGCATGCCTGTGAAGAGGAGATTGTTAGAAATAACGAGTGTGTATGGGCTCCTTTACGGGCTATATTTACATGTTCCTGCTGTGGATGTAACATACAGCACTTCTGTGGCCTGCGGCCTTTTCAAGTGAAGTTGGGCAGGGTCTTTAATAATAGATAAGGACAATACATTACAATAGATTACTTCTCCGAGCAAACAGCCAGCAAATCCCCCAACCTACTGCAGTAACAACCGGGGGGAAATCCGCACATAGGACAGCGCTGGTGGCACCGGCATCACGTGTGTCATCGGCATCTGTGGCATGAAGGTCCCAGGGGGACACTAATATGTGGACATTGTGACTAGCTATACTATACACAGTTGCCTTTGTTATGGGGGCACTGGTTGGTGATTTATGACCTAATTGTTATGGGAGCATTGTAGCAGGTAATCTTATTGTTAGCTATTGTGGGGGGCTCTGCAGCCGGCTCTGGTATAGGACCACAGGAATTTTTGATATTGTATGAGAGCACAGGGGCTGACACTGCTATGGGGGCACTACAGCAGGTACTGTTACGGGGGTAGTGTTGTGAGCTATTGTATAAGGGCATTGTGACTGGCACTGTTATGGGGCACTGTAGTGAGCTATTGTAAAGGGCATTGTGGTTGACACTGTTATGGGGCACTGTAGTTAGCTATTGTAAAGGGCATTGTGGTTGACACTGTTATGAGGCACTGTAGTTAGCTATTGTATAAGGGCATTGTGGCTGACACTGTTATGGGGCACTGTAGTGAGCTATTGTAAAGGGCATTGTGGCTGGCACTGTTATGGGGCACTGTAGTGAGCTATTGTAAAGGGCATTGTGGCTGGCACTGTTATGGGGCACTGTAGTGAGCTATTGTAAAGGGCATTGTGGCTGGCACTGTTATGGGGCACTGTAGTTAGCTATTGTAAAGGGCATTGTGGCTGGCACTGTTATGGGGCACTGTAGTTAGCTATTGTAAAGGGCATTGTGACTGGCACTGTTATGGGGCACTGTAGTTAGCTATTGTAAAGGGCATTGTGGCTGGCACTGTTATGGGGCACTGTAGTTAGCTATTGTAAAGGGCATTGTGACTGGCACTGTTATGGGGCACTGTAGTTAGCTATTGTAAAGGGCATTGTGGCTGGCACTGTTATGGGGCACTGTAGTTAGCTGTTGTATAAGGGTATTGTGACTGACACTGTTATGGGGCACTGTAGTTAGCTATTGTAAAGGGCATTGTGGCTGGCACTGTTATGGGGCACTGTAGTTAGCTATTACAAAGGGCATTGTGGCTGGCACTATTATGGGGCACTGTAGTTAGCTATTGTAAAGGGCATTGTGGCTGACACTGTGATGGGGCACTGTAGTGAGCTATTGTAAAGGGCATTGTGACTGACACTGTTATGGGGGCACTGTAGTTAGCTATTACAAAGGGCATTGTGACTGGCACTGTTATGAGGCACTGTAGTTAGCTGTTGCATAAGGGTATTGTGGCTGGCACTGTTATGGGGCACTGTAGTTAGCTATTGTAAAGGGCATTGTGGCTGGCACTGTTATGGGGCACTGTAGTTAGCTATTGTAAAGGGCATTGTGGCTGGCACTGTTATGGGGCACTGTAGTTAGCTATTGTAAAGGGCATTGTGGCTGACACTGTTATGGGGGCACTGTAGTTAGCTATTACAAAGGGCATTGTGACTGGCACTGTTATGAGGCACTGTAGTTAGCTGTTGCATAAGGGTATTGTGGCTGGCACTGTTATGGGGGCACTGTAGTTAGCTATTGTAAAGGGCATTGTGGCTGACACTGTTATGGGGCACTGTAGTTAGCTATTGTAAAGGGCATTGTGGCTGGCACTGTTATGGGGCACTGTAGTTAGCTATTGTAAAGGGCATTGTGGCTGGCACTGTTATGGGGCACTGTAGTTAGCTATTACAAAGGGCATTGTGGCTGGCACTGTTATGGGGCACTGTAGTTAGCTATTACAAAGGGCATTCTGGCTGGCACTGTTATGAGGCACTGTAGTTAGCTGTTGTATAAGGGTATTGTGGCTGGCACTATTATGGGGGCACTGTAGTTAGCTATTACAAAGGGCATTGTGGCTGGCACTGTTATGAGGCACTGTAGTTAGCTATTGTAAAGGGCATTGTGGCTGGCACTGTTATGGGGCACTGTAGTGAGCTATTGTAAAGGGCATTGTGGCTGGCACTGTTATGGGGCACTGTAGTTAGCTATTGTAAAGGGCATTGTGGCTGGTACTGTTATGGGGCACTGTAGTTAGCTATTGTAAAGGGCATTGTGGCTGGCACTGTTATGGGGCACTGTAGTTAGCTATTGTAAAGGGCATTGTGGCTGGCACTGTTATGGGGCACTGTAGTTAGCTATTACAAAGGGCATTGTGGCTGGCACTGTTATGGGGCACTGTAGTTAGCTATTACAAAGGGCATTGTGGCTGGCACTGTTATGAGGCACTGTAGTTAGCTGTTGTATAAGGGTATTGTGGCTGGCACTATTATGGGGCACTGTAGTTAGCTGTTGTATAAAGGCATTGTGGCTGGCACTGTTATGGGGCACTGTAGTGAGATATTGTAAAGGGCATTGTGACTGGCACTGTTATGGGGCACTGTAGTTAGCTATTGTAAAGGGCATTGTGGCTGGAACTGTTATGGGGCACTGTAGTGAGCTATTGTAAAGGGCATTGTGGCTGGCACTGTTATGGGGCACTGTAGTGAGTTATTGTAAAGGGCATTGTGACTGACACTGTTATGAGGCACTGTAGTTAGCTGTTGTATAAGGGTATTGTGGCTGGCACTATTATGGGGCACTGTAGTTAGCTGATGTATAAGGGCATTGTGACTGGCACTGTTATGGGGCACTGTAGTTAGCTACTGTAAAGGGCATTGTGGCTGACACTGTTATGTGGCACTGTAGTTAGCTATTGTAAAGGGCATTGTGGCTGGAACTGTTATGGGGCACTGTAGTGAGCTATTGTAAAGGGCATTGTGGCTGGCACTGTTATGGGGCACTGTAGTTAGCTATTGTAAAGGGCATTGTGGCTGGCACTGTTATGGGGCACTGTAGTTAGCTGTTGTATAAGGGTATTGTGACTGACACTGTTATGGGGCACTGTAGTTAGCTATTGTAAAGGGCATTGTGGCTGGCACTGTTATGGGGCACTGTAGTTAGCTATTGTAAAGGGCATTGTGGCTAACACTGTTATGGGGCACTGTAGTGAGCTATTGTAAAGGGCATTGTGACTGACACTGTTATGGGGGCACTGTAGTTAGCTATTACAAAGGGCATTGTGACTGGCACTGTTATGAGGCACTGTAGTTAGCTATTGTAAAGGGCATTGTGGCTGGCACTGTTATGGGGCACTGTAGTTAGCTATTACAAAGGGCATTGTGACTGGCACTGTTATGAGGCACTGTAGTTAGCTATTGTAAAGGGCATTGTGGCTGGCACTGTTATGGGGCACTGTAGTGAGCTATTGTAAAGGGCATTGTGGCTGGCACTGTTATGGGGCACTGTAGTTAGCTATTGTAAAGGGCATTGTGGCTGGCACTGTTATGGGGCACTGTAGTTAGCTATTACAAAGGGCATTGTGGCTGGCACTGTTATGGGGCACTGTAGTTAGCTATTACAAAGGGCATTGTGGCTGGCACTGTTATGAGGCACTGTAGTTAGCTGTTGTATAAGGGTATTGTGGCTGGCACTATTATGGGGCACTGTAGTTAGCTGTTGTATAAGGGCATTGTGGCTGGCACTGTTATGGGGCACTGTAGTTAGCTATTGTAAAGGGCATTGTGGCTGGCACTGTTATGGGGCACTGTAGTTAGCTATTACAAAGGGCATTGTGGCTGGCACTATTATGGGGCACTGTAGTTAGCTATTGTAAAGGGCATTGTGGCTGACACTGTTATGGGGGCACTGTAGTTAGCTATTACAAAGGGCATTGTGACTGGCACTGTTATGAGGCACTGTAGTTAGCTGTTGCATAAGGGTATTGTGGCTGGCACTGTTATGGGGGCACTGTAGTTAGCTATTGTAAAGGGCATTGTGGCTGACACTGTTATGGGGCACTGTAGTTAGCTATTGTAAAGGGCATTGTGGCTGGCACTGTTATGGGGCACTGTAGTTAGCTATTGTAAAGGGCATTGTGGCTGGCACTGTTATGGGGCACTGTAGTTAGCTATTACAAAGGGCATTGTGGCTGGCACTGTTATGGGGCACTGTAGTTAGCTATTACAAAGGGCATTGTGGCTGGCACTGTTATGAGGCACTGTAGTTAGCTGTTGTATAAGGGTATTGTGGCTGGCACTATTATGGGGGCACTGTAGTTAGCTATTACAAAGGGCATTGTGGCTGGCACTGTTATGAGGCACTGTAGTTAGCTATTGTAAAGGGCATTGTGGCTGGCACTGTTATGGGGCACTGTAGTGAGCTATTGTAAAGGGCATTGTGGCTGGCACTGTTATGGGGCACTGTAGTTAGCTATTGTAAAGGGCATTGTGGCTGGCACTGTTATGGGGCACTGTAGTTAGCTATTACAAAGGGCATTGTGGCTGGCACTGTTATGGGGCACTGTAGTTAGCTATTACAAAGGGCATTGTGGCTGGCACTGTTATGAGGCACTGTAGTTAGCTGTTGTATAAGGGTATTGTGGCTGGCACTATTATGGGGCACTGTAGTTAGCTGTTGTATAAGGGCATTGTGGCTGGCACTGTTATGGGGCACTGTAGTGAGTTATTGTAAAGGGCATTGTGACTGGCACTGTTATGGGGCACTGTAGTTAGCTATTGTAAAGGGCATTGTGGCTGGAACTGTTATGGGGCACTGTAGTGAGCTATTGTAAAGGGCATTGTGGCTGGCACTGTTATGGGGCACTGTAGTGAGTTATTGTAAAGGGCATTGTGACTGACACTGTTATGAGGCACTGTAGTTAGCTGTTGTATAAGGGTATTGTGGCTGGCACTATTATGGGGCACTGTAGTTAGCTGATGTATAAGGGCATTGTGACTGGCACTGTTATGGGGCACTGTAGTTAGCTACTGTAAAGGGCATTGTGGCTGACACTGTTATGTGGCACTGTAGTTAGCTATTGTAAAGGGCATTGTGGCTGGAACTGTTATGGGGCACTGTAGTGAGCTATTGTAAAGGGCATTGTGGCTGGCACTGTTATGGGGCACTGTAGTTAGCTATTGTAAAGGGCATTGTGGCTGGCACTGTTATGGGGCACTGTAGTTAGCTGTTGTATAAGGGTATTGTGACTGACACTGTTATGGGGCACTGTAGTTAGCTATTGTAAAGGGCATTGTGGCTGGCACTGTTATGGGGCACTGTAGTTAGCTATTGTAAAGGGCATTGTGGCTAACACTGTTATGGGGCACTGTAGTGAGCTATTGTAAAGGGCATTGTGACTGACACTGTTATGGGGGCACTGTAGTTAGCTATTACAAAGGGCATTGTGACTGGCACTGTTATGAGGCACTGTAGTTAGCTATTGTAAAGGGCATTGTGGCTGGCACTGTTATGGGGCACTGTAGTTAGCTATTACAAAGGGCATTGTGACTGGCACTGTTATGAGGCACTGTAGTTAGCTATTGTAAAGGGCATTGTGGCTGGCACTGTTATGGGGCACTGTAGTGAGCTATTGTAAAGGGCATTGTGGCTGGCACTGTTATGGGGCACTGTAGTTAGCTATTGTAAAGGGCATTGTGGCTGGCACTGTTATGGGGCACTGTAGTTAGCTATTACAAAGGGCATTGTGGCTGGCACTGTTATGGGGCACTGTAGTTAGCTATTACAAAGGGCATTGTGGCTGGCACTGTTATGAGGCACTGTAGTTAGCTGTTGTATAAGGGTATTGTGGCTGGCACTATTATGGGGCACTGTAGTTAGCTGTTGTATAAGGGCATTGTGGCTGGCACTGTTATGGGGCACTGTAGTGAGTTATTGTAAAGGGCATTGTGGCTGGCACTGTTATGAGGCACTGTAGTTAGCTGTTGTATAAGGGTATTGTGGCTGGCACTATTATGGGGCACTGTAGTTAGCTGATGTATAAGGGCATTGTGACTGGCACTGTTATGGGGCACTGTAGTTAGCTATTGTAAAGGGCATTGTGGCTGGCACTGTTATGTGGCACTGTAGTTAGCTATTGTAAAGGGCATTGTGGCTGGAACTGTTATGGGGCACTGTAGTGAGCTATTGTAAAGGGCATTGTGGCTGGCACTGTTATGGGGCACTGTAGTTAGCTATTGTAAAGGGCATTGTGGCTGGCACTGTTATGTGGCACTGTAGTTAGCTATTGTAAAGGGCATTGTGGCTGGAACTGTTATGGGGCACTGTAGTGAGCTATTGTAAAGGGCATTGTGGCTGGCACTGTTATGGGGCACTGTAGTTAGCTATTGTAAAGGGCATTGTGGCTGGCACTGTTATGTGGCACTGTAGTTAGCTATTGTAAAGGGCATTGTGGCTGGAACTGTTATGGGGCACTGTAGTGAGCTATTGTAAAGGGCATTGTGGCTGGCACTGTTATGGGGCACTGTAGTTAGCTATTGTAAAGGGCATTGTGGCTGGCACTGTTATGGGGCACTGTAGTTAGCTGTTGTATAAGGGCATTGTGGCTGACACTGTTATGGGGCACTGTAGTTAGCTATTGTAAAGGGCATTTTGGCTGGCACTGTTATGGGGCACTGTAGTTAGCTGTTGTATAAGGGTATTGTGACTGACACTGTTATGGGGCACTGTAGTGAGTTATTGTAAAGGGCATTGTGGCTGGCACTGTTATGGGGCACTGTAGTTAGCTATTACAAAGGGCATTGTGGCTGGCACTGTTATGGGGCACTGTAGTTAGCTATTACAAAGGGCATTGTGGCTGGCACTGTTATGGGGCACTGTAGTTAGCTATTACAAAGGGCATTGTGGCTGGCACTATTATGGGGCACTGTAGTTAGCTATTGTAAAGGGTATTGTGGCTGACACTGTTATGGGGCACTGTAGTGAGCTATTGTAAAGGGCATTGTGACTGACACTGTTATGGGGGCACTGTAGTTAGCTATTACAAAGGGCATTGTGACTGGCACTGTTATGAGGCACAGTAATTAGCTATTGTAAAGGGCATTGTGTCTGGCACTGTTATGGGGCACTGTAGTTAGCTATTGTAAAGGGCATTGTGGCTGGCACTGTTATGGGGCACTGTAGTGAGCTATTACAAAGGGCATTGTGGCTGGCACTATTATGGGGCACTGTAGTTAGCTGTTGTATAAGGGTATTGTGGCTGGCACTGTTATGGGGCACTGTAGTGAGTTATTGTAAAGGGCATTGTGGCTGGCACTGTTATGGGGCACTGTAGTTAGCTATTGTAAAGGGCATTGTGGCTGGCACTGTTATGAGGCACTGTAGTTAGCTGTTGTATAAGGGCATTGTGGCTGGCACTGTTATGGGGCACTGTAGTGAGTTATTGTAAAGGGCATTGTGGCTGGCACTGTTATGGGGCACTGTAGTTAGCTATTGTAAAGGGCATTGTGGCTGGCACTGTTATGGGGCACTGTAGTTAGCTATTACAAAGGGCATTGTGGCTGGCACTATTATGGGGCACTGTAGTTAGCTATTGTAAAGGGTATTGTGGCTGACACTGTTATGGGGCACTGTAGTGAGCTATTGTAAAGGGCATTGTGACTGACACTGTTATGGGGGCACTGTAGTTAGCTATTACAAAGGGCATTGTGACTGGCACTGTTATGAGGCACAGTAATTAGCTATTGTAAAGGGCATTGTGTCTGGCACTGTTATGGGGCACTGTAGTTAGCTATTGTAAAGGGCATTGTGGCTGGCACTGTTATGGGGCACTGTAGTTAGCTGATGTATAAGGGCATTGTGGCTGACACTGTTATGGGGCACTGTAGTTAGCTATTGTAAAGGGCATTGTGGCTGGCACTGTTATGGGGCACTGTAGTTAGCTGTTGTATAAGGGTATTGTGACTGACACTGTTATGGGGCACTGTAGTTAGCTATTGTAAAGGGCATTGTGGCTGGCACTGTTATGGGGCACTGTAGTTAGCTATTGTAAAGGGCATTGTGGCTGACACTGTTATGGGGCACTGTAGTTAGCTATTGTAAAGGGCATTGTGGCTGGCACTGTTATGGGGGCACTGTAGTTAGCTATTGTAAAGGGCATTGTGGCTGGCACTATTATGGGGCACTGTAGTTAGCTATTGTAAAGGGTATTGTGACTGACACTGTTATGGGGCACTGTAGTGAGCTATTGTAAAGGGCATTGTGACTGACACTGTTATGGGGGCACTGTAGTTAGCTATTACAAAGGGCATTGTGACTGGCACTGTTATGAGGCACTGTAGTTAGCTATTGTAAAGGGCATTGTGTCTGACACTGTTATGGGGCACTGTAGTGAACTATTGTAAAGGGCATTGTGGCTGGCATTGTTATGGGGCACTGTAGTTAGCTATTACAAAGGGCATTGTGACTGGCACTGTTATGAGGCACTGTAGTTAGCTATTGTAAAGGGCATTGTGTCTGGCACTGTTATGGGGCACTGTAGTGAACTATTGTAAAGGGCATTGTGGCTGGCACTGTTATGGGGCACTGTAGTTAGCTGATGTATAAGGGCATTGTGGCTGACACTGTTATGGGGCACTGTAGTTAGCTATTGTAAAGGGCATTGTGGCTGGCACTGTTATGGGGCACTGTAGTTAGCTGATGTATAAGGGCATTGTGGCTGACACTGTTATGGGGCACTGTAGTTAGCTATTGTAAAGGGCATTGTGTCTGGCACTGTTATGGGGCACTGTAGTTAGCTATTGTAAAGGGCATTGTGGCTGGCACTGTTATGGGGCACTGTAGTTAGCTATTGTAAAGGGCATTGTGGCTGGCACTGTTATGGGGCACTGTAGTTAGCTGATGTATAAGGGCATTGTGGCTGACACTGTTATGGGGCACTGTAGTTAGCTATTGTAAAGGGCATTGTGGCTGACACTGTTATGGGGCACTGTAGTTAGCTATTGTAAAGGGCATTGTGGCTGACACTGTTATGGGGCACTGTAGTTAGCTATTACAAAGGGCATTGTGGCTGGCACTGTTATGGGGCACTGTAGTTAGCTATTACAAAGGGCATTGTGGCTGACACTGTTATGGGGCACTGTAGTTAGCTATTGTAAAGGGCATTGTGGCTGGCACTGTTATGGGGCACTGTAGTTAGCTATTGTAAAGGGCATTGTGGCTGGCACTATTATGGGGCACTGTAGTCAGCTATTACAAAGGGCATTGTGGCTGGCACTGTTATGGGGCACTGTAGTTAGCTGATGTATAAGGGCATTGTGGCTGACACTGTTATGGGGCACTGTAGTTAGCTATTGTAAAGGGCATTGTGACTGACACTGTTATGAGGCACTGTAGTTAGCTATTGTAAAGGGCATTGTGGCTGGCACTGTTATGGGGCACTGTAGTTAGCTATTGTAAAGGGCATTGTGACTGACACTGTTATGAGGCACTGTAGTTAGCTACTGTAAAGGGCATTGTGGCTGACACTGTTATGGGGCACTGTAGTTAGCTATTGTAAAGGGCATTGTGGCTGGAACTGTTATGGGGCACTGTAGTTAGCTATTGTAAAGGGCATTGTGACTGGCACTGTTATGGGGCACTGTAGTTAGCTATTGTAAAGGGCATTGTGGCTGGCACTGTTATGGGGCACTGTAGTTAGCTGATGTATAAGGGCATTGTGGCTGGCACTGTTATGGGGCACTGTAGTTAGCTGTTGTATAAGGGTATTGTGACTGACACTGTTATGGGGCACTGTAGTTAGCTATTGTAAAGGGCATTGTGGCTGGCACTGTTATGGGGCACTGTAGTTAGCTGTTGTAAAGGGCATTGTGGCTGGCACTGTTATGAGGCACTGTAGTTAGCTATTGTAAAGGGCATTGTGGCTGGCACTGTTATGAGGCACTGTAGTTAGCTATTGTAAAGGGCATTGTGGCTGGCACTGTTATGAGGCACTGTAGTTAGCTATTGTAAAGGGCATTGTGGCTGGCACTGTTATGGGGCACTGTAGTTAGCTATTGTAAAGGGCATTGTGACTGGCACTGTTATGGGGCACTGTAGTTAGCTATTGTAAAGGGCATTGTGGCTGGCACTGTTATGGGGCACTGTAGTTAGCTATTGTAAAGGGCATTGTGGCTGGCACTGTTATGGGGCACTGTAGTTAGCTGATGTATAAGGGCATTGTGGCTGACACTGTTATGGGGCACTGTAGTTAGCTATTGTAAAGGGCATTGTGGCTGACACTGTTATGGGGCACTGTAGTTAGCTATTGTAAAGGGCATTGTGGCTGGCACTGTTATGGGGCACTGTAGTTAGCTATTGTAAAGGGCATTGTGGCTGGCACTGTTATGGGGCACTGTAGTTAGCTATTGTAAAGGGCATTGTGGCTGGCACTGTTATGGGGCACTGTAGTTAGCTGATGTATAAGGGCATTGTGGCTGGCACTGTTATGGGGCACTGTAGTTAGCTATTATAAAGGGCATTGTGGGTGGCACTATTATGGGGCACTGTAGTTAGCTGTTGTATAAGGGTACTGTGACTGACACTGTTATGGGGCACTGTAGTGAGCTATTGTAAAGGGCATTGTGGCTGGCACTGTTATGGGGCACTGTAGTTAGCTATTGTAAAGGGCATTGTGGCTGGCACTGTTATGGGGCACTGTAGTTAGCTATTGTAAAGGGAATTGTGGCTGGCACTGTTATGGGGCACTGTAGTGAGCTATTGTAAAGGGCATTGTGGCTGGCACTGTTATGGGGCACTGTAGTTAGCTATTGTAAAGGGCATTGTGGCTGGCACTGTTATGGGGGCACTGTAGTTAGCTATTGTAAAGGGCATTGTGGCTGGCACTATTATGGGGCACTGTAGTTAGCTATTGTAAAGGGTATTGTGACTGACACTGTTATGGGGCACTGTAGTGAGCTATTGTAAAGGGCATTGTGACTGACACTGTTATGGGGGCACTGTAGTTAGCTATTACAAAGGGCATTGTGACTGGCACTGTTATGAGGCACTGTAGTTAGCTATTGTAAAGGGCATTGTGTCTGGCACTGTTATGGGGCACTGTAGTGAACTATTGTAAAGGGCATTGTGGCTGGCATTGTTATGGGGCACTGTAGTTAGCTATTACAAAGGGCATTGTGACTGGCACTGTTATGAGGCACTGTAGTTAGCTATTGTAAAGGGCATTGTGTCTGGCACTGTTATGGGGCACTGTAGTGAACTATTGTAAAGGGCATTGTGGCTGGCACTGTTATGGGGCACTGTAGTTAGCTGATGTATAAGGGCATTGTGGCTGACACTGTTATGGGGCACTGTAGTTAGCTATTGTAAAGGGCATTGTGGCTGGCACTGTTATGGGGCACTGTAGTTAGCTGATGTATAAGGGCATTGTGGCTGACACTGTTATGGGGCACTGTAGTTAGCTATTGTAAAGGGCATTGTGTCTGGCACTGTTATGGGGCACTGTAGTTAGCTATTGTAAAGGGCATTGTGGCTGGCACTGTTATGGGGCACTGTAGTTAGCTATTGTAAAGGGCATTGTGGCTGGCACTGTTATGGGGCACTGTAGTTAGCTGATGTATAAGGGCATTGTGGCTGACACTGTTATGGGGCACTGTAGTTAGCTATTGTAAAGGGCATTGTGGCTGACACTGTTATGGGGCACTGTAGTTAGCTATTACAAAGGGCATTGTGGCTGACACTGTTATGGGGCACTGTAGTTAGCTATTGTAAAGGGCATTGTGGCTGGCACTGTTATGGGGCACTGTAGTTAGCTATTGTAAAGGGCATTGTGGCTGGCACTGTTATGGGGCACTGTAGTTAGCTATTGTAAAGGGCATTGTGGCTGGCACTATTATGGGGCACTGTAGTTAGCTATTGTAAAGGGCATTGTGGCTGGCACTGTTATGGGGCACTGTAGTTAGCTGATGTATAAGGGCATTGTGGCTGACACTGTTATGGGGCACTGTAGTTAGCTATTGTAAAGGGCATTGTGACTGACACTGTTATGAGGCACTGTAGTTAGCTATTGTAAAGGGCATTGTGGCTGGCACTGTTATGGGGCACTGTAGTTAGCTATTGTAAAGGGCATTGTGGCTGGCACTGTTATGGGGCACTGTAGTTAGCTATTGTAAAGGGCATTGTGACTGGCACTGTTATGGGGCACTGTAGTTAGCTATTGTAAAGGGCATTGTGGCTGGCACTGTTATGGGGCACTGTAGTTAGCTGATGTATAAGGGCATTGTGGCTGGCACTGTTATGGGGCACTGTAGTTAGCTGTTGTATAAGGGTATTGTGACTGACACTGTTATGGGGCACTGTAGTTAGCTATTGTAAAGGGCATTGTGGCTGGCACTGTTATGGGGCACTGTAGTTAGCTGTTGTAAAGGGCATTGTGGCTGGCACTGTTATGAGGCACTGTAGTTAGCTATTGTAAAGGGCATTGTGGCTGGCACTGTTATGAGGCACTGTAGTTAGCTATTGTAAAGGGCATTGTGGCTGGCACTGTTATGGGGCACTGTAGTTAGCTATTGTAAAGGGCATTGTGACTGGCACTGTTATGGGGCACTGTAGTTAGCTATTGTAAAGGGCATTGTGGCTGGCACTGTTATGGGGCACTGTAGTTAGCTATTGTAAAGGGCATTGTGGCTGGCACTGTTATGGGGCACTGTAGTTAGCTGATGTATAAGGGCATTGTGGCTGACACTGTTATGGGGCACTGTAGTTAGCTATTGTAAAGGGCATTGTGGCTGACACTGTTATGGGGCACTGTAGTTAGCTATTGTAAAGGGCATTGTGGCTGGCACTGTTATGGGGCACTGTAGTTAGCTATTGTAAAGGGCATTGTGGCTGGCACTGTTATGGGGCACTGTAGTTAGCTATTGTAAAGGGCATTGTGGCTGGCACTGTTATGGGGCACTGTAGTTAGCTGATGTATAAGGGCATTGTGGCTGGCACTGTTATGGGGCACTGTAGTTAGCTATTATAAAGGGCATTGTGGGTGGCACTATTATGGGGCACTGTAGTTAGCTGTTGTATAAGGGTATTGTGACTGACACTGTTATGGGGCACTGTAGTGAGCTATTGTAAAGGGCATTGTGGCTGGCACTGTTATGGGGCACTGTAGTTAGCTATTGTAAAGGGCATTGTGGCTGGCACTGTTATGGGGCACTGTAGTTAGCTATTGTAAAGGGAATTGTGGCTGGCACTGTTATGGGGCACTGTAGTGAGCTATTGTAAAGGGCATTGTGGCTGGCACTGTTATGGGGCACTGTAGTTAGCTATTGTAAAGGGCATTGTGGCTGGCACTGTTATGGGGCACTGTAGTTAGCTATTGTAAAGGGCATTGTGGCTGGCACTGTTATGGGGCACTGTAGTTAGCTATTGTAAAGGGCATTGTGGCTGGCACTGTTATGGGGCACTGTAGTTAGCTGATGTATAAGGGCATTGTGGCTGGCACTGTTATGGGGCACTGTAGTTAGCTATTATAAAGGGCATTGTGGGTGGCACTATTATGGGGCACTGTAGTTAGCTGTTGTATAAGGGTATTGTGACTGACACTGTTATGGGGCACTGTAGTGAGCTATTGTAAAGGGCATTGTGGCTGGCACTGTTATGGGGCACTGTAGTTAGCTATTGTAAAGGGCATTGTGGCTGGCACTGTTATTGGGCACTGTAGTTAGCTATTGTAAAGGGAATTGTGGCTGGCACTGTTATGGGGCACTGTAGTGAGCTATTGTAAAGGGCATTGTGGCTGGCACTGTTATGGGGCACTGTAGTTAGCTATTGTAAAGGGCATTGTGGCTGGCACTGTTATGAGGCACTGTAGTTAGCTATTGTAAAGGGCATTGTGGCTGGCACTGTTATGGGGCACTGTAGTTAGCTATTGTAAAGGGCATTGTGGCTGGCACTGTTATGAGGCACTGTAGTTAGCTATTGTAAAGGGCATTGTGGCTGGCACTGTTATGAGGCACTGTAGTTAGCTATTGTAAAGGGCATTGTGGCTGGCACTGTTATGAGGCACTGTAGTTAGCTATTGTAAAGGGCATTGTGGCTGGCACTGTTATGGGGCACTGTAGTTAGCTATTGTAAAGGGCATTGTGGCTGGCACTGTTATGGGGCACTGTAGTTAGCTATTGTAAAGGGCATTGTGGCTGGCACTGTTATGAGGCACTGTAGTTAGCTATTGTAAAGGGCATTGTGGCTGGCACTGTTATGGGGCACTGTAGTTAGCTATTGTAAAGGGCATTGTGGCTGGCACTGTTATGGGGCACTGTAGTTAGCTATTGTAAAGGGCATTGTGGCTGGCACTGTTATGAGGCACTGTAGTTAGCTATTGTAAAGGGCATTGTGGCTGGCACTGTTATGGGGCACTGTAGTTAGCTATTGTAAAGGGCATTGTGGCTGGCACTGTTTTGGGCAGGGCCGCCATCAGGGCATTACTAGTGGAACTCCTGTAGCGGGCCCGGTGAGCAGCATGCAGGAGGCGGGGCCCGGATACGCTGACAGGCCCCTCCCCTTTCCTTCCTCTGCTCCCCGGGCCCCAGCGCAGCGGGCGTTGACAGTACACTTTGCAGGGCGGGCTGGCCGTGCAGTGAGCAGGAGGCGGGGCCTGGACACGCTGACAGCCCGGGCCCCTCCCCTTTCATTTCTCTGCTCCCCGCGCCCCATGGGCAGGGGGTGGGGACGTTGCACTGACAGCACCTGCAATCGCACAGGGGCCCCAAGCGGGAGCGGGCCCCTAGAGCCTGAAAACGTACTGGGTACGTCATAGCTCCCTGGTATTTAAGGACCCATGACGTACCCAGTACGTCATGGCGAAATCGCAGCCCCGGTGGCTGCGATCGCTGCAGATATCTTAGATTCGGGGAGGAGGGGCCCTCTTCCTGACCTCAGGAGGGGCGGTGTCTCCTCCCCGGACCCATGGAGGCTGTGATTGGCTGACGAACGCCGCTCAGCCAATCACAGCCACTGTAATGTTCAGCCATTGAAAATGTCTGAAACATTAAAATCCAGCCTTGATCAGTGCAGCTATAGCACCGATCATTGGCTGGAGCTGGGTGACCTCAATTTCACCCGCCCCCAGCTCTGATTGGAGAGATTGGCCTTGTGACCGATCTCTCCAATCACTGTGGATCTGGGGCCGATGACCACTCCCCTCAGCTTCACTCCAGCGTCTGTGGAAGGTGAGGGGAGCGATCGGTAAGTTTAAAGACACTGTCTCCTTTCAGCCGCCGCCATTGCCCCAGCCCCAGTCCCCACCCTTCAGCTGCCGGCTGCAGCAGTCACTGCCCCTGATCCAGCAGCACTGAACCCATCTGCTGCGTCCCCTCCATCTGCCCCCCCCCCTCTCACCTTCCCCCACCTGCTGTGAGACCCCCCCACCGTCTATCCATCCCTCTGTCTCTCCGTCCCTCGTTGCCGGGCCGG
Source organism: Anomaloglossus baeobatrachus (assembly GCF_048569485.1). Classification (NCBI taxonomy): domain Eukaryota; kingdom Metazoa; phylum Chordata; class Amphibia; order Anura; family Aromobatidae; genus Anomaloglossus; species Anomaloglossus baeobatrachus. The sequence continues at coordinate 188,070,116 of NC_134362.1, read as the reverse complement.
TGATGTCGGGTCAGGGGGATGTCACAGGTAGCTGTGCCCGGCTTCGTGGCCTCGAGGTGTACAATAAAAGGGGATTTGGATGATGGTGGGGAATGATGAGGATGATAGTCTTGTTCCGCCACCTGTGGTACGTGGCCAGGGATTGGCCGCCGCTGCTGTCTCTGTCCTCCGGGGCGGATGGTGTTGCAGCAAGGATGTTTCTGCTCCCCACAGGTGGAGTGAGGCCTCGGGGAGGATGATGAGGAGAGTAGTGGCTGTTGGTGCCGAAGCACGGGGCGACGGCAATCAAAAGGCTGAATCAGCTGCTGTGGTTCCAGCCGTGATGGGCCCCAGCTGATCCCGGATCCATTGGAGGTTAGAACCGGTCCGGTGGTCGATGGGCCCTTCCTTCTTGTGCCTTTACAGATGGATCCTCGTGGCCTGATGCTGCTTGGGGACCCCGGTTTGTGTAGTGTTAGCTCCTGTCCCGTGTGTAGGTGACGCGGGGCCGCTGTGGGACTTGACTGTAATCACGACTCCGGACCCTATGTGACACTGTGCTTCGGGATCTCGTGGTGGTCAGAAGGACTTGCAATCCCCCTGTCCTGCAGATTCTGGTGATACAAGGTGAAGTCTGTTCCACCCTAAGGCTCTGCACCCTGAACCGCACCGGTCCCACTCCTGTTCTCTCCTGCTGGAGAACACTCTAACTGTTGTGTAAGCTCCTAACTCCCCCTGGTGGCTGCTTTTCCCCCGGTTCCCTGTCACTAGTGGGTGGCTGCCCCCCATGTTTGGTGACTAGCTTAGGACCCGACCCTAGCCTGGTCCCCAATGGGGAGGGCATCCTGGTTGTGTATATGAGTTTGTGTTGTGGAACTGGTACCGACCTCCTCTGGATCCAGGATGAGTATTGCACCTTAAGTGAGGTGCAGTACCCTGTGGTGACTGGAGTCTCAGGGGTGCCACATATCCATCTATCTATCTATGATTCTATCTATCTGCTGAAAGAGCCTTAAAGGGAATCTGTCAGCAGGTTTTTGCTCCCCCATCTGAGAGCAGCATAAAGTAGAAACAGATATCCTGATTCCAGCGATGTGTCACTTACTGGGCTGTTTGCTTTCATTGTGATAAAATCCATGTTTTCTCTGCTGCAGAACTAGCAGTTATACAGAGCTCATGAATATGCTGGAATACCTGCAGCATGACAAGCAGCCCTGTAATGATAATCTCCTGCTGATTAACCAGTGATGTTATCAAAACTACACTAAGCAGCCCAATAAGTGACAATCGCTGGAATCAGGATCTCTTCCCCTATGTTATGCTGCCCTCAGATTAGGTGTTAAAAACCTGGTGACAGATTCCCTTTGAAGGGGTTGTCAGGTCTAAATCCACAAGTCAGCATTATCACAATTTGGTTTCAATTAGTTTAAAAACTGTATGTGACACATTCCCTTAAAGAAAAAAAATAGATATAGCAAAAATAAATATATACCAAAGAAGTTAGATTTAAAAAGAAAAAAAAAAAAGTTACAGTAAAGTAGGGCCCGGCCAAAAGAGTCTGCCTTGTCGTGGAGGCAGGCTTAAAAAAGTCTGATGGCTGCGTGTGTGATCCGGTGTTCAGTGTAAAGGGTTAATGTGTGATTGGTGCGGCTGTAGTGCAGAAGTGAAGTTTTCCAAGAGTGGCGGTGGGACTGTGGAAGATTCGTGGGGTGGAGGCGGAGCTGGGGCGGAGCCTCAAGGGGGCCCTGAACTTTTGCCAGTATGGGGCCCTGAAATTCCTAGTGGCAGCCCTGGTTATGAGGCACTGTAGTTAGCTATTGTAAAGGGCATTGTGGCTGGCACTGTTATGGGGCGCTGTAGTTAGCTATTGTAAAGGGCATTGTGGCTGGCACTGTTATGGGGCACTGTAGTTAGCTATTGTAAAGGGCATTGTGGTCGGCACTGTTATGGAGGCACTGTAGTTAGCTATTGTAAAGGGCATTGTGGCTGGCACTGTTATGGGGCACTGTAGTTAGCTATTGTAAAGGGCATTGTGGCTGGCACTGTTATGGGGCGCTGTAGTTAGCTATTGTAAAGGGCATTGTGGCTGGCACTGTTATGGGGCACTGTAGTGAGCTTTTGTATATGGTAATTGTGGCTGGCACTGTTATGGGGCGCTGTAGTTAGCTATTGTAAAGGGCATTGTGGCTGGCACTGTTATGGGGCACTGTAGTGAGCTTTTGTATATGGTAATTGTGGCTGGCACTGTTATGGGGCACTGTAGTGAGCTTTTGTATATGGTAATTGTGGCTGGCACTGTTATGGGGGCACTGTAGTTAGCTATTGTAAAGGGCATTGTGGCTGTCACTTTTATGGGGCACTTTAGTAGCAATTGTAATAGGCATTGTGTGTGATACTGTTACGGGGGCACTGTAATTAGCTATTGTAAAAGGCATTGTGTTACGGGGCACTATAGTTCGCTATTGTATGGGATCACTTTGGTTGGCACTGTTATGGGGCCTTGTAATTAGCTGCTGTTAGTGCATTGTTTCTGACACTGTTAAGAGGGCACTGACAGTGGTGTAACTTTAGGGGTCACAGCCCCCAAATATCAGGCCCTTTAGGACCTAGCACACTCCTGCAAAAGTAGAGATAGGTAGATATGTATGAGATAAAGTGACCCAGATATTAAGCTATGGGTGGACGTAATCCTCCTCCACAAGTAGTGCAGACTGTAAGACGTCTCCCTCCCTAGTGCTGGTTCACACAACCTCTCCCTCCCCCATCCCAACACATGATGACCCGGCATATTTCCTTTCCCTCTTTACCTTTAAGAGGGTTCAATGATAACTCACGTACCAGATCCTCCCCCTCTTTCCTAAAATTAGGATTCTCATGAAAATCTCACAATTTTGCAGGGGCAGAGGGGAGATTCCAGCCAAAAATGAGGGGAGAGAAGACGTGACCTGTCACTCACACCATCGTATCATTTTCTATTGTCACTTCCTCATTATCTGATATTATCCCTAACAATGGTGGATAAGATATAGTAACATCACTGATGGTGATTATGGTGATAAGATGATACTTTTTCTCAGTGGTATCTTATAGAACTATATATACAGTCATGGCCGAAAGTGTTGGCACCTTTGAAATTGTTCCAGAAAATGAAGTATGTTACGCAGAACATTATTGCAATTACAAGTTTCAACATGTGATGCTTATTTACACTCACCTGTGGCAAGTAACAGGCGTGGGCAATATAGAAATCACACCTGAAACCGGATAAAAAGGGGAGAAGTTTACTCAATCTTTGCATTGTGTGGCTGTGTGTGCCCCACTAAGCAAGGAGAACAGAAAGAGGAGAAGAGAACTGTCTGAGGACTTGAGAACCAAGACTGTTGAAATATATTAACAATCTCAAGGTTGCAAGTCCATCTCCAGAGATCTTGATGTTCCTTTGTCCATATACACACAAAGGCAATAAACATGAGAGTAGCAAAACATGTAACTGCAATAATTTTCTAGGAGAAATACTTCATTTTCTGGAACAATTTCAAGGGTGCCAACACTTTTTGTCATGACTTTAAACTATTACGGGACTAATCTGGACACGTCACATCTGGTAAGTGCTGAATGTTGCATTTTCCTTCCAGTAAGTAACCAAAGACACTCTCACTGACAAATTAACTTTTATTTCCAAGCTAAAATTTTCCATCAGTCAACTAACTTCCAGCATTAAGGTCCCGAGCTCCAGAGTTGTCCATGGAAATTGGATCTTCTTCTCATTCTGGTGTTGGTTGCATCCTGCGGGGCCCTGATAGCCCGGTCACCTGGATGTAGAAGAATGCGATTAAGTGGGGACCCTTCTTTATGATGTCCATCTGCACTCAACACATCTCTCGTGTGTGTGTGTGTGTGTATATATATAATATATATATATATACATACTGTGAGGTAGCGCGGTCGGCTGCGCAGCAGAAGACACGGGATCCAGGCATATAGGTTCACAGCACACGGTGTTTAATGTCCAAACAAAAATCCACAGCAATATACATGTCTCTCCAGCAGAGACTCAGGGAGTTGTGATCACTCCCTCACACCCGGCACACCTGCCCCTCGTTCCTGTTTCCATTTAACCCTTCCTTCAGCCTGTAGGGAAACAGCATTAACCCTAGAGTGGATTTACTTTCTATCATGGAGTGAGCACAACCGGGGCGAGACATACCGGCCGTCATAGATAACCCCGGTCACAGTCTCACATACCCCCCCCCTCAGTTCAAGCGTGCGGGGTTGAACTCCCGCCATCAAACACGGGCCGCGGGATAAGGCATCGGCGTTGACCTGCAACCTACCGGCCCGGTGTTCAACCGTAAACCGGAAGTTCTGCAGAGAAAGGAACCACCGGGTAACCCGGGCATTCCGTTCCTTGGCGGACCTCATCCAGACCAGCGGAGAGTGATCAGTCACCAAGCGAAACTGCCGTCCCAGCAGGTAATAGCGTAGGGACTCCAAGGCCCACTTGATCGCCAGGCACTCCTTCTCCACTACGCTATAATTCCGCTCGGGAGGGGTGAGCTTCCTACTCAAGAAGGTGACGGGGTGTTCCTCCCCCTGAACCACCTGAGACAGCACTGCCCCCAGGCCGACCTCAGAGGCGTCAGTCTGTACTATGAACTCCTTCCGGAAATCAGGGTTGACCAGAACGGGTTGTCCGCACAGGACCCCCTTCAGGGCCCGGAAGGAGTCCTCGGCCTGCGGAGTCCAGCGCACCATGACGGACTTCTTGCCTTTGAGAAGGTCCGTCAAGGGGGCTGATAGTCCCGCAAAATCTCTTACAAACCTCCTGTAGTACCCCACGATACCCAGGAAGGCCCTAACCTGCTTTGTGGTCAGGGGTCTAGGCCACTTCTGGATCGCCTCAACCTTGTTAATTTGGGGCTTTATCACTCCTTGGCCTATCACGTAGCCCAAGTAGCGGGCTTCCGTGAGTCCCAACGCACATTTCTTGGGATTGGCTGTCAATCCGGCTGTTCGAAGCGCGTCCACCACCGCTTGTACCTGTTCCAAGTGGGTCTGCCAATCGGGGCTGTAAATAATGATGTCATCAAGGTACGCTGATGCATACGCCTGGTGGGGTTCCAGCACTAAGTCCATCAACCTCTGGAACGTGGCCGGAGCGCCATGTAACCCAAAAGGCAAGACAACATAGTGGAAGAGACCCTCCGGCGTAACAAAAGCGGTTTTCTCCTTGGCGGACTCCGTCAGTGGCACCTGCCAGTACCCCTTGGTCAGGTCGAGCGTGGTAAAATATCGCGCCTGTCCCAGCCTATCAATCAGCTCATCCACCCGGGGCATGGGGTAGAGATCGAACTTGGATATTTCGTTCAATCTCCGGAAGTCATTGCAGAACCTTAAGGAGCCATCGGGTTTTGGTATTAGGACAATGGGACTAGCCCATTCACTCCGGGATTTTTCGATGACCCCCAGGCGTAGCATTGTCTTCACTTCTTCTGATATGGCTTGTCTTCGAGCCTCCGGCACGCGGTATGACTTCAGGCGTACCTTCAGGTGGGGCTCGGTGACAATGTCATGTCGTATCAGACTGGTCCTACCCGGCAACTCGGAGAAGACATCGGGGTTCTGCTGAACCAGCCGTCTGGCCTCTCGCCTCTGTTGCTTGGTGAGGGCTTCTCCGATCTTTACTTCCGGTTCGTCCTCTCCGGAGGTCGCTGAAGCCGGGAGTGAACGACCCGAAGAGGAGGGAGATGGGGGAAACTCAACCATCAGGCTTTCCCGTTCCTGCCACGGTTTTAATAGGTTGACATGGTATATTTGTTCAGGTTTCCGCCTACCGGGCTGCAATACTTTATAGTTGACCACCCCGACTTTTTCCTTTATCTCGTAGGGGCCTTGCCACTGAGCCAGGAATTTACTCTCCGCCGTGGGGATTAATACCAACACCCGATCCCCGGGTTTAAAGGTCCGCACGGTGGCTTGTCTATTATAGCGGCCGCTTTGCGCGGCCTGAGCCTCCTGTAAATGCTCCTTCACAATTGGCATGACCGCGCTTATGCGGTTCTGCATTCCTAAAATGTGTTCAATCACACTTTTATGGGGGGTGGGCTCTTGCTCCCATGTTTCCTTTGCCAGGTCCAACAATCCCCGGGGATGTCGCCCGTATAACAATTCAAAAGGCGAAAACCCCGTGGATGCCTGTGGCACCTCTCGGATGGCAAACATCAAATAGGGAAGCATCATATCCCAGTCCTTCCCGTCTTTGGAGATCACCCTTTTTAGCATGGTTTTCAGGGTTTTATTGAATCGTTCTACTAACCCATCTGTCTGAGGATGATACACAGACGTACGCAACTGCTTGATCTGGAGTAGCCGGCATAGTTCTTTGGTCACTTTAGACATGAATGGGGTCCCCTGATCCGTAAGGATCTCCTTGGGCAACCCCACCCGGCAGAACACAGAAAACAACTCCCGAGCTATAAGCTTCGCCGCAGTATGTCTGAGAGGTATCGCCTCTGGATACCGGGTGGCATAGTCAACGATCACTAGGATGTGTTGGTGCCCTCGAGCAGACTTTACGAGGGGCCCCACCAGATCCATCCCTATCCGTTCAAAAGGGACTTCTATAATGGGTAACGGCACCAACGGACTGCGAAAGTGGACCAGTGGTGCGGTAAGCTGACACTCCGGGCAGGTTTCGCAGAACCGTTTTACCTCCCCAAAGACCCCGGGCCAATAGAACCTTTGCAATATTCGCTCCTGCGTTTTCTTGACCCCTAGGTGGCCACTCATCAGATGTTTATGAGCCAAGTCGAGGACCCGCCGGCGATACGGCTGGGGCACCACCAACTGCTCCACCCCCACGCCCCGTATTTCATCTACCCGGTAGAGTAAATCCTGTTTAAGAGCGAAATGGGGGTACCTTACCTGGGCACCGGGCAGCTGGGCCACCCCGTCAAGTACTAACACCCTATTCCGGGCATGTATTAACGTAGGGTCCTGGAGTTGGGCTGTCCCAAACGCATCCGGGGATGCCTCCAAGTCCGGGATGGGCTCGACCGTCTCAGCCTCTCCTGCCAATACCTCTAGGGGCGACCTATCGGGTTCACATTCTGTCCCTATCATGGGGACCCCTACGGCAGGTGTCCCGGATTCAGGATTGTAGGGCTCAGGCCCCGGACTGACCAATATCGGAGGGGACCTAGGGGTTCCCTTCCATAAAGTCCAAAAATAGGGCAGATCCCGTCCTAGGATCACGTCATAAGGAAGAGTGTTAAGCAGTCCCACCTCATGTTGCACCTGACCGCAAGGTGCTGTGATGGTGACAATCCCCGTGGGATAGTCTCGGCGGTCCCCATGTATGCAAACCACCCCCACGGTACGTCCTGTGGCCTTTACTTTAGCCCTCAAGGTGGATCGCACAAGGGTCACTAAGCTTCCGGAATCCAACAATCCTGTAACCGGACATCCATTCACCTGTATTTGGCACAAGTGGGGCTCAGTCTCTGGGGGAACCAGGTCAGCGGTACACACCACCTGAGCATACATTGAACCCCGCCGGGTAACCCCACAATCCATGGGCTCCGTGGTCAGGGGACACTGGGCTTCCATATGTCCCACCCGCTGGCACCGCCAACATCTAATAGGGAAGGAAACCCCCTTGACAAGTTGTCGTTTAGGGTACATGGCCTTCCGGACCTCAGGAACGGCGGGCGCGGCCTCAGCCAGGATGGTAGCGAACTCCTGTACCGGTGTCGGCGGTGGGTCCTTGGCCCTAGGCTTGGAGGGGCCGGACCGACGGGCGGTACGCAAAGTCTCAGTGTCCCGTATCAAGTCCTGCGTAGCCACATGCCGCTCTACCAGGGACACTAATTGGTCCAGGGTACTCGGGTCACCCTGTCCTACCCACCGTTGAACGGTGACGGGTAAAGTGCGCACAAAACGATCCACTACTACCCTTTCCACCATTTGCGCCGGGCTCAGAGTGTCAGGCTGCAACCACTTTTTTACAAGATGTAATAAGTCATAGGCCTGGGAGCGTACGGGTTTGGCTTCCTCATAGAACCACTGATTTACCCGCTGAGCCCGTACATAGGTATTCACCCCCAACCGAGCCAGTATTTCGGCTTTCAGGGTCACATAGTCAATGGCGTCCTCGGTACCGAGGTCCAGGTACGCTTTTTGGGGTTCCCCCGTCAGATAGGGCGACAATACCTCAGCCCACTGGGGGGTCGGCAGCTTTTCCCGCTCGGCCACCCGCTCAAACACTGCCAGGAACGCTTCCACATCATCCCCCGGGGTCATCTTTTGCAACGCTTGTCTCACCGCTTTCCGGACGCTGCCGTCGTCACCCGGTCCCGGGGTTGTTGCTGCCGGTCCGGCACGGATTGACTTGGCCAGGAGAACCATCTGTTCTTGGTGCCTTTTTTCCTGCAATTTCAAGGATTGCTGGTGCTGTTGCTGCTGTTGCTCCAACGTCCGGAGCAGGTGGGTATTCACCTGTTGTTGCTGTGCATTAGCCTCTTGTTGTTGTGCATTAGCCTGAGCCAAATGCCTTAGTATGTCCTCCATGGCGTCGCTGGGTTTGGGCCGTAGTATAGCTGCTTGAATCCAGGACATGTGCTACCGGATCACCAGAAAAGGAAGTACACCTCACCGGGCTGGCATGCCCGCATTCTCCACCATATGTGAGGTAGCGCGGTCGGCTGCGCAGCAGAAGACACGGGATCCAGGCATATAGGTTCACAGCACACGGTGTTTAATGTCCAAACAAAAATCCACAGCAATATACATGTCTCTCCAGCAGAGACTCAGGGAGTTGTGATCACTCCCTCACACCCGGCACACCTGCCCCTCGTTCCTGTTTCCATTTAACCCTTCCTTCAGCCTGTAGGGAAACAGCATTAACCCTAGAGTGGATTTACTTTCTATCATGGAGTGAGCACAACCGGGGCGAGACATACCGGCCGTCATAGATAACCCCGGTCACAGTCTCACAATACATATACAGTCATATGAAAAAGTTTGGGCACCCCTATTAATGTGAACCTTTTTTCTTTATAACAATTTGGGTTTTTGCTATTTCAGTGTCATATATCTAATAACTGATGGACTGAGGAATATTTCTGGATTGAAATGAGGTTTATTGTACTAACAGAAAATGTGCAATCCGCATTTAAACAAAATTTGACCGGTGCATAAGTATGGGCACCTCAACATAAAAGTGACATTAATATTTTGTAGATCCTCCTTTTGCATAAATCACAGCCTCTAGTCGCTTCCTGTAGCTTTTAATGAGTTCCTGGATCCTGGATGAAGGTATATTTGTATATTTGACCATTCCTGTTTACAAAACAATTCCAGTTCAGTTAAGTTTGATGGTCGCCGAGCATGGACAGCCGCTTCACATCATCCCACAGATTTTCAATGATATTCAGGTCTGGGGACTTGGATGGCCATTCCAGAACATTGTAATTGTTCCTCTGCATGAATGCCTGAGTAGATTTGGAGCGGTGTTTTGGATCATTGTCTTGCTGAAATATCCATCCCCTGCGTAACTTCAACTTCGTCACTGATTCTTGCACATTATTGTCAAGAATCTGCTGATACTGAGTTGAATCCATGCGACCCTCAACTTTAACAAGATTCCCGGTGCCGGCATTGGCCACACAGCCCCAAAGCATGATGGAACCTCCACCAAATTTTACTGTGGGTAGCAAGTGCTTTTCTTGGAATGCCGTGTTTTTTTGCCTCCATGCATAACGCCTTTTTGTATGACCAAACAACTCAATCTTTGTTTCATCAGTCCACAGGACCTTCTTCCAAAATGTAACTGGCTTGTCCAAATGTGCTTTTGCATACCTCAGGCGCCTCTGTTTGTGGCGTGCTTGCAGAAACTGCTTCTTTTGCATCACTCTTCATTACAGCTTCTCCTTGTGCAACGTGCGCTGTATTGTTGACCGATGCACAGTGACACCATCTGCAGCAAGATGAAGCTGCAGGTCTTTGGAGGTGGTCTGTGGATTGTCCTTGACTGTTCTCACCATTCTTCTTCTCTGCCTTTCTGATATTTTTCTTGGCCTGCCACTTCTGGGCTTAACAAGAACTGTACCTGTGTTCTTCCATTTCCTTACTATGTTCCTCACAGTGGAAACTGACAGTTTAAATCTCTGAGACAACTTTTTGTACCTTCCCCTGAACAACTATGTTGAAGAATCTTTGTTTTCAGATCATTTGAGAGTTGTTTTGAGGAGCCCATGATGCCACTCTTCATAGGAGATTCAAATAGGAGAACAACTTGCAAGTGGCCACCTTAAATACCTTTTCTCATGATTGGATACACCTGCCTATGAAGTTCAAAGCTCAATGAGGTTACAAAACCAATTTAGTGCTTTAGTAAGTCAGAAAAAAGTAGTTAGGAGTGTTCAAATCAAGAAATTGTTAAGGGTGCCCATACTTTTGCACCGGTCAAATTTTGTTTAAATGCGGATTGCACATTTTCTGTTAGTACAATAAACCTCATTTCAATCCAGAAATATTACTCAGTCCATCAGTTATTAGATATATGAAGCTGAAAGAGCAAAAACCCAAATTGTGATAAAGAAAAAAGGTTAACATTAACATTAATAGGGGTGCCCAAACTTTTTCATATGACTGTATATTGCAAATGGCATCTGAGTACGAGCTGTAAACTGATGTTCAGTGCTGAATCTAAGCTGTAAATTGACATTTTGGCAATGTTCCCTGCGGCCCTCGTCTGTCTCCTCTTACACAACCAGCACCTCGTGTAGGAGACAACTTCTTGGTAACTCACCGCTTGATGTTGACATATAAACGATGGGTGTTGTTTGCAGGCGATCAATGAACGCGTTGTAGGCTGGAAACAGAGACATGTTCGGTGAGAAGTGCATCTTCTACATATTAGTACGGGAAGCGAGCAGGGCCTCAATGGGGAGGTATAATGTGGGGGCCAATGCCCGGGACTAGGCAGGTATTGCACCCCAAATATCAGTAAGGCCACGTGCACACGTTGAGTGTTTGGTGAGTTTTGGTCATGAGTGAGGCCAGCTCTTTGGAGACCTCTGCCGAGTCTGCGACCTGAAGATCACAACACCTTAATGGTCAGTGGTCTGCAACTTGTATTTGAGTGAATGTACTTTCTTTTGGTGCTGCAGGGGTTACAGACCTATCTGACTTTTCTTGGTAGCCTTAATCTCCGATGCAGCTCTTTTGTGACCACTTGCATTCGGTATAAAATGTCAGTGTCTCACCATCTGACTGCGGTTATACAGTATATTATCATTTCTATGTTAACCACTTTGGAAGGAGCCTGTCTCTAGAAGAAGCTGAGGAGTTGTGACTATTGCAGCTGTGGTGTTTAGCTGCATTGGAGAGTTTTCCTCTTTGTGTCTATTTTTCTCTCTCTTTGTCTCCCTTCCCTTGTGTTGTATTATGGCAGTGGTGAGACTAGTATCCTTGCTGGCCTTCTCACTAGCCAGGGTGAGTTTAGGGCAAGCGACGGCCTAGGCATGTGACAGCGATAGCAGGGAAGCATAGAGTAGAGACTCAGGTGAGTCTAAGGAGGTGTCCCTTCTCCCCTCTCCTTATCCCCAGGGTGTTCCTTCCCGTCGTCACCCTTGAGTAGCGCTGCACGCTGAGCTCCGGCGTGACAGATTTTTACTAATGAAGAAGTGTTCTATTATATTTCTCCTCTGATTGTTTCACTCCTGGTTTTGGCTCACAAATACTCAGGTAGGAAACTCACCAAATACTAATTGTGTGCATGTGACCTTATAGCGCCACCTCTTTTGCCACCCCCACTAAAAAAGGTAAGGTTTATACTTCGAGTGTCCAGGTCCTCTTCTTCCCTGGCGTTTGACACAGGTGGCGCAGTACCGCCTGCGCCAGGATACTTGTAGGTTGTAGATCAATGGCACCCTGCGGGCCTGAGGGGAGTGGTGGAGTCTACCGTAGGATCCACCATGATGTGGCACTTGCCCAAATATCCAGGTCACCTGGCCGTAAGTCCAGAGTATAAATGCAACGCTCTGCGTCTTCGAAAATGGTGACACCACAGCTACTTTTTGTTAACTGTTGCACCCATGAGACTTTTACGCACAGGGTCAACCAACAAAACACAATCTTTGTACCCAGAACTAGAGATGAGCGAACCTCAGGCTCGAAGCTTGGGGTTCTGACACGAAAGAAGACCTAAAAAAACCCCGTGGTGAGTTGAGCGCTGTGCTGGTGTCTGAGTGATTACCTGCATTGTCGTCGCTGCTGGAAGTGTTTGTCGCAAATTAGGCTTTCATTCAGCGTACTGAAATATTTTGTTCACAGAAAATTAAAAAAATAAAAAACACCACCTACTTTGCTCCGGAAGTGTTTTGCTATGGGCTAAAGCAAAACATTTCCAGTTCAAGGTGGGAGGTGTTTTTTTTTTTATTATCCATAAACAAAACATCTCAGTACGCTAAATGAAAGCCCAATTTGCGACGAACAAACACTTCCAGCAGCGCAGTGCAATGCAGGTAATCACTCAGACCCCAGGATAGCGCTATACTATACTTACGAGCCCGAACCCCAAGCCTCTAACCTGAGGTTCGCTCATCCCTACCCAGAACCTGCAAAACTCCCCCGAGAAAGGAAAATACACCTGAAATTCAGTGCCAGATTAAAATTAGCTGTAAATGGTGGACGGGTGATCAGTACATCTGTGACCACTATGCTTTATAACCTACCAATGAAGATGGCGCAGCTGCCGGCCACCACTGCAAACACAGTGAAGATGATAACGGGGGTGGAGGTGACGAGTTTAGATAGAAGACCCTCGTCACCCTCCAGGGCTGTAAAGGAAAAGATCCAAAGTCATTGGGTCAGTTGGGAATGAAAACATAAATGATTGTCATTAATATATTGTGCAGTTGCATAAATAGCAATTCCTTAACACACAAAATACATAAAACCTTTGAAGTTATAAAGGCAAAGCAGAAATATTGACTAGAAGTCATCTAAGCACTGAGACCCACACTTATCTCTAAAATTAGGGGGCAGAAGCACAGAAGATGGGATAATATTAGTAGAGATGAGCGAACCCTAGGCTATCCCTAATCTTCAGCTTATCCCCAATGGTGGAGATGCCAGAGCCCCATGCCTTACTATTTTCCTGTCAAGAACTATTCCACCTAGACAAGGATGGGGCAGGAGTGTGATGGAAACACAGATAAAGATAGACATGGAAAAAAAAACTAAATTCAGACACACTACAAACTCACAGGAACAAACTGTAAGAAACAAAGGAGAAAAGCAAGAGCAGGAAGGTAGCAACAAAAGGACAACAAGGGTTGTGTAGTTTTTTGAATATTAGAAAGATAGAAAGATGTTCTTAGATCACGTTTAAGAAAGGTGAGGTAATGTAACAACGTGACTGTAGGATAGCAAGGGACAGGGGGCTCCTATTCTATCCCTCACACTAGCAGGACCCTAGGCTATCCCTAACCTCTGGGTTACACCTAATGGTGAAGATGCTGGAGTCCCATGCCTGGATATTCTCCTGTCCAGAGCTAAACTGTCCATCCCCCCAGGGGAAGAGGCAGGAGTGTGATGGCAACACAGGGGAAAACTAAAACTCAGACACACTACAAACTCACAGGAACAAACAATAAGAAACAAGGGAAAAAAAAGCAAGAGAAGTAAGGCAGCAACAAAAGGATAACAAGGGTTGTATAGTTTTCTGGATCACGTTTGAGAAAGGTGAGGAAATGTCATGACGTGACTGTATGATAACAAGGGACAGGGGGCTCCTACTCTGTCCCTCACACTAGCAGGACCCTAGGCTGTCCCTAACCTCTGGGTTACCCCTAATGGTAAAGATGCTTGAGTCCAATGCCTGGATATTCTCCTGTCCAGAACTAAACTGCCCATCTCCCCAGGGAAAGAGGCAGGAGTGTGATGGCAACACAGGGGAAAACTAAAACTCAGACACACTAAAAACTCACAGGAACAAACAATAAGAAACAAGGGGAAAAAGCAAGAGAAGTAAGGCAGTAACAAAAGGATAACAAGGGTTAACACCACAACCGCTCACAGCAATGAAGTAGCACAGCCACCAGAAAGTCAGGATCACAACACCTCACCAGAACAGTATAGAGAAGCTATAGCTGGCATTAATGGAATAGTCCAGCCAGCATATATAGGAAGGGAGTGAATGTGATTGGCTCCCCCACAACATGTGATCAAAGGAGACTAACAAGCAGCCCAGCAGAGATTAACTCTTGCTCGCCTGGCTATGAACTACAAGTCTGTGGTTCGACACCTGTGCTGATAACAGACATCTGTAGTCTCCACATATCCCTACGCCGCCATGACAGGTGGCCATGTTTGTTAAAACCTCCTTGTGAGAGGTAAGTTGGATTCCAAGATGAGAAATTTTACCCTGTCCTCAGTTGAAATTTTTTTTTTCTCTTTTCATAATACTCTGTAAGTCTTCATCTATAAAAGCGAAGAATTTGCCATATCTAATAAATATTTCACTGAATTTAAAGGATTCCTTAAAGAGGGTAGGACGTCATCTGCAAATAGTGATATTTTATATTGATATCAATTGTCAGCAGATTCCCCCATCATGAGTACAGCTAGACTCTGCTGCCACCTAGTGGCCACTTGTGTGTATTACATTAGGTAGAACGCAGCACCAAAATCTGTATAAACTAACAAATATTGCACAAGCTAAAGTAATAAGTGATATCAAACTGACCTTCTGGTGCAGCCGTCACCGGCAGTGCAATGTGCTGACCCGTCAGTGCACACGAAATATTAATAGTCAGAGGCACTGGGAATGAATGGATGGAAGTGAGGTCCAGAACAGAGACGGGGAAGAGGAACAGTCCTCTCTGCTTTTCTGAAGTTATGGCATTTCCAAATAAGAAGTCTGGGAAACTTGATACCATCTGCAGGGAAAAGAAAGTGACTTTCCAAGATTAAGAAGAAATGACCTTCTAACATTAGAAAAAGTGGCGAGCAGCATGGCCACAATTACAATCTTTTACCAGTGATCGTATGCCTGTAACATATCAGAAAATGAGACGATAAAGTGATGATACCTCCACATTTCTTATCACGTTGCTGGTCCCATAGATCCTGATGTAATTGTCGAGATCCTTGCTGGTGAAGATCAGCTCAGACTGGTTTATATGGAAGGTTGGATAGAAAGGAACATGAAGGACCCCGATTGCTCCATTTAGAGAGGCTCTTATTTCCACCGAGGTCTCCGCTGTGCTCAGGGTTTGCATCTCCACGTCTGTCAGGGGCCTGGTGGAGATCTCACAAGTATATTGTCCTACAAATCCAAGATATTTCACAGTTTAAAGCCCAGGTCAAAGTAGACAAACTTTGCTGCTCTCCTGAGTGCCTACAGGAGGAACAACACTATTGCTGGCCATTATATGGCTTGTATTCTGTCCATATGTAGCATATGTTCAAAAAGAGCAACATACAGGGCAATATACACAAGTACTGAGCAGTGTAGATGTGAATCCAGCTTTTGGGGTGAGATCAGGGCCGTATTTACCATTAGGCACCTGTGGTCCCGTGCCTGGGGCGGCAGGATGCGGGGGGCGGCACCTTCTAGCAGTAAAGGATAAAAAAAAAATTTTTTTTTTTACATATCCATTAAATCCGCTGTATTTTCGGAGGGGGGAGGGGGAGAGGCGCACCTCCATTTATTTGTATCTGCATCAATTAAGACGCAAATGCAGACAAACTGCGGCGGCCGGGCACAGAGAGCTGATTGACCCCGAAACTGCCGGCGCCTGCACTTCCGGGGTCACAGGCGCGCCAATCAGCTCCTTCCTCTGTGCTGCGTCCAATGCTGTGTGGATTTCACATGCAAAGCTCACAGCAGGACGCCGCAGAGGACGCCGCGATGGAAGCTGGTGTCAGAAGAGGATACTCACGTGAGCCAGCAAGATGACAGCGGGCCCTGGAGCAGGTAAGTGCTCGCAGAGCTGAAGATTCATAAGGAGCGTGGGGGTGTCTCTAATGCAGACTGGAGATCTGCGCATGTGGTGGGGGGAGAGAGGCTGATATTGGGGGAGACTTGGGGGAAGAGAAGCTGATACTGGGGGAGGCTGGGAGGAGAGAGTCTGATGCTGGGGGAGGCTGGTGCTGGGGGAGGCTGATGCTGGGGGAGGCTAGGAGGGGGGAGGCTGATGATGGGGGAGGCTGATGCTCGGGGAGGCTGAGATGAGGGAGGCTGATGCTAGGGGAGGCTGGGAGGAGAGAGGCTGATGCTGGGGGAGGCTGATGCTGGGGGAGGCTGGGAGGAGGGAGGTTTATGCTGAGGGAGGCTGATGCTGGGGGAGGCTGGGAGGAAAGAGGCTGATGCTGGGGGAGGCTGATGCTGGGGGAGGCTGGGAAGAGGGAGGCTGATACTGGGGGAGGCTGGGAGGAAAGAGGCTGATGTTGGGGGAGGCTGGGAGGAGAGAGGCTGATGCTGGGGGAGGCTGATGCTGGGGGAGGCTGATGCTGGGGGAGGCGGATGCTGGGGGAGGCTGGGAGGAGGGAGGTTGATGCTGAGGGAGGCTGATGCTGGGGGAGGCTGGGAGGAGAGAGGCTGATGCTGGGAGAGGCTGGGAGGAGAGAGGCTGATGCTGGGGGAGGCTGGAAGGAAAGAGGCTGATGCTGAGGGAGGCTGATGCTGGGAGAGGCTGATGCTGCGGGAGGCTCGGAGGAGAGAGGCTGATGCTGAGGGAGGCTGATGCTGGGGGAGGCTGGGAGGAGAGAGGCTGATGCTGGGGGAGGCTAGGAGGGGGGAGGCTGATGCTGGGGGAGGCTGGGAGGAGGGAGGCTGATGCTGGGGGAGGCTGGGAGGAGAGAGGCTGATGCTGGGGGAGGCTGGGAGGAGGGAGGCTGATGCTGGGGGAGGCTGATGCTGGGGGAGGCTGGGAGGAGAGAGGCTGATGCTGGGGGAAGCTGGGGGAGAGAGGCTGATGCTGGGGAAAGCTGGGGGAGAGAGGCTGAAACTGGGGGAGGCTGGGGGACGCTGGGGGGAGAGAGGTTGATGCTGAGGGGGCTGGGGAAGAGAGGCTGATGCTGGGGGAGAGGCTGCTGCTGAAGGCAGGGGAGAGAGGCTGCAGCTGGGGGAATGGGAGAGAGGGGCCAATGCTAGAGACAGAGGACAAGGGTTGAGGGATAGTGCAATGACAAAATCGATGGGGGGGAGTGTAAGGACTCAGAATGAGAGGGGGCAGCATTGGGAGCTCATTATGGAGAAGGGGCAGCATGTGTGGGCTCAGTATGGAGTGGAGCAATGTAGGGGAGTCAATATCAAGAGTGGGGTAGTGTGTGTGTGTGGGGAGGTGTCTCAGCATAAGCGTTAGTGTGGTGGTCTTAGTATGATGAATGGGGCAGCATGGAGGTGTCATTATGGAAAAGAGGAAGGCAGCACATTAGGAGCTCATGGAGAGGGGCAGCATGCATGGGACATTGTGAAGAGGGGGCAGCATGCATGGGACATTGTGAGGAGGGAGCAGCATGCATGGGACACTGTGAGGAGGGGGAAGCATGCATGGGACATTGTGAGGAGGGGGCAGCATGCATAAGACATTGGGAGGAGGGGGCAGCATGCATGGGACATTGTGAGGAGGGGGCAGCATGCATGGGACATTGTGAGGAGGGGGCAGCATGCATGGGACATTGTTAGGAGGGGGCAGCATGCATGGGACATTGTGAGGAGAGGGCAGCATGCATGGGACATTGTGAGGAGGGGGCAGCATGCATGGGACATTGTGAAGAGGGGGCAGCATGCATGGGACATTGTGAAGAAGGGGAAGCATGCATGGGACATTGTGAGGAGGGGGCAGCATGCATGGGACATTGTGAGGAGGGGGCAGCATGCATGGGACACTGTGAGGAGGGGGCAGCATGCATGGAACATTGTGAGGAGGGGGCAGCATGCATGTGACATTGTGAGGAGGGGGCAGCATGCATGGGACATTGTGAGGAGGGGGCAGTATGCATGGGACATTGTGAGGAGGGAGCAGCATGCATGGGACATTGTGAGAAGGGGGCAGCATGCATGGGACATTGTGAGAAGGGGGCAGCATGCATGGGACATTGTGAAGAGGGGGCAGCATGCATGGGACATTGTGAGGAGGGAGCAGCATGCATGGGACACTGTGAGGAGGGGGAAGCATGCATGGGACATTGTGAGGAGGGGGCAGCATGCATAAGACATTGGGAGGAGGGGGCAGCATGCATGGGACATTGTGAGGAGGGGGCAGCATGCATGGGACATTGTGAGGAGGGGGCAGCATGCATGGGACATTGTGAGGAGGGGGCAGCATGCATGGGACATTGTGAGGAGGGGGCAGCATGCATGGGACATTGTGAGGAGGGGGCAGCATGCATGGGACATTGTGAGGAGGGGGCAGCATGCATGGGACATTGTGAAGAGGGGGCAGCATGCATGGGACATTGTGAGGAGGGGGCAGCATGCATGGGACATTGTGATGAGGGGGCAGTATGCATGGGACATTGTGAGGAGGGGGCAGCATGCATGGGACATTGTGAGGAGGGGGCAGCATGCATGGGACATTGTGAGGAGGGGGCAGCATGCATGGGACATTGTGAGGAGGGGGCAGTATGCATGGGACATTGTGAGGAGGGGGCAGCATGCATGGGACATTGTGAGGAGGGAGCAGCATGCATGGGACATTGTGAGAAGGGGGCAGCATGCATGGGACATTGTGAAGAGGGGGCAGCATGCATGGGACATTGTGAGGAGGGAGCAGCATGCATGGGACACTGTGAGGAGGGGGAAGCATGCATGGGACATTGTGAGGAGGGGGCAGCATGCATAAGACATTGGGAGGAGGGGGCAGCATGCATGGGACATTGTGAGGAGGGGGCAGCATGCATGGGACATTGTGAGGAGGGGGCAGCATGCATGGGACATTGTGAGGAGGGGGCAGCATGCATGGGACATTGTGAGGAGGGGGCAGCATGCATGGGACATTGTGAGGAGGGGGCAGCATGCATGGGACATTGTGAGGAGGGGGCAGCATGCATGGGACATTGTGATGAGGGGGCAGTATGCATGGGACATTGTGAGGAGGGGGCAGCATGCATGGGATATTGTGAGGAGGGGGCAGCATGCATGGGACATTGTGAGGAGGGGGCAGCATGCATGGGACATTGTGAGGAGGGGGCAGCATGCATGGGACATTGTGATGAGGGGGCAGTATGCATGGGACATTGTGAGGAGGGGGCAGCATGCATGGGACATTGTGAGGAGGGGGCAGCATGCATGGGACATTGTGAGGAGGGGGCAGCATGCATGGGACATTGTGATGAGGGGGCAGTATGCATGGGACATTGTGAGGAGGGGGCAGCATGCATGGGACATTGTGAGGAGGGGGCAGCATGCATGGGACATTGTGAGGAGGGGGCAACATGATGTGAGGACAATGTGCAGATCATATTTCATAATTGAGGAAGGTGTGGTGGGTATAATTTATAAGGGAGGGCAGTGTGTAGTTTATTAGGGGCAGTGTGACAGTCACAGTATATAAGTGGGGACGGTGTGGTGGGAATATTTTATACTCATGCTATGTTTTGATGTGCCTGTGGTGATCCCCATGGGGGGGGGGGGTTAGTGCCCCTCGTTTCTCATTGATACTTTTTCAAGTGTTTTACAGAGTAGATCTGCCTTAAACAGATGTCGTGTGCGAAAACTCATAGCGTTATGTTGTCACTAAGGGGCGCGACCACTTAAAGTGCCTAGGGCAGCACGAAGGCAAAATACAGCCCTGGGTGAGATAAAATGCTTCCAAGAAAGCAGCAGCACTTGTGCGTGTCTTTGCCTCGCTCTCCCACTCTGCTGCTCTGTGACATGGCGTAGTAGTCTCCCACATCACATATGAAGATGAGGGTCTGGCTGGGTGTATGGACTTGTACTACAGGGCCGCTACGCCCTTCTACTTTGGTCTCCTGTCACGTCAGGGCCCCCTATCATTCGGCTGTGTTCATTAGTCAGACCTTAGGTCCGTCACCACTGCACGCTTGGCCCTGTCTGCCCTCCTGATAGGAAACCTCACCATTACCTCACTCTTGCCCCTCCCACTCTGGGCTAGTCTCAAATATTAACTCCATCTCTCCCAAACAATACACACTTCAACATTATTTACACACATCACCGTTCACATTACACTTTAAAACAACACTGATGTCTTCAAGGTAGGAACGTGGGCAGTATGTCCATTTTTTTTACAGCTCACTCCTCCCCTCCACTGCATAGACTTTAATAGGCAGTAATTTGATTTTTCAGTAAGTTGGGCTTCAACATTATTTACGAATATCACTGGTCACATTACAACAACACTGTTGTTTTCAAGGTAGGAACATGGGCAGTATATTCATCTTGTTACAGCTCAATCCTCCTCCCAACTGCATAGACTTTAATAAGCAGTAATTTGATTTTTCAGTAAGTTGGGCTTCAACATTATTTACGAATATCACTGGTCACATTACACATTACAACAACAATGGTGTCTTCAAGGGAGGAACGTGGACAGTACGTCCATCTTTTTACAGCTCACCCCTCTTCACCACTACATAGACTTTAGTAGGCAGTAATTTGATTTTTCAGTAAGTTGGGCTTCAACATTATTACGAATGTCACAGTTCACATTACAACAACACTGTTGTTTTCAAGGTAGGAACGTGGGCAGTATGTCCATCTTTTTACAGCTCACTCCTCCTCCCTACTGCATAGACTTTAATAGGCAGTAATTTGATTTTTTTGTAAGTTGGGGTTAAACATTATTTACAAATGTCACAGTTCACATTACAACAACACTGTTGTTTTCAAGGTAGGAACGAAGGAAGTATGTCCATCTTTTTACAGCTTACTCCTCTTCCGCACTGTATAGACTTTAATAGGCAGTAGAAATTTGATTTTTCAGTAAATCGGACTCTGGGTTGAGATAAAACACTTACAAGAAAACAACAGCACCATCTGCCTGTCTTTGCTTCTCTCTCAATCTCATATCATGCTGCTCGGTCTTCATCTCCCTCCCCCTCCACATAGACTTTCATAGGCAGTTGTAATCTGATGCTTCATGTTATTTTTTAATGATTTTAGCAATTTTTCACAGTGAATAGACAACCCCTTTAAACCCTCGTACCTGTCTCCATGCTGAACTCTGGTCTGATCTGGAACACCTCGGAGGCCGGGATGAGCACGGATTGGTTACTGAACTGCACGGAGCACAGCAGATGATTGGCTGATGTCAGCATGTCCTGTGCCGCCTCCATCTGTGCGGCGCTGCATGGACCTGACCAATACAATATATAAAGACTGTACAACAACAACAAAAAAGTGCTGACATGAATATACAAAGGTGGTCAATGAGAAAGAAGCACTTCTCTGGATTGTAGGATCAGCCATTGGCCTTTCTTTGATGTCCCGTGACCTCAATTGGAAGGAACTTCCGAAAAGTGACAAAGAAAGTTTTAGGGATTTAGATTACCACCACTAGAATTAGAGCATTCCCAATGACTGTTGATCTTTTGGACCCCTTTGTAGACAGCTTGATGGCCCGGATGTAGACCTGTCCCATCCTCACCTTTTATAATGTGCTCCGTGAGACTGAAAGACACGAGCACTCTGTACTGACGTGTGGACGGGAAGGTAGGGACGTGACTTTGAGATCAGTGATTGTTTTGTCTTGTTGGTCTACTAGGCATTGCTCCCACCTGGCCAGAATCCTACTCCACACTGATGAGGGGCAATATCCCGAAACAGCTGTCTGTGGATGGATACCTGGCCTTGGTATTTCCCTTGTCTTATCTTTAAACTTGTCAAAAAGTTGGATATTGACTAAAAGGGCCACTTAATATGATGGTTATGGTGGTCTCCTAAAAAGAGCCACTCCTTGGCTAGGTCCTTCCCGGAGGGATATCTGGCTAGTTCTGTGTCGAGACTCCTAAAAGAGGCTCCACAGACCTTTTTTGATCTCTAGAATTAGAGCATTCCCAATGACTGTTGATCTTTTGGACCCCTTTGTAGACAGCTTCATGGCCCGGATGTAGACCTGTCCCATCCTCACCTTTTATAATGGGCTCCGTGAGACTGAAAGACACGAGCACTCTGTACCGACGCATGGACGGGAAGGTAGTGACGTGACTGTGGGATGTGAGTATCATAATGAGGGACTCGGAGGATTCGATTGTGATCTGAAATGGAAAAATACCCGATGGTTACCTTCTATAACCTTGAAGTCCAAATCATAAAGCAACTAATTAGAATCCATAATGGTGGACAACTCATTGGATGCGCCACGTGACGGCAGACCATGGACAATTGCCCAATGTAGGTTGCCCATACACCATACCTCCAGTCTTGAATCCAAAGCACTCAAGAATCAATGGGTTGCCCACCTTTTGGGGACATGTCATATGTGTATTATCCTACATACCAATGACTCTCACCTGCTTGTATGTTGTGAACATCCCCGTAATGATATAGTAGACATTGGTGATCCCTTTACCACGAGCTACAGCCGCACCTGTCACTGCGTCTACCTGCAGGAATGGACCTGGTGATGACTGCCAGACCCCCGGTTCATCTGGTGAAGAAGGGAGAACTGATGTGAGGAAGTCTTCATGACCAAAAGCCCCACTGTGGATATCAACCATTTTACTATAATACGTGCCCAAACCAGCCAAGACAGCGATTGGTATATCTTCTTCCAGGACATGAAGAGAAGTCACCTCTTATAGTGAGGTAGATTGGACAATGACCAACTAAGATGAGCGGTGGAGGACATATTGGAGGATAGTTGATGACATCATCAAGACGGTTGTACATAAGCTGCCCGTACACATGAGATTATGTTGACTGGTGCCACCAATTTTGGGGTTGGCAGAACATCTAATGTGTATGAGTGCCTCCTACCAGATGATGTTGGGGAAAGAAGGATCGGGCATGTTCCTTTTTTCTTGGGAACTAAGCTGCAGTCAGAGGTGGCTTTCTCAATTATCCCCTTCATCACATAGGCAGACTTATCCGAGCTCGGTGTTCATATAAATGAGTTGGAAGGGTTTCTTGTCGGCCAAGTGAGCAGCTGTTACTCACCTGTCCCAGAGCCTAGCTCTGCTGCTTCCTTTCCCTAGGGACAGCTTTCTCTCTCCTAGTCCACGCCGGGATACCAATAAAGCATAGCATGCACTTTGATGTCATTATCCAAAATATTTTAAGGCTGGCTCAGGAGGCTACATAGCTCCCGAGTATTCAGGTAGTAGAGCACGCTGAAGACAAGCAACACTTGACAGTGCTACTGCTAGATGCCTGATTATCTACTCAGATGCTCCTGAATGCTATCCAGCTTCCAGCTCTTATTACCAACTCAGCCCTGCTGTTTCTGATGCTGTCCACACCCTTAACTCTGCTGTGTCAAGGTTCCTCGAAGCCTACCTTTCTCACCTGTCCCAGAGCCTGGCTCTGCTTCTTTCTTCCCCTATTGACAGCTTTCTCTGTCCTAGTCCACACCATGTTGCCAATAAAGCACAGCATGCACTTTGAAGTCATCATCCACAGCCTTTTAAGACTGGCTCAGGAGGCTGCATATTACCTGAGTATTCAGGTAGTAGGGCACGCTAAAGACATGACTCAGGAGGCTGAATACCACCTGAGTATTAAGGTAACTTGACTCTACTACAGCCAGGTGCCAGATTATCTACTCCGCTGCTCCTGAGTGCTATCAAGCTTCCAGCTCTTACTATAAACTCAGCCCTGCTGTTTCTGGTGCTGTCCATACCCTCAACTTCGCTGTGTCAAGGTTCCTCCAAACCTACTTTTTTCTCCTATTCCAAGGTGCTGTCTGCACCCTCAACACTCCCGAAACAAGATGCCTGCTTGCCTGTTCAAGTCTGCTACTCCTGTTTACTTTCCCTACTTATTGCACTAACATGCTGCCCATACTTTTTCCTCTGCTGCATCTAGTGCTTCCATCTCTGCTGATACAGCTGCATCTTGCCGTCTGGTTCTACTGATCTTTGCTGGTCAACGTTTCGGCTCGTCTTCCTTCTCTTGTACCGTGCTGCTCACCTTCACCTACAGCTTGACAAATCTACCTCACCAGGTAACTCCACAACACTCTCTGATGTATACGGCCAACTTAAAGCTTCTCAAAACTGTGATATCATGACTGCGATAATGAAATCCTACCAGTACTCATCTCACCATTACTGTTGACCAGCATTGTACTGAAGCAAATGACTTCTCCAATGGCAACGGGCTGTTTAAGCTCTGGTAATAAGGCATCTTCTACAGATATTGCTAAGAAATCTGCCATTCCTGGATGTGCTTCATCCCAGACTCTCAGGAGGGTATCTCCTTGCATCACTGTCGTTATCAGGAAGGTGTAATTCTTAATACCAGGTTCGATTAGTAGGAGGTCATCTCTGTAAAAGTGAAAAAAACACAAAGAGAAATGCCGAACTACGTCAAGACCAATGGCCGGCCTTGGGCAGAGATCTTAGAGATCAGCTGATAATACCCCATGATCCCCATTTTTTCCTCAAAATTTACAATTGACTCATACCTGTTGGTTGCAAAACGAAGTTTGGCTTTATGGGCGTGAAATTTTTCGCCAATACTAGAGTAAAAGTGCACAGTGAGCTCCAAGGTTATACCGACCGGAAATGAAGCGAGAGGATGGCCCCTTCTGGTATGGAACTTGGGTTTGACGTCAATTCTTAGGTAGGAGACAGGAGCCACCTGGAAAAGGATTAGAGTAAAGAGTAAGAGAAAATTGCTTAATACTCCCGTAATGTTCTTTAGTGTTGCCTCCTACCTGGACGCCAATGACAAGACTATGAGTAATTCCAAACGATTCTACATTTGTGATCTTCAGGATACCGGATCCTGTGAAGCCTCGAGCTCTCATATGCCCCTTCCCATCATGTTCTATCACCGAAGAGTTGGGAAAGGACTGAAGCATGTGAGACGTGACAGACGCTCCTCCATCCCTACATGATAAGCGTAGAATTACCGGACTGCTTCCTTCCCGGTAGACCGTCATCTACTCATCATAAAGAAATGAGAGGACATCTTCTGTGCTCCTTACTTGTTTGTTGTCACGGTGAGAAAAGAATTTGGAGCCATTAGGATCTGCTGAACTGGACATTTGGGGGACACCAGAGATAAATCACGTAAAACCTTTTTTCGAGAGGGAGAAAACAGTCTAAGGCTTGGAAAACCCATCCGTGCCGATGAATTTTGGGAAAAATGTACGAACCACTACGACTCACCACTACTTGTACTTGGTCTCTTAGCTCTGTGGTATTGCCCTCAAACTGGCCACCAGACACTGCGCGTACCGTCACTTTAATGCTTACCCGGCCGATGGCCAAAGTCCGAACCAACTGAGCAAAGTTTAACTTGGGCCGCAATTGTACAGATGCCTGAAAATAACATTTTTATGTTCTTATCGTGAAAATATATACAAGGGGGATCGGTCTTTTGTTTGTTGGCGGTTGGAGGCACCTCAGTCATACGCGGCTCCAGGGTCACCACATCTCTTTTATTTAGCGACCAGTAGAATTGCAAAGGAGGCTTTGAATTGCAAAAGGAAAATGGTGTCTGCGTGCTGGAGACCCCCATCACATACACGGGCATCTACGACGTAGAAGAGATTTCACCGTTATTGGGACCATTGATGCGAACCATCCACCTACGCTAACCTGATCCGAAGCTGCTCGTAGATGCACTAGTCGGGAGCTGTGGTACAGACCTCCGATGGTGTAATCAGGCGGGTCGCAGGGACGTGGATCCTGATCGCTTTCAGATAAACGACCTCAACCACAATCTCATCCTATAAGATAAAAACAGATGGTGCCGTAGACTTATTAGGGTTGTGCTTTATAGAGCAACATTTCTGTAGACCTACTGACTGCTCTATTCTGAGCTTTGCTTAGACGTTTCCGTCTATAGCCTCAAAAATCAGGATTCCGGGAAGACCCCGCAATGAAGCCATTTATTATGGGTCAAACTGTCACGGTCGCCTTCCTGCTGTTTTTGAGACTAGTGACAGCCTTGGGACTGAAGCCTCCCATCACCATCTAGACTCCTTATTTAAACAAAGTTTCCTTTCCTTTGGCATCTCATGAGTTAATGTCTGTTTTTTGTTGCCAGCAGCTCATAGCAGTGCAGATCAGCATATAGCTGCTTTGAGCCCAAGCCCATTTAGGTTTAAATATTGGAGTTTTCCCAGCAGACCTCGCTGTTGATACAATTCATTGTATTCTGGCCATCCTGGTGGAAGGAGCTGCTGAGGAATTGTCCTGTGCCCATCCATCTGCTACTTTGGAATGTGTCTGCTGCCGTGAAGTTTGATGTTTGTAAACTTTTGTTTATATCCCTGTCTGTCTTTCCTTTCCCTCCATGTTCATTAGTACAGCAGTGGGACTAGTGTCTCCTGCCGGCCATTTCCCTAGTCAGGGTGTTTGCAGGACTAGAGAGGGATTAGGTATCCGGCTCGGAGACGGGTTGAACCATCCCATATAGGTACGCTAGGGAGCTCAGGTGACAGCTTGAGATGAGTTCAGGAGGTGTCCCCTCACTACTCTCATAAGGCCCACCATTGTTAAAGTGTCCCCCTCTATGTTTACGGTGTTGTTATAGTGCATCAGACGCCCATTGGTCTGAGCACATGTGTCACGCAGTACATACGGACATCTACTCTGTGTGTGACACGAATAGAGTGGCTTTGGTCCGGCCTTTCTTTGGTGACACCAAGGCGTAGTCTACCATATACTGAATACTCATGATTCCAGTACAGTAGGGAAGCTGATTATAAGGGCTTCAGTACAGGGACCCCCAAACCAGACAACTACTTCATTAAAGGGGTTTTCCGAATTCAGAAAACCCCTATCTCCGACTGCAGTTTGTTTTTCAAAAACACAGGCTTTACTCACCCTCCTCAGGTCCAGCGCTGAGTCTCTGCTTCTGTTCCCTGTGTCGGTTATTGTCTTATGTCACGTCAACAGCGCTGCAGCTAATCAGTGAGCTCTGCGGCTCTGATGGCATGAACTGCTGACCTCACAGATTAGCTGCAGCGCTGTTGATGTGACGTCGGCACTGCAGACAATAACAGACACCGGAAGCAGTGGTGGAGACTCAGCGCCGGACCTGTGGAGGGTGAGTAAATGAAGGGAATTTTGTTTACTTACCGTAAATTCCTTTTCTTCTAGCTCCAATTGGGAGACCCAGACAATTGGGTGTATAGGCTATGCCTCCGGAGGCCGCACAAAGTATTACACTTAAAAGTGTTAAGCCCCTCCCCTTCTGCCTATACACCCCCCGTGCTCCCACGGGCTCCTCAGTTTTGGTGCAAAAGCAAGAAGGAGGAAAAGAATTAAAAACTGGTTTAAAGTAACTTCAATCCGAAGGAATATCGGAGAACTGAAACCATTTGTCACGCTCCCCGGGTCCTCGGCTCCCCTTCCCGGGTCTCCTGCCCCGCTCCCCGGCTCACCTGCCACGCTCCCCGCGTCCCAGTCCCTTGTGCCCGTCCTTCCTGGGCTTCCTGGCCGCCGATCCCGGCGCCCGACGGCCTCCCAGGCCCTGCTCGGCTCCCCTGCGTCCTCCTCTCAGCCTCCTTCCCTGGCTTGTGGCACCCGGGCCGCGCGCACGCGCATTAGGGCGCGCGCGCGGTCACTGACCCTTTCTTAAAGGGCCAGCGCCCATTAACAGGAAATGAGGTTAGACAGGTACGGGGTATAAAGGGGGTTCTTGTCCAAGGGGGCGGGGCCTGATCTTCGTGTTTTCTGAGCTAGGAGTCAGGTCTCCTTGTGTTTTCCTGCCATACTTACGTATCTCTCTTCTAGAGCTGATCCCGCCTCGCCATCCAGTCCTGCTGAATCCCGAGCCCCGCACGCTGTCCGTCTGCCATCTGACAGTCCGTACCATCTCGGATCCCTGCGGTGACCTGTCATCTCGCTCCCAAGGTTCCGGACCCCGCCTGACATCATCTCGGCCTCCGAACCTGAGCTACGTCACCCGGACTACCATCTGTGACTCCGTGGTCCCAGGGACTCCTTCGCTACCTTCACTTGCACGGACTGTTCTGCTGCCCATCAGTGCTTCAGCTACCGGACTCCCTACCACCATCTTAGAGTTCGGTCCAGTGGATCCACCTCCTGGGTCTGCCCGACCGCCCGGCCCCGACAGTAAGATC
This sequence comes from Anomaloglossus baeobatrachus, assembly GCF_048569485.1. NCBI lineage: Eukaryota > Metazoa > Chordata > Amphibia > Anura > Aromobatidae > Anomaloglossus > Anomaloglossus baeobatrachus. The sequence goes on along the minus strand of NC_134362.1, from coordinate 188,041,899 downwards.
AGGCCATGGATCCCGCTGCAGCACTATTGGCCCTGCAAGAGGAACTCCAACGCCAGCGTGAAGTCCAGACCCGCATGCTGCACTTTATGACCTCCGTGGACACTCGCCTGTACACATTACAAGCATCAATGACGCCTGCAGCACCCAGGTCTCCCACTAGGCAATCCACGGCTCCCGCACCAGTGGCAGCCGCGTCGGATGCTTCCCGACTCCGTTTGGCGTCACCTCCTCGTTATGCTGGAGATCCCAAGACCTGCAGGGGCTTCATAAACCAATGCTCCCTTCACTTCACGCAGCTGCCCCATCTGTTCGCCTCCGACCAAGCCAAGGTCGCCTTTATAATGTCTCACCTGGAGGGCGAGGCACTGGCGTGGATGAACCCCTTGTGGGAGAAGGAGGACCCCATGACCAAGGATCTTCAAGAGTTCCTGCAGGCCTTTCGCAGTACCTTTGACGAGCCGGGACGCGCCTCTGCGTCTGCTTCATCACTTCTCCGCCTACGTCAAGGAACACTGACGGTGGGCCAATACGCCATCCGTTTCCGCACTTTGGCTTCTGAACTCGGGTGGAATAATGAGGCCCTGACAGCCGCCTTCTGGGAAGGACTGTCAAGTCGCATCAAAGATGAGTTGGCGGGTCGTGACATGCCCTCCACCCTAGATGCCCTGATTGCCCTAGCCACGCGAGTGGACATTCGTTTTCAGGAGCGCTCCAAAGAGCTGGTTCGTGAGCGACGTGCGGTACGGCACTCCTCTCCGCCACAGAAGTCCTCTGTGCCACAGTCATCTACAGCTGGGATTCCTGTCCACGAACCCATGCAGGTTGATCGAGTACGACAGTCTGACCAACGTCGAGCAGAGCGGCTCGCCAAGGGCCTCTGCTTTTACTGCGGAGGGGACACACATCTCCTACGCTCCTGTCCGGAAAGGCCGGGAAACTCCAAAGCCTAGGGTTGGTAGGAGAGGCCACCCTAGGTGCTGGGATTCTCTCCGACCCAGTTATGTGGACGGTACAAGTATCAACAGGAGAGACGCGCTTCACGGCTGAGGCATACCTCGACTCCGGAGCAGCAGGCAATTTTATCCAGCAGGCCACGGTGGACAAATACCAGCTGCCTGTTACTCTACTCGAGAAGCCCCTACTGATTGCCTCGGTGGATGGGAGACCCCTCTCTGATACCATCTCCTGGATCACGAAGCCGGTGGAACTGCGTATCGGTGCTCTGCACACCGAGAACATCGCTCTCTACGTCCTTCCACACATGTCCCACCAAGTCCTGCTGGGACTTCCTTGGTTGCGAACACACGAACCCTCAGTCAACTGGGGTACTGGCGAAATCACCCGTTGGGGCTCTGCCTGTCATGAGAGATGTCTAAAGTCTATACAACCAGTCCGACGACCTCCGGTTCCTGAGAACCTACCGGGTCTGCCCTCGGCCTATTGGTCCTTCACGGACGTTTTTGACAAGAAGGAGTCTGAGGTACTTCCGCCACACCGTCCCTACGATTGCGCCATCGACCTGCTCCCAGGAACAACACCACCTCGAGGACGGATATATCCGTTGTCTCCAGCCGAAACCAGGGCCATGTCCACCTACATCATGGACAGCCTGGCAAAGGGATTCATCCGGAGATCCTCCTCTCCTGCGGGAGCAGGCTTCTTCTTCGTTAAGAAGAAAGAGGGTGACCTTCGCCCATGCATTGACTACCGGGGCTTGAATCAGATTACTATAAAAAACAAGTACCCCCTACCGCTCATCCCCGAACTGTTCGATCGGCTCAGAGGAGCCCGTGTGTTCACCAAACTGGATCTTCGGGGTGCCTACAACCTAGTTCGTATCCGCTCTGGGGACGAATGGAAGACCGCGTTTAATACTCGCGATGGGCACTATGAATACTGTGTGATGCCCTTCGGTCTGTGTAACGCTCCTGCCGTATTCCAAGAACTGGTGAACGACATTTTCCGGGACCTCCTCTACGTATGTGTAGTAGTTTATCTGGATGACATTCTTGTTTTCTCTCCGGACCTCCAGACCCACAGAGAGAACGTAAAGCTGGTTCTACAAAGACTGAGAGAGAATCGTCTCTACGCCAAATATGAGAAGTGCGTCTTTGAGCAGTCTTCTCTTCCTTTCCTGGGATACATCATCTCGGGGACTGGGCTGCAGATGGATCCCAAGAAGGTCTCCGCCATTCTCAACTGGCCTCCCCCTTCTGGACTGAAGGCAATCCAACGGTTCCTGGGATTTGCCAACTACTACCGCCAGTTTATTCCTCACTTCTCCGCCCTGACTGCTCCTCTCTCCGCTCTGACCAAAAAGGAGGCTAATCCAAAGGACTGGTCACCTGCGGCCGACGCCGCATTTTGCTCCCTGAAGCGAGCATTCGCCTCCTCTCCTGTACTCCACCGACCAGAGTTAAACCGCCAGTTCACCTTAGAGGTGGATGCTTCCTCCTCAGGAGCCGGAGCAGTGCTCATGCAAAAATCCTCCTCCGGGAAGATGGTGACTTGCGGTTTCTTCTCTAAAAGCTTCTCAGCACCTGAACGTAATTACACCATCGGTGACCGAGAGCTATTAGCGGTCAAACTGGCTCTGGAGGAGTGGCGCTACCTCCTGGAAGGAGCAGTGTACCCCGTGATTATCTACACGGACCACAAGAACCTGGAATACCTGCGGTCCGCTCAGCGACTGAACCCACGGCAAGCCAGGTGGTCCTTATTCTTTGCCAGGTTTGACTTCCAGCTTCATTTCCGACCCGCGGACAAGAATATACGCGCTGATGCCTTGTCTAGGTCTCTCATGCCCCTGGAGCAGGAGGAAGAGACTATCCAACCTATCATCTCTCCTAACAAGATTGTTCCGGTGGCTCCTGTCACTCTGGCCTAGATACCACCCGGGAAGACCTATGTCTCTGAGACCGACAGGGAAAAAGTGTTACACTGGGGTCATGCCTCGAAAACAGCCGGCCATGCAGGCCAGAAGAGAACATGGGGTGCGATTGTACGCCATTACTGGTGGCCATCCCTTCGCACGGACGTTGCCGCCTTTGTCTCTGCCTGCCCCTCTTGTGCCAGGAACAAGACGCCCAAACACCTGCCCTATGGCCGTCTTCTGCCTCTGCCGATACCCTCAGTCCCATGGCAACACATAGCGATGGACTTTATTACGGACTTGCCAGTATCCTCCGGACACACAGTCATATGGGTCGTGGTGGATCGGTTCTCCAAAATGGCTCACTTCGTCCCTATGCCCGGACTGCCCTCTGCTCAGGAACTCGCGGAAGCCTATATACAACACATCTTTCGCTTACATGGCTTTCCTTCCCACATCGTGTCCGACAGAGGAACTCAGTTCACCTCCCGCTTCTGGAGGGCTCTCTGCAAACATCTGGGAGTAACTCTGGACTTTTCTTCCGCTTACCATCCTCAGTCTAATGGCCAAGTGGAGAGGGTCAATCAAATCTTGACATCCTTCTTACGTCACTATGTCAACGCCCATCACGACGACTGGTCCACGCTTCTGCCTTGGGATGAGTTCTCCCATAACCACCACGTCAGTGAGTCGTCCTCCAAATCTCCCTTCCATGTCGTTTACGGACTACAGCCTTCCGTCCCGTTGCCTATATCCCCTTCTTCGGATGTCCCTGCTGCTGATACTGTAGCCCGTGACTTCGCTACCATTTGGGACTCTGTCAAGGCGTCCCTTGGGCGCGCTTCCCAGCGGATGAAGAAACACGCTGACAAAAGGCGTCTAGACCCTCCGTGTTTCTCTCCTGGTGACCTGGTCTGGCTTGCTTCCCAGTACATCCGACTGAAGATTCCTTCCTACAAGCTGGGTCCTCGCTACATCGGGCCGTTTAAGGTCCTCAGCAAGATCAATGAGGTCTCCTACAAACTGAAGCTTCCGGCCACGATGAGAATACCCAACTCCTTCCACGTCTCTCTCCTCAAGCCGGTGTTCCTTGGTCCCTTCTCCGCTGCTGCCAGCCCGGCTCCTCCTCCTATTGCTGAGGACGACATCTACGCGGTAAGAGATATCGTGGCCATGAAGACTGTTCGTGGCCGGCAGTTCTTCCTGGTGGACTGGGAGGGGTATGGTCCTGAGGATAGATCCTGGGAACCCAGGGAGAATGTGGGCACTCCTCTGATCCGTGCCTTCATGTCTCGGTTGCGGGGAGGGGGGCGTGGGGGGGGGGGGTACTGTCACGCTCCCCGGGTCCTCGGCTCCCCTTCCCGGGTCTCCTGCCCCGCTCCCCGGCTCACCTGCCACGCTCCCCGCGTCCCAGTCCCTTGTGCCCGTCCTTCCTGGGCTTCCTGGCCGCCGATCCCGGCGCCCGACGGCCTCCCAGGCCCTGCTCGGCTCCCCTGCGTCCTCCTCTCAGCCTCCTTCCCTGGCTTCTGGCACCCGGGCCGCGCGCACGCGCATTAGGGCGCGCGCGCGGTCACTGACCCTTTCTTAAAGGGCCAGCGCCCATTAACAGGAAATGAGGTTAGACAGGTACGGGGTATAAAGGGGGTTCTTGTCCAAGGGGGCGGGGCCTGATCTTCGTGTTTTCTGAGCTAGGAGTCAGGTCTCCTTGTGTTTTCCTGCCATACTTACGTATCTCTCTTCTAGAGCTGATCCCGCCTCGCCATCCAGTCCTGCTGAATCCCGAGCCCCGCACGCTGTCCGTCTGCCATCTGACAGTCCGTACCATCTCGGATCCCTGCGGTGACCTGTCATCTCGCTCCCAAGGTTCCGGACCCCGCCTGACATCATCTCGGCCTCCGAACCTGAGCTACGTCACCCGGACTACCATCTGTGACTCCGTGGTCCCAGGGACTCCTTCGCTACCTTCACTTGCACGGACTGTTCTGCTGCCCATCAGTGCTTCAGCTACCGGACTCCCTACCACCATCTTAGAGTTCGGTCCAGTGGATCCACCTCCTGGGTCTGCCCGACCGCCCGGCCCTGACACCATTCAACATGAACAACATGTGTACACACAAAAAAACAGGGGCGGGTGCTGGGTCTCCCAATTGGAGCTAGAAGAAAAGGAATTTACGGTAAGTAAACAAAATTCCCTTCTTCTTTGTCGCTCCATTGGGAGACCCAGACAATTGGGACGTCCAAAAGCAGTCCCTGGGTGGGTAAAATAATACCTTGTAAGAGAGCCGTAAAACGGCCTCTTCCTACAGGTGGGCAACCGCCGCCTGAAGGACTCGTCTACCTAGGCTGGCATCCGCCGAAGCATAGGTATGCACCTGATAGTGTTTCGTGAAAGTGTGCAGGCTCGACCAGGTAGCCGCCTGACACACCTGCTGAGCCGTAGCCTGGTGCCTCAAAGCCCAGGACGTGCCCACAGCTCTGGTAGAATGGGCCTTCAGCCCTGAGGGAACTGGAAGCCCAGCCGAACGGTAGGCTTCGAGAATTGGCTCCTTGATCCACCGAGCCAAGGTTGATTTGGAAGCCTGTGACCCTTTACGCTGGCCAGCGACAAGGACAAAGAGTGCATCCGAGCGGCGCAGGGGCGCCGTACGAGAAATGTAGAGTCTGAGTGCTCTCACCAGATCTAACAAGTGCAAATCCTTTTCACATTGGTGAACTGGATGAGGACAAAAAGAAGGTAAGGAGATATCCTGATTGAGATGAAAGGGGAATACCACCTTAGGGAGAAATTCCGGAACCGGACGCAGAACCACCTTGTCCTGGTGAAAAACCAGGAAAGGGGCTTTGCATGACAGCGCTGCTAGCTCAGACACTCTCCGAAGTGAAGTGACTGCTACTAGAAAAACCACTTTCTGCGAAAGGCGTGAGAGAGAAATATCTCTCATTGGCTCGAATGGTGGTTTCTGAAGAACCATCAGCACCCTGTTCAGATCCCAGGGTTCTAACGGCCGCTTGTAAGGAGGAACGATGTGACAAACCCCCTGCAGGAACGTGCGTACCTGTGGAAGTCTGGCTAGGCGCTTCTGGAAAAACACAGAGAGCGCTGAGACTTGTCCCTTAAGGGAGCCGAGCGACAAACCCTTTTCCAGTCCAGATTGAAGGAAGGACAGAAAAGTGGGCAAGGCAAAAGGCCAGGGAGAAAAACCCTGAGCAGAGCACCACGACAGGAAAATTTTCCACGTCCTGTGGTAGATCTTGGCGGACGTTGGTTTCCTAGCCTGTCTCATAGTGGCAATGACGTCTTGAGATAACCCTGAAGACGCTAGGATCCAGGACTCAATGGCCACACAGTCAGGTTGAGGGCCGCAGAATTCAGATGGAAAAACGGACCTTGAGATAGCAAGTCTGGTCGGTCTGGTAGTGCCCACGGTTGGCCGACCGTGAGATGCCACAGATCCGGGTACCACGACCGCCTCGGCCAGTCTGGAGCGACGAGGATGACGCGGCGGCAGTCGGCCCTGATCTTGCGTAACACTCTGGGCAACAGTGCCAGCGGAGGAAACACATAAGGGAGCTGAAACTGCGACCAATCCTGAACTAAGGCGTCTGCCGCCAGAGCTCTGGGATCGTGAGACCGTGCCATGAACACCGGTACCTTGTTGTTGTGCCGGGGCGCCATGAGGTCGACGTCCGGCACCCCCCAGCGGCAACAGATCTCCTGAAACACGTCCGGGTGAAGGGACCATTCCTCTGCGTCCATGCCCTGGCGACTGAGATAGTCTGCTTCCCAGTTTTCCACGCCTGGAATGTGAACTGCAGAGATGGTGGAGGCCGTGGCTTCCACCCACATCAAAATCCGCCGGACTTCCTGGAAGGCTTGCCGACTGCGTGTGCCGCCTTGGTGATTGATGTATGCCACCGCTGTGGAATTGTCCGACTGAATTCTGATCTGCTTGCCTTCCAGCCACTGCTGGAACGCCTTCAGGGCAAGATACACTGCCCGTATTTCCAGAACATTGATCTGAAGCGAGGACTCTTGCTGGGTCCACGTACCCTGAGCCCTGTGGTGGAGAAAAACCGCTCCCCACCCTGACAGACTCGCGTCCGTCGTGACCACCTCCCAGGATGGGGGTAGGAAGGATTTCCCCTTCGATAATGAAGTGGGAAGAAGCCACCACCGAAGGGAAGCTTTTGTCGCCTGAGAGAGGGAGACGTTCCTGTCGAGGGACGTCGGCTTCCTGTCCCATTTGCGTAGGATGTCCCATTGAAGAGGACGCAGGTGAAACTGCGCGAACGGAACTGCCTCCATTGCTGCCACCATCTTCCCCAGGAAGTGCATGAGGCGCCTCAAGGGGTGTGACTGGCCTTGAAGGAGAGATTGTACCCCTGTCTGTAGTGACCGCTGCTTGATCAGTGGAAGCTTCACTATCGCTGAGAGGGTATGAAACTCCATGCCAAGATATGTCAGCGATTGGGCCGGTGTCAGATTTGACTTTGGAAAATTGATGATCCACCCGAAACTCTGGAGAGTCTCCAGGGTAGCGTCGAGGCTGTGTTGGCATGCCTCTAGAGAGGGTGCCTTGATCAACAGATCGTCCAAGTACGGGATCACCGAGTGACCCTGAGAGTGGAGGACCGCTACTACAGTAGCCATCACCTTGGTGAAAACCCGTGGGGCTGTTGCTAGGCCGAACGGCAGTGCCACGAACTGCAGGTGTTCGTTTTCTATGGCGAAGCGCAAGAAGCGCTGGTGCTCTGGAGCAATCGGTACGTGGAGATATGCATCCTTGATATCTATCGATGCAAGGAAATCTCCTTGGGACATTGAGGCGATGACGGAGCGGAGGGATTCCATCCGGAAGCGCCTGGTCTTTACGTGTTTGTTGAGAAGTTTCAGGTCCAGGACAGGACGGAAAGACCCGTCCTTCTTTGGGACCACAAACAAGTTGGAGTAAAAACCGTGACCCTGTTGCTGAATAGGAACAGGGACCACCACTCCTTCTGCCTTCAGAGTGCCCAGCGCCTGCAGAAGAGCCTCTGCTCGCTCGGGAGGCGGGGATGACCTGAAGAATCGAGTCGGGGGACGAGAGGTGAACTCTATCTTGTAACCGTGAGACAGAATGTCTCTCACCCAACGGTCTTTTACCCGTGGCAGCCAGGTGTCGCAAAAGCGGGAGAGCCTGCCACCGACCGAAGATGCGGAGTGAGGAGGCCGAAAGTCATGAGGAAGCCGCTTTGGTAGCGGCACCTCCGGTGGCCTTTTTAGGACGTGACTTAGACCGCCATGCATCAGAGTTCCTTTGATCTTTCTGAGGCCTTGTGGACGAGGAGAATTGGGACCTGCCCGCGCCCCGAAAGGACCAAAAACTCGACTGCCCCCTCCTCTGTTGGGGTATTTTCGGTTTGGGCTGGGGTAAGGATGTATCCTTTCCCTTGGATTGTTTGATGATTTCATCCAAACGCTCGCCAAACAATCGGTTGGCAGAAATTGGCAAACTGGTTAAGCGCTTTTTGGAAACAGAATCTGCCTTCCATTCCCGTAGCCACAAGGCCCTGCGGAGTACCACCGAATTGGCGGCTGCAACCGCCGTACGGCTCGCAGAGTCCAGAACAGCATTAATAGCGTAAGACGCAAATGCCGAAGTCTGTGTGGTTATGGACGCCACCTGTGGCGCGGACGTGCGTGTGGCTGCGTCGATTTGCGCTTGACCTGCTGAGATAGCTTGTAGCGCCCATACGGCTGCGAATGCTGGGGCAAAAGAAGCGCCGATAGCTTCATAGATGGATTTCAACCAGAGCTCCATCTGCCTGTCAGTGGCATCTTTGAGTGAAGCCCCGTCTTCCACTGCAAGTATGGATCTAGCTGCCAGTCTGGAGATTGGAGGATCCACTTTGGGACACTGAGCCCAACTTTTGACCACGTCAGGGGGAAAGGGATAACGTGTATCCTTAAGGCGCTTAGAAAAACGCTTATCTGGACAAGCATGGTGATTCTGGACTGCCTCTCTGAAATCAGAGTGGTCCAGAAACATACTCGGTGTACGCTTGGGAAACCTGAAACGGAATTTCTCCTGCTGTGAAGCTGACTCCTCCACCGGAGGAGCTGAGGGAGAAATATCCAACATACGATTGATGGACGCAATAAGGTCGTTCACTATGGCGTCCCCGTCCGAAGTATCAAGATTGAGAGCGGCCTCAGGATCAGAATCCTGATCAGCTGTGTCCGCATCATCAACTAGAGATTCCCCCCGCTGAGACCCTGAACAATATGAGGATGTCAAGGGAATTGTCAAGCGAGCTCGCTTAGTCGGTCTGGGGCCGGGGTCTGTGTCAGAACCCTCAGCCTGGGATCCATGAGACACCCCAGGAGGACATTGTTGGTCCAACTGAGGGGGGCCAGGGGACAAAGATTCAACAGAGTCCCTGTGCTGAGATACCGGCCTGGACTGCAAGGCTTCTAGTATCTTAGCCATAGTCTCAGAGAGTTTTGCAAACTCCGTCCCCGTCACCTGAACAGTGTTAGCAGGTGGCTCCCCCTGGGCCCCCCTTAGCAGAGGCTCTAGCTGAGTAAGTGCCACAGGGGCCGAACAGTGCACACAATGAGGGTCAGTGGAACCTGCCAGTAGCGGGGTCATACATGCGGCGCAGGCAGCATAATAAGCCTGTGTTTTGGCACCCCTGCCTTTCGTGGGCGCCATGCTATTATCTTCCCTGAGTAACACACTAGGGTATATAGCCAGAAATCAACTGTGCACCATACAGTGTAAAATATGTATACCATAAACATATAATGTTACACTACTGCACAATGGGGCTAGCACCACAGGTGCTGCTTACCACCCACTTAAAGCGGTTGTGAGGCCACCAGAGTCCCTGCCTGAGTCTCCCAGACTTTGTCCCCCTCTGCAGCGTCCGAGGAGCTGACAGGAATGGCTGCCGGCGTCCTGAGGAGAGGTGGGAGCCGTGGGCGTGGCTCAGAAAGAGCGGGAGCTGGTGCCTGCACTGTGCACAGTGAGGGGAGTGGAGTATGCAAAGCATGCTCCAGCCCTCAGTGCTGCTCGTTCTGTGCAGCGTCCCGCCCTTCCCCTGCCTGTCAGGGCTGTGGGCGGGAGGAAAGGAAACTAGGCCGCAAAAAGCCGGGGACTCTAGTAATAAACGCGGCCGCCGTAAAAGCGCGGCCGGCGCGAAAGTCCCCGGCGCACTACAAGTCCCAGCCGCGCCGCAGTGTTTCCCTGGCAGCGGCGGTTAGTGCGGCAGTCCCTATACATAAACACACTCAGCAGCGCTGAGTGTGTAATGGCACATATTAACCCGGTCAGCGCCGCGGTCCCCGGTGCACTAGCACACCCAGCAATGCTGGAGTGTTGCTGTGCGCGGTCCCCACGGGGACACAGAGTACCTCCAAGTAGCAGGGCCATGTCCCTGAACGATACCCGGCTCCTATCCAGCAGTCTCCCAGGAGTTGTGGATGAAGCACGGTCTCAGTGCCTGGAGACCGATAGGATCCCACTTCACCAGAGCCCTGAGGGGGATGGGGAAGGAAAGCAGCATGTGGGCTCCAGCCTCCGTACCCGCAATGGATACCTCAACCTTAACTACACCGCCGACAAGAGTGGGGTGAGAAGGGAGCATGCTGGGGGCCCTATATGGGCCCACTTTTCTTCCATCCGATATAGTCAGCAGCTGCTGCTGACCAATCTGTGGAGCTGTGCGTGCGTGTCTGACCTCCTTCGCACAAAGCAAAAAACTGAGGAGCCCGTGGGAGCACGGGGGGGTGTATAGGCAGAAGGGGAGGGGCTTAACACTTTTAAGTGTAATACTTTGTGCGGCCTCCGGAGGCATAGCCTATACACCCAATTGTCTGGGTCTCCCAATGGAGCGACAAAGAAAGACGGGTTTTTCTGCAACTGGAAAACACAATTAAACAATACAAGTCTCTCAATGAAAAGTCCATTATTTTTTTTTACCTGAAATCTATATTTTGATTACCTGGGAAAATACCATGGGTTGGCCATTGTCTTCTCTCGTGGCTTGTATGGTGCCTATGATTTTGGTGGTTCCGATGGCTAATCCAGTCACCTGACCAACTTCATTTATGGTGGCCACGCTGTCATTAAGAATGGAAAACTGGATAATGGACTGTGGCTGCGGCCCTCCCTCGGATGTAACCTGGGAAAGATCAATCCATAAGAAAAAAAATCAAAATGATTAGCGGTCCGAGTCTGGGGTAGGAGAATCCCAATTACAGGAGCAATATGTCAGATATGAAGCTTATGCAGGCCGCGTCAGTCAGAGTCATGGCGGTGTCAGGATCTGTTCAGATTACAGATTCTGACACTCCGCATGATAACCTCGCTGATGTCTGTGATCAGCGCAGGCAGACACAGGTGTCGACCAACAAATTGGTAGTTTATAGGCAGGCTAGCAAGAGTTAATCTCTGCTTGTCTGCTTGTGAGTCTCCTTTGGTCACATGTTGTGGAGGAGCCAATCACATCTGCTCTCCTCCTATATATGCTGGATAGATCCCTCTATGCCAGCTATAGTTTATCTAAGCTGGTCTGGTGAGGTGTTGTGATCCAGACTAACTAGTGGTTGTAGCACTTGTTGCTGTGTGTGGGTATGGAGTTAACCCTTGTTGTCTTTTTGTTGCTACCTTCCTGGTCTTGCCTTTCACCTTAAGGGGGCTTTACACACTACGATATCGCTAATGCTGAGTCGTTGGGGTCACGGAATTTGTGACGCACCTCCGGCCGTATTAACGATGTTGTTGCATGTGACACCGATGAGCGATTTTGCATCATTGCAAAAACATGAAAAATCGCTCATCGGTGACATGGGGGTCCATTCTCAATTATCGTTACTGCAGCAGTAACGATGTTGTTCCTCGTTGCTGCGGCAGCACACATCGCTCCGTGTGACACCGCAGGAACGAGGAACCTCTCCTTACCTGCCTCCTGGCCACAATGAGGAAGGAAGGAGGTGGGCGGGATGTTACGTCCCGCTCATCTCCCCCCCTCCGCTTCTATTGGGCGGCCGCTCAGTGACGTCGCTGTGACGCCGCACAGACCGCCCCCCTTAGAAAGGAGGCGGTTCGCCGGTCACAGCGACGTCGCCGGGCCAGTAAGTATGTGTGACGGGTCTGGGTGATGTTGTGCGGCACGGGCAGCGATTTGCCCGTGTCGCACACCAGATGGGGGCGGGTACCCACACTAGCGATATCGGGACCGATATCGCAGTGTGTAAAGCGGCCTTTAGTCTCTCGTTGTTTGTTCCTGTGTGTTTGTCGTGTGTCAGAGTTTTGGTTTTCCCCTGTCTGTCTTAGGCTAGTTTCACACATTCGGCTTTTCGCCGATTTGCCGGATTCAGCGGACTCCAGTATAGTGTGATACAGTACATTGGCAGCGCAGCAACGTCCGAGTCACATGCTCCAGTCACATGACAGCATGTGACCATAGCTTGTTGCGCTGCCACTTTACTGTATACACTATACTGGAGTGCGCCGAATCCGGCAAACCGGCAAAAAGCCGGATGTGTGAAACTAGCCTTATCTGTGTTTCCATCTCACTCGTGTCCATTCCTTTCCTTGTGGGAAGGGTGATTCAGATTAGTTCTGGTCAGGAGCATAGCCAGGCACTGTGACCGGTTGTGGAGTTAACCCTTGTTGTCTTTTTGTTGCTACTTTCCTGCTCTTGCTTTTCTCCTGAGCCTCTCATTGTTTGTTCCTGTGTGTTTGCCGTGTGTCAGAGTTTTGGTTTTCTCCTTTCTGTCTTTATCTGTGTTTCCATCTCACTCCTGCCCCTTCCTTCCCTGGTGGGAGGGGAGATGCAGATTTGTTCTGGTCTGGAGCTTAGCCAGGCACGAGACTCAGGCATCTCCACCATTAGGGGTAACCCTAACGTTAGGGATATCCTACCGTGAGGGACAGCAAAGGCATTCCTGTCACTCGCTTTCCTAAAGTCACTTTGTGACGCTTTATAGATATTGGATTTTTTTCTTTGATATTTCTACAAGCGTGCAGCTCATTATGGCACAAAAGCCCCCCACATCATACAATTTATCTTGCATCTGTTAGATAAAGCTTCATACCTGCATCATATTGTAAGGGATCAGTGTAAGCTTCTCTGGGACCAGTCGGAAAGGTGCAAATACCTGCAGAGAAAGTCAGCATGTTGTACCGTACATAGAGAATATTGGACATTTCTTGCAGAAGGTATTACACTTGGTGGTCACCGCACCTCCACCGGATAAGGAGCTGATGATATCCTCCTCCCAGCTCTATCATACGCAGTCGCTACCAGGGTTGTCTGTCCTATGTCAGTGCCATGAAGGAGGTAACGCCAAGAAAATATGTCACGTTCAGGAAGTTGTCTGAAAGAGAAGAGTTTACACAGAAAATACAAACACATCGCAAGATCTAATATATAAAGCTAAGTGTGTGTGTGTGTATATGTATGTATGTGTATATGTATGTATGTGTATATGTGTGTGTATGTGTATATATTTGTGTGGGTGTGTATGTGTATGTATTTGTGGGTGTGTGTGTATATGTATGTGTGTGTATATGTGTGTGTATGTATGTCGACGTAAGGAATCCGCACCGTCGCATTTACAATCACAAAATTTTGCACAGACGCCTCATGTGACTCAGGGAATGTCATAGACTATGTTTTGAGGGGAAAATTTAACCCTGGGCTTTACAGATATTCACAAAAAAAACTGCTTACATTAAAGTCAATGGAGCTGGGAGCTACAGGTCATTAATAGGAGCTGTGATTGGTTGCTATAGGAACGAAGTATAAGAAGCTTATGTGTGCGGTTATATGATATCGGTGGAGAGATGGACACAGACAGACAGAGACAGACAGAGACAGACAGAGACAGACAGAGACAGACAGACAGAGACAGACAGAGACAGACAGAGACAGACAGAGACAGACGGAGAGACAGAAAGAGAGACAGAAGGAGAGACAGATGGAGAGACAGATGGAGAGACAGATGGAGAGACAGATGGAGAGACAGATGGAGAGACAGAGACAGATGGAGAGACAGATGGAGAGACAGATGGAGAGACAGATGGAGAGACAGATGGAGAGACAGATGGAGAGACAGAGAGAGAAAGAGACAGATGGAGAGACAGATGGAGAGACAGAGAGAGAAAGAGACAGATGGAGAGAGACAGGCAGACAGGGAGAGACAGGGCGAGACAGAGAGAGACAGGGAGAGACAGAGAGAGAGACAGACAAAGAGAGACAGACAGATATAGACAGAGAGGCAGACAGAGACAGACAGACAGAGACAGACAGAGACAGACAGAGACAGACGGAGAGACAGACAGAGAGACAGACGGAGAGACAGACGGAGAGACAGACGGAGAGACAGACGGAGAGACAGAAAGAGAGACAGAAAGAGAGACAGAAAGAGAGACAGAAAGAGAGACAGAAAGAGAGACAGAAAGAGAGACAGAAAGAGAGACAGAAAGAGAGACAGAAGGAGAGACAGATGGAGAGACAGATGGAGAGACAGATGGAGAGACAGATGGAGAGACAGATGGAGAGACAGAGAGAGAAAGAGACAGATGGAGAGACAGATGGAGAGACAGAGAGAGAAAGAGACAGATGGAGAGACAGATGGAGAGACAGATGGAGAGACAGAGAGAGAAAGAGACAGATGGAGAGACAGAGAGAGAAAGAGACAGATGGAGAGAGACAGGCAGACAGGGAGAGACAGGGCGAGACAGAGAGAGAGACAGACAAAGAGAGACAGACAGATATAGACAGAGAGGCAGACAGAGACAGGCAGACAGAGACAGACAGAGAGACAGGCAGACAGAGGGAGAGAGACAGACGGAGAGAAAGAGAGACAGACAGAAAAAGACAGGCAGCTAGGGAGAGAGACAGACTGAGAGACAGAGAAAGACAGACAGAGAGACAGACATTAATGGAGACAGAGAAAGAGACAGACAGACAGAGAGACAGACAGGGAGAGACAGAGACAGACAGAAAGAGACAGGCAGAGAGACAGAGATAGAGACAGACAGAGAGAGACAAACGAAGAGACAGACAGAGAGAGACAGACATTAATGGAGACGGACAGAGAGACACAGAGAGACATTTATGGTAGTTACTAACCTGGGCAATGCCGGGTACTGCAGCCAGAATATATAGTGTATATATGTGATTATATATATATATATATATATATATATATATATATATATAAAAAAAATTCCAGTTACTAATTACCATGGGACAAAATAAAAAAAACGAATCTTTTCTTTCAATAATTTGCAAGGGCAACCTTGATCCCCACCAATCTCTAGAATGAATGCCATCACATTGCAACAAGGGCCATGCCCTATCATCATCTAGCGTGGACATTTTTGGATCTCTGTGGCTGCAGACGAAATTTCCCATTTGGCACAATTGGGGATCAGTCAGTGACTTTTTGTGATCACTCCCAAGATGTTTTTTGGTTACCTCCTTTTCTTAGTATTTGCAAAAGTGCATTATTTTTCACATAGATTTGACCCATGGTCAATGGTGGAGTAATGATTTGGAATGAGGGAAAAGAGGAAGAGAAGGAATCTATGAAATATCAGGATGTCGATAAATAGTTTGGGATGGTTTACTTGAGACTGACGATAGGACTGGAGCTCTGGACACTCAATTGCATGATGCCAAAGTATTTATTCAGGAACGGTCTATGGGAAGAGTCCCAAACTTTCATCGAGACTTCTACAGACTTTCCGACTTCCACCTGGAGAAAAACACAAAAGGTGAATGCCATTATCCGTGGTGCTCTGCTCTCCAGCAGAGCCAATGTTCTGTAATATGCTCCAGATGATGGGTTGCTTGTCAGTTTTTGGGTCCTGCGCTGGTTCGGGGACGGACCTGTGTTCAGGCGCCTCGTATTAGAGAGCAAGCTAACCCGGAACGCTGCCAGTCGTAGTTCCTGCTCTGCAGTGAGTTCTCTGGCTCCCGAGAGTTTTGTTATTCTGATCTTGCCTTCCTACCCCGGACCTTTGTTACCCTTGTCTGCCCGTGCCCCTGACTCTGACATTATCCCTCTGGCTTCTAACCTCCGGCTTGTACCCTGACCTCAGCTCCACTCACTCCCTGTGTACCTTATTTGATTACCTGGCTTATGACCTCGGGCTTGTACCCTGACCCCATCTCTGCTCTCTCCCTGTGTACCTTATCTGACTACTTGGCTTCTGACCTCCAACTTGTACCCTGAACCCGGCTCTCCTCGCTGCCTGTGTGCCTTATCTGACTTCCTGGCTTCTGTCCTTTGTTTTGTACCCTGACCCCAGCTCTGCTCGCTCCTTGTGTACCGTATCTGACTTCCTGGCTTCTGACCACCGGCGTGTTTGACTTCCCTGTCTCTAGTAGCTTCTAGTGACACCTAGTGGCATATCGTCACAGTGAATATATGTATACTATGAATCACAGATAAGGAACATTGGCAAGGATCGTGCAAGGTGATGAAGAAACATTTTTTCATCCATCCTCTTAGGCACCTGAAAATAGCTGATCGATGGGGATGGCGGCTGGCGAGCCCCCTACATTGTAATATTGGTGACCTTTTCTGAGGATGGGTCATCAATGTCTAAGATGTCCAATGTCCTGAATAACCCCTTTAACTTCCTTCGCACTTCTTGGAGTTGAAGCACATTATTTTACTAGCTGGTGTGATAGGTTATCATATGTATTATCGATCTGGGTAGTGGGCAACAACAACATGGTAGCAATATAATGAGAACCTTACCTTATCGACAAAGTCAATCTCCAAGCCATAGATGTCAGAGATGTGGATGGCGGCGGTGGCACGATTTGTGGATAAGATACAGAGGTCATGTACCTCCAATGTCAGAGTCCCAGGGTGCAGAGGGATCACCTGGAGAAAGATGGAGAGGTCTTTTGGTTTTGTTCTTCTGTTCACACCGTATGTATGTACAGTCTCTACAAACAGATTCTATAGAATAGAGTAATATTTCTCAGCCTCATTGATGAGACGGCCCAATAATTGATGCAGGAAATTTGCCAGGAGCAATCATATTATTATTATTATTTATTATTACAGCGCCATTTATTCCATGGCGCTTTACAAGTAAAAGAGGGTATACGTACCACAATCATTAACAGTACAAGACAGACTGGTATAGGAGGAGAGGACCCTGCCTGCGAGGGCTCAGTCTACAGGGAATGGGTGATGGTACAATAGGTGAGGACAGAGCTGGTTGCGCAGTGGTGTACTGGACTGAGGGCTATTGTAGGTTGTAGGCTTGTTGGAAGAGGTGGGTCTTGGGTTCCTCTTGAAGCTTTCCACGGTAGGGGAGAGTCTGATATGCTGAGGTAGAGCATTCCAGAGTATGGGGGAGGCACGGGAGAAATCTTGTACGCGATTGTTGGAAGAGGAGATAAGAGAGGAGCAGAGAAGGAGATCTTGTGAGGATCTGAGGTTGCGTGCAGGTAGGTACCGGGAGACTAGGTCACAGATGTAGGGAGGAGACAGGTTGTGGTTGGCTTTGTATGTCTTGGTTAATGTTTTGAACTGGAGTCGTTGGGTGATGGGAATCCAGTGAAGGGATAGGCAGAGTGGCGAGGCTGGGGAGTAGCGAGGGGAGAGGTGGATTAAGAGGGCCGCAGAGTTTAGGATAGATTGGAGGGGTGCAAGAGTGTTGGAAGGGAGGCCAGAGAGTAGGAGGTTGCAGTAGTCAAGGCGGGAGATGATGAGGGCATGCACTAATGTTTTTGCTGATTCTTGGTTAAGGAAAGCACAGATCTGGGAGATATTTTTGAGTTGTAGTCTGCATGAGGTGAAGAGGGCTTGGATGTGTGGCTTGAAGGATAGAGCAGAGTCGAGGGTTACTCCAAGGCAATGAGTTTGTGAGACTGGGATGAGTGAGCAGCCATCAAGTTTGATGGAAAGGCTGATCCCTCCTTGTCAGCAATTTGGTGAAATGCATCGCTTACTTTAGTCAGCGGGAGGTCATTACTCATCAAACGCGTTGGAAAATACAAAAGTGACCTTTACAAAAGACAAACAAAGCTTTATTTTCTATCAACTGTATATGTAAGGGGATGAAGGAGTAAAATGCAAGGAAACATTGCCATCTGCTGACCAAAGATGATAAGAACAGAAAAAAGCAGAGAATGACAGTAATGCGGTAATTTACACGAGGCGATCTATCGCGCGATGCATCGTCGGGGGTCACGGTTTTCGTGACGCACATCCGGCATCGTTCACGACGTCGTCTCGTGTGACACCTCCAAGCGACGCAGTATCGCTCACAAATCGTGAGTCGTGCACTCGTCACTGAGTTGTTAAAAGTTGTTTATTTAACATGGCGCCGGTTGTTCATCGTACCCAGGGTAGCACACATCGCTCCGTGTGACACCCCGGGGACGATGAACACAGCTTACCTGTGTCCTCCAGCACCCGCCGGCTATGCGGAAGGAAGGAGGTGGGCGGGATTTTAACGTGCCGCTCATCTCCGCCCCTCCGCTTCTATTGGGCGGCCGCTGTGTGACATCGCTGTGACGCCGAACGTCCCTCCCCCTTCAGGAAGTGGACGTTCGACGCCCACAGCGAGGTCGCTCAGCAGGTAAGTGCGTGTGACGGGGGTTTAACGACTTTGTGCGCCACGGGCAACTAATTGCTCATGACGCACAAACGACGGGGGCGGGTACGATCGCTCGTGCAATCGCACGATAGCGTGTCTCGTGTAAGGCCCGCATTAGAGGAACCGAGGAGTGAAAGGACACGTCCCTCCAGGGAAGAGTAGGGAGGAGGCAACAGGTCAGGTGAGAACTGTAAAGCAGTTAATAGTTATAAAGGCCTGAGAGAACGAAGGGCAGGAGTTGGCGCCTGAACATGTAGCAGAACGGTTGTGTGAGTAGCGGTAGCGGGCTTACAGCCAAAGATTCGTGACCAGTTCCAGATGAAGATTCATGACCAGTTCTAGTAGAAGATCTGTGACCAGTTCTAAGAGAATATCTGTGATCAATTATAGAGGAAGATTTGTGACCAGTTCCAGAGGAGTTCCATGAGCAGTTCCATGAGCAGTTCTAAGAGAAGACTTCTGACCAAGATTCATGACCACTTCCAGAGGACGATTTGTGACTAGTTTCAGATGAAGATTTATGACCAGTTCCAGAGGAAGACTCGTAACCAGTTCCAGAGGAAGATTCATGACCAGTTCCAGAGGAAGATTCATGACCAGTTCCAGAGGAGGATTCGTGACCAGTTCTAAGCGAAGATCCAGGACCAGTTCTAAGAGAAGATCCATGACCAGTTCCAGAGGAAGATTCGTGACCAGTTCTAAGCGAAGATCCATGACTAGTTCTAAGAGAAGATCCATGACCAGTTCCAGAGGAAGATTCGTGACCAGTTCTAAGCGAAGACCCATGACTAGTTCTAAGAGAAGATCCATGACCAGTTCAAGGAGAAGATCCATGACCAGTTCAAGGAGAAGATCCATGACCAGTTTTGAGACATCACCCGGCCACGGGCAAAGGACCGTATTTCTGTGTTGTTGCTTCCCATTCAGACTTACGGTATTAAGTGGGGACTGGGACTGTGCTTCAGTCAGCATACTGAGTCTGTGAAGTTACCTGTCGAATTGGACAGGTAGTGATATCAAACACCCCCCCCCCCCCTTCCCCGTTAGAGTCTGTGTGCTATGTGTGTTTATTTAGATAGTATACGACGGTGATGGGTAGTGGAGTGATACTGATGCTTCTCGGATTTGGGAATTAGGAATAAGATATCTTTGACATTGACCATTATTTAATGATAGGAGTAACGTAATAACGTGTAAATTGTATTGTGCTTGAATCTTGCATCTCTTCATGGCTATATCTCTTATTGTAATATAATCAGTTTTATTGCTACCAACTAAGCTATTCCCTGACCTTGTGCCGAATGTACCTGTCACGAACCGGTCCGGGGAGGGGGGGGGGGGAGGTCAACCAGGATCCCTCCGCTCTGTCGTCTGCGCCGTTGCATTCTCATAGATCTCGTACATAGACTATGCATTCAGTGTTAATACCTGCACTGTGTTCTCTGCTTCAATATACGCAGAATATGCAATCCGGAGATCACTAACGTTCACCAGAAAATGTCCCGATCCTTCCACAAACTTAAAAATTTCCTAACAAGTAAAAAAAAAAAGTGAATATATGTAATCACATCATTGTCTAAAAATTCTGTCCCAAACGACATGGGAAAAAATACAATTCTTGCATTTTCTACATGGACGGCAAGCTCACCTTAACGTTTGGGTGATTGAATACGGTGATGTCGTCCGGTGAAATGGAGACGTCATCGACCATGGATAGCTCCATCGCGGTGGTGATGAGAAGCGATGACGTCTCCTGTTATTGGAAACATCTTTGTGACGGCTGTCGCCTCTGCTCCTCAACTTTAGGAAACATTCACTTACTTCGACCTGAACCCAGGACTTGTATCCGTCACAAGTTACGCTGATGGAAACCGTCCCTTTTACGTTCTTTACTTCTAGAAGATGCTGACCTATTGGAAACCAGTGCCATTATTTGATTACCATGCTGTGCACCATTATCCAACACTTTATATACTGGCGCTCAATGGTGGATGAAGGTAGACTGTGCCGACAAAAGGGTTGTGAGCGGCATTTACCTTTCTGCCCTCCGCCATACCAATCCATGCAACAATTCTTTGCAAATTTTGTCACTTATGCGGACCCAGAATGCAAAAGTTCGGATCCGCACGGTTTCAAACATACCCGAGTGCCGGCTAATGATCCGGATCCGGCACTCAGTTAATACAAAAAAATAAAGAAGAAAATAATAAAGCAAGAGACACTATACTTACCGAGCCTCCAGCATGGCTGTAACTACACCTGCAGCTGCTCTTTCACTTCCAGGGCCGCTCATTAGGCTCATGCATATGTACTGCTTTCTCCACCCACCGGCGTCTGTGATTGGTTGCAGTCAGCCGCACCCCCATGCTGAGTGACAGCCTGTCTGACGCTTTCAATCACAGACCCTGTCTGTGGGTCTATTGTACAGTAAAAATAAAAAAATTTAAAAAAAATTGGTGTAGGGTCCCCCCATATTATGATATCCAGCACAAATCAAGCCCACGGCTGCATCCTCCAGCCGTGCGCTTATCTTGGTTGTGTATCAAAACAGGAGGAACCGCATGCGGCTTCTTTTTCTAAAATTATTTAAATAAATAATTTAAAAAAAAAAGCCATGCGGTCCTCCCAATTTTTATACCCAGCCATGATAAAGCCCGACAGCTGGGGGCTGGTATTGTCAGGCTGGGAAGACCAATGCTTATTGAGCCCCCCCAACCTAAACATAGCAGCCTGCAGCCACCCGGGATTTTTGCACGCTATAGCAGCAGGCAGAGAATGGGTGATGACATCACTCAGGTTAGTTGCGGTCAGAGCTGGAGGTTCCCACGGTCCTCCACCTGTGACTGCAGCTAACCTGGCCTCAGGTGGGATCACTGAGTTTAATGAAGTACCCAGAGGTCAGGTTAGCTGCGTTCACTGGTGGAGTTGCAGTCTTCAGCTAATTTGTAGCAAAACTAATACACTCCTTATGGCACAAGTTACATATTTACAATTTTTCATCAACCGTTATCGAAACGTCTTGCCCATATGTTCTGTAATTTAAGCATAACCACCACTCACCATGTAACCATGTCTGTCCAGTGCCATCACTCTTTGCTATCTCTTGCATGCCCTGGCCATGAGGAAGAAGAGCGGTGGTCTCGTTGGAAGAGGTCCAATCCATCGCCAGTGAGCTAAAGTTATCAAATTTCCTCCGGTGCTGGTCGAAGATAAACAGCTCCAGTTTTGTGTCCCTCAACATGGATACAGGGATCTAAATAAAGGACATCGACAGGCTATGATATGTTGTCCTTGTGTTGGTTTTCCTATACCTACAGAAGGAACTGATCAAGGGTAAAAGTCTTACAAATTGCTTGTTATGCTTCAGGATGGGACATGGTGGAGCTCCATCGAGTGCCGAATACACCGGATACAAGGACATGCCCGCAGGAAAAGCACAGATGAGATTGACTTCCACCATTTCCACCGACGGTCTCGGATTTAGAGTTCCAGGATTATTTCCCAATTGAAATGTCAAAACCTGCAGGATACCAGCTGTTTTTTATCTTCGCAATTCATGTGTCCAACACAGTGGAAGTCTTCTGTCCTTCGCTCACCTGTTCTCCCAGTTTGGTGCACTGGACCTCATACGTGTGTAGATTCTTCTTTGCCTTCGTCGGAGATCCAATTTGGTGTATGTGAACGCTACTCCAGTCTTCAGCAGTGAGCCACCTAAAGAAACAGGTTGGCTCGAGAACCCATGGGCCTGGACCACCTTCAAATACCATGACCTTGGTGGAGTGGAGGGAAAGCACAGAGGTGTGCACCGGATCAACCGCCTGCAAGAAGAAGAGTTGCAACCAGATGAAAGCCAAGTGTATATAAGTATGTAAATGCCGGGATCAGGAGGATGTAAACGTACCTTAAGAGGGCTGTAGGCTGAGAACATGGCGTCGTTGTGGTATTCCCCTTCATCTGTCGTTACACTGACTTTGAGGACATTGTGTCCGGGGCTTTGTGCAAATATCTTCAGGCAGGAGCATGATGGAGGAGCAAACGTGCACCTATCTATTGCCAAGGAATTAGATTAGTAGCCTAAGAAGGTTTTATGTTCCAATGACTTAGTCTACGCAATCGAAATATGCTTGGCGTCGCTACTGTAAAAGTGATAGGGGTCATATTGTGACACCTACACTATTGCGGGGGAAGTTAGTCACAAAAAAACTGATTTTTGCAACTTTCTTGTCTTGGTAGTGGAGTTGGCACAATGTGACCCCTTTCACTTGTATAGCGTTGCGATGTAGCAGCGCCACCAAGTGGACTTTGGTCATGGTCAAAGTTGCCTAAAGAGAACCATTCTGGTGCCCATCACTATCTACAAACACTAATGTATTGGTGTGCGCCGGAATTTCTGTATTCTATTATAATAGAAGACAGTCAGTCGTCTTGACCGATTGTACATAGTTGTTGGTATACGATATATCTTACCATCTTGGATGCTGAAGATTCCACCCTTGTCCATGCTGATGTGCAGCGGAAACAGAGAACAGTTTACGAAGGGAAAAATGGCGTCCTGATATTGGCCATACACCACTACCGGAATATTTATCTCCCGGCCTACCTGCGTGTCAGCATTGGATGGGAGAAGCTCCAAAGAGATGACCGGGAGCACCAAAACCTGGATAGGAATGAAAACACAAAGCAAGATCACAGCGGGAAACTCCAGAAGAGTAGAAAGAGGTTGTAGAGGGCAAAAGTTTTTGTACGTTTTCGAGTTGGGAAAAAAGTGAACTTTAGGGATCTGTAAGCGAATGTCCAACACAAGAAGTCCTGCATTACTTACGTGGCTCTGACCACTATGTAGCGGGTTCATGATGTCATTAGCCTGGACAAGGCAGTGGCCGGGTTGTCCTCCCGTTATGACGAAGCCTCTGGTATTAATACTTGCGATGCTCTTGTTTGTGGAAAACCAGGAGACGTTCCCGCTGCCTCCCTCGGCCTAAAGAGAACATCTTGTGTAAAGTTTTGGGTATATTATAGCTTACACAAAAAAAAATTGTGTCGGCTGAAGTAAGAAAGGAGTTAAGGTCTTCAGGCCTTCCAAAAAGTTCTTAGTGTGTGGGATTTCACTTTTGGAAAAATGACTTGTTCAGGGAGTGTGGATAAGCTGGGTGGATGCTGGGAGTGTCTGTACTTATTATGCAGTTATGTATCCTGCTATTTGCTATCATGCAAGGAACGGCTAAATTTGTGCATTATACGCCCATATTTCTGAAGATTATAAAAGATCTGATTTTCATTAAATTCATTTGGAGAGCTTTGGAAATCACATGCCTGTGTATTTCTTAAATGCTTACCAGCGCCGTAGAATGAATCCCAGAAACTTTTAATTGGAGTAAGAACTACTTCAACACGACCATGAGATAAAGCAATGTCTTCAGGCCTGCCAAAAAGTTTTTAGGGTGTGGGATTTCACTTTTGTAACAAAGACTTGTTTAAGGAGTATGGCTAAGCTGGGGGGATACTGGGAGTGTCTATACTTATTATGTAGTTATGTATGTCTATTTGCTATCATGTAAGAAACGCCTTCCAAAAATTTCTTAGGGTGTGGGATTTCATTTTTGGAACATAGACTTGTTCAGGGAGTGTGGCTAAGCTGGGTGGATGCTGAGAGTGTTTGCATTTATTATGCAGTTATGTATTCTACTATTTGTCATCATGTAAGAGACACTTAAATTTATGCATGGTACGCCTATATTTCTGAAGAGTATAAAAGATCTGATTCTCATTAAATTCATTTGGAGAGCATTGGAAATCCCATGCCTGTGTATTTCTTTAATTCTCACTGGTGCCGTACAATGAATCCCAGAAACTTTTAATTGGAGTAAGAACTACATCAGCCCAACCATGACATAAAGCAATGTCTTCAGGCCTTACAAAAAGTTCTTAAGGTGTGGGGTTTCAATTTTAGAACAAAGACGTGTTCAGGTAGTGTGGCTGAGCTGGGTGGCTGCTGGTAGTGTCTGTACTTATTATGCAGTTATGTATTCTACTATTTGCTATTATGTAAGAAACCCCTAAATTTGTGCATAGTACGCCTATATATCTGAAGAGTATAAAAGGTCTATTTCTCATTGAATTCCTTTGGAGAGCTGTGGAAATCACATGCCTGTGTATTTCTTACATTTTTACTAGCACCGTAGAATGGATCCCAGAAACTTTTAATTGGAGTAAGAACTACTTCAAAACAACCATGAGATAAAGTAATTGTCTTCAAGTCTGTTAAAACGTTCTTAGGGTGTGGGATTTCACTTTTGGAACAAAGACTTGTTCAGGTGGTGTGGCTAAGCTGTGTGGATGCTGGGAGTGTCTGTACTTATTATGCAGCTATGTGTTTAATCAGATACTTTTTTTCTGCTGCTGATGATCATTTTTGCAAAGATGTTAAAAAACTAACTTGACACATGATACTTTTTTGTATCTATCAGATGCCAGATCTGCTATTAGCTGCATTTGAACTTATATCTGTATAAAAAATAGGCATATACTGACGGGGAAGTTAGCACACATGTGTGACCACAGCTTCTTTCATTGTCTCTAGGACTGAGGAGTTTGTCAGGTAATGCTAAATAGGATCCCAATGTTGCTGATAGTGCATTTCTGCACCATTCATTGTCTATGGAACTGCCTAGCTTTGGTTTTCTCCAGCAGTTCTATAGAGAATGAATGGAGAAACCCCAGGTTATATCTTATCCTATGAAATGGGGATAGCGTTAACATTTCATACAATATATTTGGTATTTGTATAATTGATGACTTGTATATTTGGGAGAACAGAAGGTTTTTCCAGTCTCACCTTTACCATGAAGGTATGGGATGCATTTCTTGGGTAAGCGGGTAATACCAGAGTTTGAGGAGAGACGGTAATGGGCAAGAAAATCTTCACTTCTTGTTTCTGGGAAATTGGGTTTGGAAACATCAAGAGTTCATCCTGTCAATGACACGAGAAGAAGGGAATTTTGTTTACTTACCGTAAATTCCTTTTCTTCTAGCTCTAACTGGGAGACCCAGACAATTGGGTGTATAGGCTATGCCTCCGGAGGCCGCACAAAGTATTACACTCAAAAGTGTTAAGCCCCTCCCCTTCTGCCTATACACCCCCCGTGCTCCCACGGGCTCCTCAGTTTTGGTGCAAAAGCAAGAAGGAGGAAAAAGAATTAAAAACTGGTTTAAAGTAACTTCAATCCGAAGGAATATCGGAGAACTGAAACCATTCAACATGAACAACATGTGTACACAAAAAAAACGGGGCGGGTGCTGGGTCTCCCAATTAGAGCTAGAAGAAAAGGAATTTACGGTAAGTAAACAAAATTCCCTTCTTCTTTGTCGCTCTATTGGGAGACCCAGACAATTGGGACGTCCAAAAGCAGTCCCTGGGTGGGTAAAATAATACCTCGTAAGAGAGCCGTAAAACGGCCCTTTCCTACAGGTGGGTAACCGCCGCCTGAAGGACTCGTCTACCTAGGCTGGCATCCGCCGAAGCATAGGTATGCACCTGATAGTGCTTCGTGAAAGTGTGCAGGCTCGACCAGGCAGCCGCCTGACACACCTGCTGAGCCGTAGCCTGGTGCCTCAAAGCCCAGGACGCGCCCACGGCTCTGGTAGAATGGGCCTTCAGCCCTGAGGGAACCGGAAGCCCAGCCGAACGGTAAGCTTCGATAATTGGCTCCTTGATCCACCGAGCCAGGGTTGATTTGGAAGCCTGTGACCCTTTACGCTGGCCAGCGACAAGGACAAAGAGTGTATCCGAGCGGCGCAGGGGCGCCGTACGAGAAATGTAGAGTCTGAGTGCTCTCACCAAATCTAACAAGTGCAAATCCTTTTCACATTGGTGAACTGGATGAGGATAAAAAGAAGGTAAGGAAATATCCTGATTGAGATGAAAGGGGGATACCACCTTAGGGAGAAATTCCGGAACCGGACGTAGAACCACCTTGTCCTGGTGAAACACCAGGAAAGGGGCTTGGCACGACAACGCTGCTAGCTCAGACACTCTCCGAAGGGAAGTGACTGCTACTAGAAAAACCACTTTCTGCGAAAGTCGTGAGAGGGAAATATCTCTCATTGGCTCGAATGGTGGTTTCTGAAGAACCGTCAGCACCCTGTTTAGATCCCAGGGTTCTAACGGCCGCTTGTAAGGTGGAACTATGTGACAAACCCCCTGCAGGAACGTGCGTACCTGTGGAAGTCTGGCTAGGCGCTTCTGGAAAAACACAGAGCGCTGAGACTTGTCCCTTAAGGGAGGCGAGCGACAAACCCTTTTCCAGTCCAGATTGAAGGAAGGACAGAAAAGTGGGCAAGGCAAAAGGCCAGGGAGAAAAACCCTGAGCAGAGCACCACGACAGGAAAATTTTCCACGTCCTGTGGTAGATCTTGGCGGACGTTGGTTTCCTGGCCTGTCTCATAGTGGCAATGACGTCTTGAGATAACCCTGGAGACGCTAGGATCCAGGACTCAATGGCCACACAGTCAGGTTGAGGGCCGCAGAATTCAGATGGAAAAACGGCCCTTGAGATAGCAAGTCTGTTCGGTCTGGTAGTGCCCACGGTTGGCCGACCGTGAGATGCCACAGATCCGGGTACCACGACCTCCTCGGCCAGTCTGGAGCGACGAGGATGGCGCGGCGGCAGTCGGCCCTGATCTTGCGTAACACTCTGGGCAACAGTGCCAGCGGATGAAACACATAAGGGAGCTGAAACTGCGACCAATCCTGAACTAAGGCGTCTGCCGCCATAGCTCTGGGATCTTGAGACCGTGCCATGAACATTGGTACCTTGTTGTTGTGCCGGGACGCCATGAGGTCGACGTCCGGCACCCCCCAGTGGCAACAGATCTCCTGAAACACGTCCGGGTGAAGGGACCATTCCCCTGCGTCCATGCCCTGGCGACTGAGATAATCTGCTTCCCAGTTTTCCACGCCTGGGATGTGAACTGCGGATATGGTGGAGGCCGTGGCTTCCACCCACATCAAAATCCGCCGGACTTCCTGGAAGGCTTGCCGGCTGCGTGTGCCGCCTTGGTGGTTGATGTATGCCACCGCTGTGGAATTGTCCGACTGAATTCGGATCTGCTTGCCTTCCAGCCACTGCTGGAACGCTTTCATGGCAAGATACACTGCCCGTATTTCCAGAACATTGATCTGAAGCGAGGACTCTTGCTGGGTCCACGTACCCTGAGCCCTGTGGTGGAGAAAAACCGCTCCCCACCCTGACAGACTCGCGTCCGTCGTGACTACTTCCCAGGATGGGGGTAGGAAGGATTTCCCCTTCGATAATGAAGTGGGAAGAAGCCACCACCGAAGGGAAGCTTTGGTCGCCTGAGAGAGGGAGACGGTCCTGTCGAGGGACGTCGACTACCTGTCCCATTTGCGTAGGATGTCCCATTGAAGGGGACGCAGGTGGAACTGCGCGAAAGGGACTGCCTCCATTGCTGCCACCATCTTCCCCAGGAAGTGCATGAAGCGCCTCAAGGGGTGTGACTGGCCTTGAAGGAGAGATTGTACCCCTTTCTGTAGTGACTGCTGCTTGATCAGCGGAAGCTTCACTATCGCTGAGAGGGTATGAAACTCCATGCCAAGATACGTCAGTGATTGGGCCGGTGTCAGATTTGACTTTGGAAAATTGATGATCCACCCGAAACCCTGGAGAGTCTCCAGGGTAGCGTCGAGGCTGCGTTGGCATGCCTCTTGAGAGGTGCCTTGATTAGCAGATCGTCCAAGTACGGGATCACCGAGTAACCCTGCGAGTGTAGGAGCGCTACTACAGTAGCCATAACCTTGGTAAAAACCCGTGGGGCTGTTGCCAGGCCGAACGGCAGTGCCACGAATTGCAGTTGTTCGTTTCCTATGGCGAAGCGCAAGAAGCGCTGGTGTTCTGGAGCAATCGGTACGTGGAGATAAGCATCTTTGATATCGATCGATGCAAGGAAATCTCCTTGGGACATTGAAGCGATGACGGAGCGGAGGGATTCCATCCTGAACCGTCTGGCTTTTACGTGTTTGTTGAGCAGTTTCAGGTCCAGGACCGGGCGGAAAGACCCGTCCTTCTTTGGGACTACAAACAAGTTGGAGTAAAAACCATGGCTCTGTTGCTGGAGAGGAATAGGGATCACCACTCCTTCTGCCTTCAGAGTGCGCAGCGCCTGCAGAAGAGCCTCGGCTCGCTCGGGAGGCGGGGATGACCTGAAGAATCGAGTCGGGGGACGAGAGGTGAACTCTATCTTGTAACCGTGAGACAGAATGTCTCTCACCCAGCGGTCTTTTATTTGTGGCAGCCAGGTGTCGCAAAAGCGGGAGAGCCTGCCACCGACCGAGGATGCTGCTAGAGGAGGTCGAAAGTCATGAGGAAGCCGCTTTGTTAGCGGCGCCTCCGGTGGTCTTTTTAGGACGTGACTTAGACCGCCATGCATCAGAGTTCCTTTGTTCTTTCTGAGACCTTTTGGACGAGGGGAATTGGGACCTGCCCTCGCCCCGAAAGGACCGAAACCTCGACTGCCCTCTCCTCTGTTGGGGTATGTTCTGTTTGGGCTGGGGTAAGGATGTATCCTTTCCCTTGGATTGTTTGATGATTTCATCCAAACGCTCGCCAAACAGCCTGTCGCCAGAAATTGGCAAACTGGTTAAGCGCTTTTTGGAAGCAGAATCTGCCTTCCATTCCCATAGCCACAAGGCCCTGCGGAGTACCACCGAATTGGCGGCCGCAACCGCCGTACGGCTCGCAGAGTCCAGGACAGCATTAATAGCGTAAGACGCAAATGCCGAGGTCTGGGTGGTAATGGATGCCACTTGTGGCGCGGACGTGCATGTGGCTGCTTCAATTTGCGCTTGACCTGCTGAGATAGCTTGTAGCGCCCATACGGCTGCGAATGCTGGGGCAAAAGAAGCTCCGATAGCTTCATAGATGGATTTCAACCAGAGCTCCATCTGCCTGTCAGTGGCATCTTTGAGCGAGGCCCCATCTTCCACTGCAAGTATGGATCTAGCCGCCAGTCTGGAGATTGGAGGATCCACTTTGGGACACTGAGTCCAACCTTTAACAACGTCAGGGGGAAAAGGATAACGTGTATCCTTAAGGCGCTTAGAAAAAACGCTTATCTGGACAAGCATGGTGATTCTGGACTGCCTCTCTGAAATCAGAGTGGTCTAGAAACATACTCGGTGTACGCTTGGGGAACCTGAAACGGAATTTCTCCTGCTGAGAAGCTGACTCCTCCGCCGGAGGAGTTGAGGGAGAAATATCCAGCATTTGATTGATGGACGCAATAAGATCGTTCACTATGGCGTCCCCGCCTGGAGTATTAAGATTGAGAGCGCCCTCAGGATCAGAATCCTGATCAGTTGTCTCCGCATCATCAACCAGAGATTCCCCCCGCTGAGACCCTGAACAATATGATGTCGAGGGAAATTCTAAGCGAGCCCGCTTAGTCGGTCTGGGACTGGGGTCTAAGTCAGAACCCTCAGCCTGGGATGTATGAGATACCCCGGGAGGACATTGTTGGTCCAACTGAGGGGGGCCAGGGAACAATGATTCAACAGAGTCCCTTTGCTGAGATACCGGCCTGGACTGCAAGGCTTCTAGTATCTCAGCCATAGTCTCAGAGAGTTTTGCAAACTCAGTCCCCGTCACCTGGACAGTGTCAACAGGTGGCTCCCCCTGGGCCCCTCTTAGCAGAGGCTCTGGCTGAAGAAGTGCCACAGGGGCCGAACATTGCACACAATGAGGGTCAGTGGGACCTGCCGGCAGCTGGGTTGTACAAGCGGCCAGGCATCATAATAAGCCTGTGTTTTGGCACCCCTGCCTTTGTGGGCGCCATGCTATTGTTTTCCCTGAGTAACACAATAGGGTATATAGCCAGAATGAACTGTGCTCATACAGTGAAAGAGTATACTATAAACAAATAATGTATCAATACACTACAGCACCATGGGGCTAGCACCAACAGGTGCTGCTTACCACCCGCTTTAAAGCGGTTGTGAGGCCACCAGAGACCGTGTCTGGGTCTCCCAGGGTTTGTCCCTCTCTGCAGCGTCGGAGGAGCTGTCAGGAATGGCTGCGGCGTCCTGACGAGAGTAGGGAGCCGTGGGCGTGGCCGAGAAAGTGCGGCAACTGGTGCTCACACTGTGCACAGTGAGGGGGGTGGAGAATGGAAATCATACTCCAGCCCTCAGTGCTGCTCGTTCCGTGCAGCGTCCCGCCCTTCCCCTGCCTGTCAGGGCTGGGGGCGGGAGAAAAGGAAACTAGGCCGCAAGAAAGCCGGGGACTCGAGTATAAGCGTGGCCGCCGTAAAAGCGCGGCCGGCGCCGAAGTCCCCGGCGAACTACAAGTCCCAGCCGCGCCGCAGTTTCGCATGGCAGCGGCGGTTAGCGCGGTAGCCCCTACATATAAACACACTCAGCGACGCTGAGTGTGTAATGGCACAGTTTAACCCGGTCAGCGCCGCGGTCCCCGGTGCACTAGCACACCCAGCAAAGCTGAGGTGTTGCCGTGCGCGGTCCCCACAGGGATACAGAGTACCTTCAAGTAGCAGGGCCATGTCCCTGAACGGTACCCGGCTCCTATCCAGCAGGCTCCACAGGAGTTGTGGATGAAGCACGGTCTCAGTGCCTGGAGACCGATAGGATCCCACTTCGCCCAGAGCCCTGAGGGGGATGGGGAAGGAAAACAGCATGTGGGTTCCAGCCTCCGTACCCGCAATGGATACCTCAACCTTAACAACACCGCCGACAAGAGTAGGGTGAGAAGGGAGCATGCTGGGGGCCCTATATGGGCCCACTTTTCTTCCATCCGACCTGGTCAGCAGCTGCTGCTGACCAATCTGTGGAGCTATGTGTGCAGGTCTGCCTCCTTCGCACAAAGCAATAAAACTGAGGAGCCCGTGGGAGCACGGGGGGTGTATAGGCAGAAGGGGAGGGGCTTAACACTTTTGAGTGTAATACCTTGTGCGGCCTCCGGAGGCATAGCCTATACACCCAATTGTCTGGGTCTCCCAATAGAGCGACAAAGAAATATTTATTTTCCAGAAGACCGAAGGATCCAAGGCCATGTCTGTGACTGTGACCATACTGGATTCTGAGGACACCAGTAGACATAGGAGCCACCATTACTGCTTTGTTATACTTTGTGTATGTCTTTCATTTCTTACCCCGTGATCGACACCAGTAAGTGACGCATTGACGGTTGTGGTTCCAGTTTGGATGGCGCGTACCACGTGGTATGACCCGTTTTTAGAGGAAAACATCAAAATGAAGAAATCGAAGGGAAAGTGACCGCTAATCTGCAGGTTCTGTTAACATCAATGGAAGAAGAATGGAAATCTGGTGAGGATCTTAAGAAATATTGAGCTTATATGTAGTAGACACCTTAAAGAGATGTAAGTGCAAGTTCCACCATCTTAAAGGGGATCTGTCAATTTCAATGAATATGTAAATTTTTTTTATCTGGTGTAAACGCCGCTGTTCTCCTGAATCCGGCGCTGTTTTTCTTTTGTTCCTGCGCCTCTCCGTTCCTGAGATATGGCCACTTCTTCCCTGTATATAAATCTAGTGTTGTTAGCCAAGTGGGCATTTTCCTTAATAAGATGACCATGCCCACTTGGCTACAAATAATAGATTTATATACAAGGAAGATGGGGCCATATCTCAGGAACACGGAGGAGCAGCAAGAAAAGAAAAACATCGCCGGATTCGGGAGAACAGCGGCATTTACACCAGGTTAAAAAAATATCTATTTATTGATCCCCTTTAAGATAGGGGAACTTGTAAATACCAATATCATTCATTCTTTGAATTATTAGTGTCCATACCTGTGAGGGATAGACCCGACGGCTGCTTGTCTTGTCATACACCTCAATGCTGATCTCGTACACCTTTTCTGTCTCCAGAATCCAGAGGTCTCCAGGACGAATGGAAAACCCTGAGGGAAGTGATATAGCCATGACGTGCTACGGTAGGTGCTTCTTGCTGATCTTAGCCTATGGATGTGTGTAAGAAGGGTTGCAAACCTTACCGAGGAATCCCGGCTCCACCACACACACTGTGCAGTTAGGGAGACTGGAGCCACCGTGCATGTGAATATCTAATGTCATGCTGAGTAATCAGTAACACACCTTTACATCACATAAATACAAGGAAGAGTATTATATGGACCACACCAGCCCACCAGGGGACATAACAAAGAAGTGGAGCAGAGGATCTGCAAAGCTTTAAAAAGTAGCTAAACATTTATTCATTTATTTTTAAGAATTTCTCCAGCATGGAAAGTTCTGAAACTTTGCAAAACACATTATTTGGGTATTCGTCTTCAATCCTGTAAAAAAAATGTAAGTGAGTCGCTTCCATACCTCTGCTTTTCCTTAGTCTGTTTTCCTGCATTCAGTTACATTGATATTAGAGCGTACTCCTTAGGAGTACAGATGATGGCAGTGGTGGGTCAGCTGCTGACTCTTCCTCTGAGTATTAGGTATGATCACTAGGAGTACAAATGATGGCAGTGATGGGTAAGCCTTTGTCTGCTCCTCTGAATGCTGAACATGCTCATTAGGAATATAGATGATGGCAGTGATAGGTCAGCTCCTGTCTCCGCCTCTGAATATTGAACATGCTCATTAGGAGTATAGATGATGGCAGTGATGGGTCAGCTCCTGTCTCCTCCTCTGAGTGTTGAGCATGCTCATTAGGAGTACAGATGATGGCAGTGATGGGTCAGCTCCTGCCTCTTCCTCTGAGTATTGAGCATGTTCATTACGAGTACAGTACTCTTTCCTCTTCCGAGTGTTCTGCTCATTAGAATAATCTCCTGCAGCAGTTTCTCCCCAGAATTAGTGCGCCGCAGGTGCTAACCCATCACTGCCATCATCTGTACTCCTAATTAGCTTTTTCTGATATCAATGCAGCTGAAGGCAGGAAAACATAATGGGGAAAGCTGTGGTTTTCAAAGTCACTTACAAAGTGAACACAAATCTGCTAATCAAGTGATTTGCAAAGTTTCATACAAATTTATTACGAAATATAGAAATAAAAGTTAAATGGGATATTCCCAGCTCCAAGATCTTATCCCAATATGTAGTAGGTGTAGTAATAATAATAATAATAATAATAATAATAATAATAATAGCAAATGCCTTCAGTTATAAATGTAATATAGTTCTCCTGATTATGTATGTCTCTTACCTAATGTGCAGGGCATTGCAGGTCCTTAGATATCCATAGTTATGACCACTAGCAATTAACTAACTGTAACTATGAGTAACTTATGACCACTCTGTGACAGTTTGTTAATTGCTAGTGATCATAACCATGGATATCTAAGGCCCTACAATGCCCTGCACATGAGGTATAAGACAGCTAATCAGGAGAACTATACTACATTTCTAATAGGAGGTATTTGCTAATATTAGTATTCTTACACCAACTACATATTGGGATAGGGTCTTGGAGAAGGGAATACCCCTCTAATTATTCTTTAATCAATGATCTGGCCATATAGGAATAACCCATGGGAATAGATTGCAGGGATCGTATATCAGTGGTGTAGGATACTCTTGTGTGTAAAGATGAGGTTGGCGCAGCCCAGTTGCAGAGCCGTCACTGTAAGGGACGTGTCTTCAAGATCGGCCACGGGGAGGTGGGGGTCGCCTCCTGGAGATGGCACCTGGCTCTCCAGCTGTACTTTATAATTTGCCAAAGGAGGATCCATCACTGCAGATCCCAAAAAAAAATGAATCAGTAATGTATCTTCATTGGGTTTTTGGGTCCCCATTTCCCACCATTGTCTCGGCACCTGTAACTTTATGCTCCACCAGTGTGTGCACTTGGAAGCGGACACGAGCCATCGCCAGCAGGAGGACCTCGCAGCACGGGGTCAGGAATATCTTCTCCAGGACCAACAGGCGGATACTGGTAACAGGTACGTGCTGCGGGAAATAGAGCTCATCAATGGAAACCGTCGAAAAGAAGGGAATTTTGTTACTTACCGTAAATTCCTTTTCTTCTAGCTCCAATTGGGAGACCCAGATGATTGGGTGTATAGCTACTGCCTCCGGAGGCCACACAAAGCATTACACTAAAAAGTGTAAGGCCCCTCCCCTTCTGGCTATACACCCCCCGTGGGATCACGGGCTGCTCAGTTTTAGTGCTAAAGCAAGAAGGAGGAAAGCCAATAACTGGTTTAAACAAATTCAATCCGAAGTAACATCGGAGAACTGAAACCGTTCAACATGAACAACATGTGTACCCGAAAAAAACAAAAATCCCGAAGGAAACAGGGCGGGTGCTGGGTCTCCCAATTGGAGCTAGAAGAAAAGGAATTTACGGTAAGTAACAAAATTCCCTTCTTCTTCGGCGCTCCATTGGGAGACCCAGACGATTGGGACGTCCAAAAGCAGTCCCTGGGTGGGTAAATTAATACCTCAAGTTAGAGCTGCAAAACAGCCCTCCCTTACGAGGAGGCAACCGCCGCCTGCAGGACTCTTCTACCTAGGCTGGCGTCCGCCGAAGCGTAGGTATGCACCTGATAATGTTTGGTGAAAGTGTGCAGACTCGACCAGGTAGCTGCCTGGCACACCTGTTGAGCCGTAGCCTGGTGTCGTAATGCCCAGGACGCACCCACGGCTCTGGTAGAATGGGCCTTCAGCCCTGATGGAACCGGAAGCCCAGCAGAACGGTAGGCTTCAAGAATTGGTTCCTTGATCCATCGAGCCAGGGTGGATTTGGAAGCCTGCGATCCTTTGCGCTTACCAGCGACAAGGACAAAGAGTGCATCCGAGCGGCGCAGGGGCGCCGTGCGGGAAATGTAGATTCTGAGTGCTCTCACGAGATCCAACAAATGCAAATCCTTTTCATACCGATGAACTGGATGAGGACAAAAGGAAGGTAAGGAGATATCCTGATTGAGATGAAAAGAGGATACCACCTTAGGGAGAAACTCCTGAATCGGGCGCAGCACTACCTTGTCCTGGTGAAAAACCAGGAAGGGAGCTTTGGATGACAGCGCTGCCAGCTCGGATACCCTCCGAAGAGACGTGACCGCTACCAGAAAGGCCACTTTCTGTGAGAGTCGAGAAAGTGAAACATCCTTCAGAGGCTCGAAGGGCGGCTTCTGGAGAGCAACTAGTACCCTGTTCAGATCCCATGGATCTAACGGCCGTTTGTACGGAGGGACGATGTGACAAACCCCCTGCAGGAATGTGCATACCTGAGGAAGTCGTGCTAGACGCTTTTGAAAAAATACCGATAGCGCTGAGACTTGCCCTTTAAGGGAGCCGAGTGATAAGCCTTTTTCCAAACCAGATTGCAGGAAGGAAAGAAAAGTAGGCAATGCAAATGGCCAGGGGGACACTCCCTGTGTCGAGCACCAGGATAAGAAAATCTTCCACGTTCTGTGGTAGATCTTAGCAGACGTGGGCTTCCTAGCCTGTCTCATGGTGGCCACGACCTCTTGAGATAATCCTGAAGATGCTAGTATCCAGGACTCAATGGCCACACAGTCAGGTTCAGGGCCGTAGAATTCAGATGGAAAAACGGCCCTTGTGACAGTAAGTCTGGCCGGTCTGGTAGCGCCCACGGTTGGCCGACCGTGAGATGCCACAGATCCGGATACCACGACCTCCTCGGCCAGTCTGGGGCGACGAGCAAGACGCGGCGGCAATCGGACCTGATCTTGCGTAGCACTCTGGGCAAGAGTGCCAGAGGGGGAAACACATAGGGCAGCTGGAACTGCGACCAATCTTGCACTAAGGCGTCTGCCGCCAGAGCTCTGTGATCGCGAGACCGTGCCATGAAAGTTGGGACCTTGTTGTTGTGCCGGGACGCCATTAGGTCGACGTCCGGCCTTCCCCAGCGGCGACAGATTTCCTGAAACACGTCCGGGTGAAGGGACCATTCCCCTGCGTCCATACCCTGGCGACTGAGGAAGTCTGCTTCCCAGTTTTCTACGCCGGGGATGTGAACTGCGGATATGGTGGAGGCCGTGGCTTCCACCCACATCAGAATCCGCCGGACTTCCTGGAAGGCTTGCCGACTGCGTGTCCCGCCTTGGTGGTTGATGTATGCCACCGCTGTGGAGTTGTCCGACTGAATTCGGATCTGCTTTCCTTCCAGCCACTGCTGGAAGGCTTGTAGGGCAAGATACACTGCCCTGATTTCCAGAACATTGATCTGAAGGGTGGACTCCTGCTGAGTCCACGTACCCTGAGCCCTGTGGTGGAGAAAAACTGCTCCCCACCCTGACAGACTCGCGTCTGTCGTGACCACCGCCCAGGATGGGGGTAGGAAGGACCTTCCTTGTGATAATGAGGTGGGAAGAAGCCACCATTGAAGAGAGTCCTTGGCCGTCTGGGAAAGGTAGACTTTCCTGTCTAAGGACGTCGACTTCCCGTCCCATTGGCGGAGAATGTCCCATTGAAGTGGGCGCAGATGAAACTGCGCAAACGGGACTGCCTCCATTGCTGCCACCATCTTCCCCAGGAAGTGCATGAGGCGTCTTAAGGGGTGCGACTGGCCTTGAAGGAGAGAGTGCACCCCTGTCTGTAGTGAACGCTGCTTGTCCATCGGAAGCTTCACTATCGCTGAGAGAGTATGAAACTCCATGCCAAGATATGTTAGTGATTGGGTCGGTGACAGATTTGACTTTGAAAAGTTGATGATCCACCCGAAAGTCTGGAGAGTCTCCAGCGCAACGTTCAGGCTGTGTTGGCATGCCTCTTGAGAGGGTGCCTTGACAAGTAGATCGTCCAAGTAAGGGATCACCGAGTGTCCCTGAGAGTGCAAGACTGCTACCACTGCTGCCATGACCTTGGTGAAAACCCGTGGGGCTGTCGCCAGACCAAATGGCAGGGCTACGAACTGAAGGTGTTCGCCTCCTATAACGAAGCGTAGAAAACGCTGGTGCTCTGGAGCAATCGGCACGTGGAGATAAGCATCTTTGATGTCTATTGATGCTAGGAAATCTCCTTGAGACATCGAGGCAATGACGGAGCGGAGAGATTCCATCCGGAACCGCCTGGTTTTCACGTGCTTGTTGAGCAGTTTTAGGTCCAGAACAGGACGGAAAGAGCCGTCCTTTTTTGGCACCACAAACAGATTGGAGTAAAAACCTTGACCTCGTTCCTGAAGAGGAACAGGGATCACCACTCCTTCTGCCCTTAGAGAGCACACCGCCTGCAGAAGAGCATCGGCTCGGTCGGGATGTGGGGAAGTTCTGAAGAACCGAGGCGGAGGACGAGAACTGAACTCTATCCGGTACCCGTGAGACAAAATGTCTGTTACCCACCGGTCCTTGACCTGTGGCAGCCAAATGTCGCAAAAGCGGGAGAGCCTGCCACCGACCGAGGATGCGGAGAGAGGAGGCCGAAAGTCATGAGGCAGCCGGCTTGGAAGCGGTTCCTCCGGCTGCTTTCTTTGGGCGTGAGTGAGCCCGCCAGGAATCTGAGCTCCTCTGCTCCTTCTGAGTCCTTTTGGACGAGGAGAATTGGGCCCTGCCCGAACCTCGAAAGGACCGAAACCTCGACTGTCCCCTCCACTGTTGAGGTTTGCTTGATCTGGGCTGGGGTAAGGAAGAGTCCTTACCCTTGGACTGTTTAATGATTTCAGCCAATTGCTCACCAAACAGTCTGTCTTGAGATAATGGCAAACTGGTTAAGCATTTTTTGGAAGCAGAATCTGCTTTCCATTCCTTTAACCATAAGGCTCTGCGTAAAACCACAGAGTTGGCGGACGCCATTGACGTACGGCTGGTAGAGTCCAAGACCGCATTGATAGCGTAAGTCGCAAACGCAGACATTTGCGAGGTCAAGGACGCCACTTGCGGCACTGATGGACGTATGACAGAGTCCACCTGCGCCAGACCAGCTGAAATAGCTTGGAGTGCCCACACGGCTGCGAATGCTGGAGCAAACGACGCGTCGATAGCTTCATAGACAGATTTCAACCAAAGGTCCATCTGTCTGTCATTGGCATCTTTAAGTGAAGCCCCATCTTCCACTGCAACTATGGATCTAGCCGCAAGCCTGGAGATTGGGGGGTCCACCTTTGGACACTGGGTCCAGCGTTTGACCACGTCAGGGGGAAAAGGATAACGTGTATCCTTAGGACGTTTGGAGAAACGCTTATCTGGATAAGCATGGTGTTTCTGGACTGCTTCTCTGAAGTCAGAGTGGTCCAGAAAAGTACTCAATTTACGCTTGGGATACCTGAAATGGAATTTCTCCTGCTGTGCTGCTGCCTCCTCCGCTGGAGGAGAAATATCCAGCAGTCTATTGATGGCCGCTATAAGATCATTCACCATGGCGTCACCATCAGGGGTATCCAGGTTGAGAGCGGTCTCAGGATTAGACTCCTGATCACCTAGCTCTGTCTCATCATACAGAGAATCCTCTCGCTGAGACCCTGACCAGCGTGATGACGCAGAGGGTCTCTCCCAG
Source organism: Anomaloglossus baeobatrachus (assembly GCF_048569485.1). Taxonomy (NCBI): domain Eukaryota; kingdom Metazoa; phylum Chordata; class Amphibia; order Anura; family Aromobatidae; genus Anomaloglossus; species Anomaloglossus baeobatrachus. The sequence continues at coordinate 188,002,950 of NC_134362.1, read as the reverse complement.
CGAGCTCGCTTAGGCTGCCTGGGACTGTCGTCCGAGTCAGAGCCTTCAGCCTGTGATGCCTGGGACCCCCTTGGAGCACGGATTAGTTCCAACTGAGGGGGACCGGGGAACATTGAATCAACAGTGCCCATGGTCTGAGTGACCGGCCTGGGCTGCAAAGTTTCTAGAATTTTTGTCATAGTCACAGACATCTTATCAGCAAAAACTGCAAACTCTGTCCCCGTCACCGGGGCAGGGTTCACAGGCGTCTCTGCCTGGGCCACTACTAGCATAGACTCCGGCTGACGAAGTGGCACAGGGACCGAACATTGCACACAATGGGGGTCAGTGGAACCTGCCGGTAGATCAGCCCCACATGCGGTACAGGCAGCATATAAAGCCCGTGCCTTGGCACCCTTGCTTTTTGCGGATGACATGCTGTTGTCTCCTCAGAGCAATATAGGGGTATAAGCCAAGAAGCGATCGTACAGTGCAATATATAGGTACAGACAAAAGTACACAAAACAACACTGTGGCACTAGTGGGGTCAGCACCTAGGTGCTGCTTACCGCCCGCTTAACAGCGGGTGTGTGGTCGCCAGAATCCCCTGTCTGGGTCTCCCAGGGCTATGTCCGTTCTCCAGCTCAGACTGCGTGCAGGAGTGGCTGCCGGCGTCCTGTGAAGAGGGGCGGGCCGTGGGCGTTCTGCAGACAAAGAGCGGGAAACTGGCGTCCCACTGTGCCCAGTGAGAGGGCTGGAGTATGTAAATAAGACTCCAGCCCTCGGCGCTGACTATTGTACAGCTTCTCTCCCCTTCCCTGACTGACAGGGCTGGGGGCGGGAACGAAACGTAACTAGGCCGCAGAAGCCGGGGACTAGATTTATAAGCGCTGCCGTCGTAAAAGCACGGTCGGCGCGAAGTCCCCGGCGCACCACAAGTCTCAGCCGCGCCGCAGTCTCCGGGGGCGGCCGGCGCGGTAGTTCCCCACACATAAACTCACTCAGCTAAGCTGCAGTGAGTATAACCCAAGCGCGCAGCGCTACTGTCCCCGGCGCACTAGAACACCCAGCAACGCTGGAGTGTGTCTGTGCCTGTCTGTACGGGGACACAGAGTACCTGAATGTTGCAGGGCCTTGTCCCTGACGGTACCCAGCTCCGTATCCAGCAGGATCTCCGGGTCTGTGGATGGAGCCCGGCCTCCGAGCCTGGAGGCCGGTAAGATCCCACTTCACCAGAGCCCTCAGGGGGATGGGGAAGGAAAACAGCATGTGGGCTCCAGCCTCCGTACCCGCAATGGGTACCTCAACCTTAACAAACACCGCCAACAAGAGTGGGGTGAGAAGGGAGCATGCTGGGGGCCCTTTAGCATGGGCCCTCTTTTCTTCCATCCGATATAGTCAGCAGCTACTGCTGACTAAACAGTGGAGCTATGCGTGGATGTCTGACCTCCTTCGCACAAAGCTTGAAAACTGAGCAGCCCGTGATCCCACGGGGGGTGTATAGCCAGAAGGGGAGGGGCCTTACACTTTTTAGTGTAATGCTTTGTGTGGCCTCCGGAGGCAGTAGCTATACACCCAATCGTCTGGGTCTCCCAATGGAGCGCCGAAGAAATACAAACACTGCCAAAACCAGCGCAGCGCGTAAAGAACATGTCCGATCTTACCTTGTAAAATTCGCCTTCTATCCGCACTTTGACATCACTGGCTCCTGTGCTGACCCCAGACACTAAGACAATGTCTCCCTGTCTTCCAGCTTTTTCCATCAGTGTGATATACTGGGGGATGTAATACTGTGTCTCTGCGTAACGCAGAATCCTAAAGGCAGAAAAGCACAAATATTCATATAATGGTATGAGTGATATAATACCAGCAACCAGGGGCGGAACTATTGCAGTCGTAGGAATCGCAACTGGGCCCGGCGGTGCAAGGCCCCCGCCAGCCCCAGCTTCTGGTTCAGCTGGATGTGCGTCCGAGGCCACACATTCAGCTGAAATGCATCGCGGTGCAGAGGCAGGTCGGGTCCCTGCACGGCGATACACGCTGCAGCCCAAACAGAAGTCGGCAGCTTTCATCTGCGACCCAGTGGCTGAGGCGGCGCATGACAATGACATCATGCATTGCAATAGCACTGACATCAATGAAAGCTGCTGGCCACTGCGCGCACAGGAGTACGCTGCGCGACGTGGGATACAGGGACGGTGAGTACAATGTTGTGTTTTTTTGCATTAGACAGAATGGAGACATATTTATCAGGATGGGGACATATATACCAGGAGGAGGACGTATATACCAGGAGGGGGGATAGTAGATAGCAGGAAGGGGACTGTATATACCAGGAGAGGCCCAGGATGCTGACATATATACCAGGATTGGGACATATATACCAAGATGGGGGACATTTTTACTAGGATGAGGTTATATATACACCAGGATATGAGCTAGCATAGGGAATATATATACCAGGATGGGAGACATATATATCAGGATGGGAGACATATATATCAGGATGGGGGAACATATATATCAGGATGGGAGACATATATATCAGGATGGGGGAACATATATACCAGGATGGGGACATACATACCAGGATGGGAGATATATATATCCGGATGGGAGAACATATATATCAGGATGGGAGAACATATATATCAGGATGGGAGACATATATATCAGGATGGGGGAACATATATATCAGGATGGGAGACATATATATCAGGATGGTGGACATACCAGGATGGAGGGCATATATACCAGCATGGGGGACATATTTACAAGGAAGGATACCAGGATGGGGGACGTTAGAATAGGATGGGAGACATTACTACATAATGGGGGGGGCACTCGTATGTCTTTATAGGATTTAGAATACTAAATGTATACATATACAGACATCTGACCAACATAAGGGGGCGGCCCAGGTCCAAATTTTGCACAAGGGTCAATCGAAATCTAGTTACGCCACTGCCAGCAACTCCACATCCAAACATCCCGAAGAAAAGCATCTACACTGAGCCTCCACCCTCAGAGCCAAATGCACAGATTGCCATATACAATTATTTATCCTTTATGTTCCCCTTTTTTGCACCTTATCTTTGTAGAAGTTTCAGGGATTCCTGTAGATTCATCCATCATCACCATCCACTGGAAGCTTATACCGGCCAAGCTGCTGAAGACATTACCTGTCAATCACAAAGTGTTGCAGCTCAATGCTATGATCAGATGATCTCTGATTGCCTCTTCCTAGTAGGGCACTTTAATTTGGAAAAATCTAATATGTATCTGCCGAAGAATCCCCAAGTGGCTGCGTCTCTTCCGCTCGGAATTCATTTGACGTTTAGTGGAAGCAATTTTGAAAAATCCGTGACCATATGAATTGTGGCGTAACAGTGGTTAGGGTCAAGGCCAGTATTATGGCCTCTAACCCTACAAAAAAGTCACCATACCAAATTATATCCCTGAATGTCCCTTAAACAAATCTCAAATACCCCCTTTCATGAGTGTGTCCCGGCCTGATGTGATTTCGGGGGGGATCTGGGATCAGAAGGTCACAGTGCATTGTAGATCACAGATCCTCTTTAGTGCCCACTCGTTATTTACTCTGAGTTGGAGCATATTTAATTCTATCTGGTACTGAAGGGGTTAAGGTTCATTTCTATCCTGCAGTGATCTAACAAGTAGCTATAACTCCAGCAGCAGCCAGTCCGTCACTCCTCCCTATGCCGACTATAGTTCATGCCTATGCTGTCCATTTTGAATGAACCAGTCTCAGGAGAAACTAAGGTGTTGCTTCTGTCACAACTGAGAAGTTTGAAGGGGCCTGATTGTGGAGAAGCTGAGGTGTCACTTTTGTTGCAACTGAGAAGTTTGAAGGGGCCTGATTGTGGAGAAGCTGAGGTGTCACTTTTGTTGCAACTGAGAAGTTTGAAGGGGCCTGATTGTGGAGAAGCTGAGATGTCACTTCTGTTGCAACTGAGAAGTTCGAAGGAGCCTGACTGTGGAGAAGCTGAGGTGCCGCTTCTGTTGCAACTGAGAAGTTTGAAGTTTGAAGGGGCCTGATTGTGGAGAAGCTGAGATGTCACTTCTGTTGCAACTGAGAAGTTCGAAGGAGCCTGACTGTGGAGAAGCTGAGGTGCCGCTTCTGTTGCAACTGAGAAGTTTGAAGGGGCCTGATTGTGGAGAAGCTGAGGTGTCGCTTCTGTTGCAGCTGAGAAGTTCAAAAGAACCTGTCTTTGGAGAAGCTGAGGTGTCACTTATGTTGCAACTGAGAAGTTCGAAGGACCCTGTCTTTGGGGAAGCTGAGGGGTCACTTCTGTTGTAACTGAGAAGTTCGAAGGAGCCTGTCTTTGGAAAAGCTGAGGTGTCACTTCTGTTGTAACTGAGAAGTTCGAAGGAGCCTGTCTTTGGAAAAGCTGAGGTGTCACTTCTGTTGTAACTGAGAAGTTCGAAGGAGCCTGTCTTTGGAAAAGCTGGGGTGTCACTTCTGTTGCAACTGAAAAGTTCATGCTGGAGAAGCTGTGGAGTCCTATTTGTTGTGTCTTTCCTCACCTGTTTGTCTTACCTAGCTTGTGTTGTCTCATTGCAGTGGCGAGACTAGCATGTCGTTGGACTTTGGTAGTCAGGGTGTGTTAAGGGCCAGCAAGGACCTAGGTACGAGATGGCGCAGGGGGTAAGGACCCGTCTAGGGACATTAGGGAGTACAGAGATCAGCCTCAGGTGAGTATTAGGAGGTGACCCCACTCCCCTCTCTCTAGCGCCAGGGCCTTCCGTTGTATTGCTACCCTGGTGTTCCCGAGATGTTGCGCCGCTCACCAGTAGTCCTCTCATACCTGACGTGACACCCCCTAACGCATAGTTTGGGTCAGCGGCACGTCCATGCCGCGGTTGTGAACAGTAAATTCTTCAGGAGAGCGCCACCTCCTGGCATATGGGAAGCCGGGAAACAGAGGATAAATAGATGGAATGATATCCGGATAATTCCACACCTTCTTTGTCCATGCCAGCCACAGTCAGCTCCACCGGAGCGTCGTCCACGTACAGCTCCCGAGTCCGAGATTCAATCTCCAGAGTCACTATCAGATCCACGATCACATCACAGCGCAAGACCTGTCCGGTGACTGCGGGAAACACAGACTGGGAAGTTATTACATTTTCTGGAAGAATGGAAAAGAGACGTTCCGGGGCATCCGCAACTCTGCAAAAGGCTTTAATTAAAAGTTGCACCGTTTGGCTTTTACGGGCTTTTTGTTTCTTTGCACATTCAATATTAAGTTGGTCTAAAGTCATAAAACAGCAGAGAAGAGATAAAAGAGTTAAAACTTTCCCATTGGACAATTAGAATGAGCTCACTGACAGATTCTCTGTTAACCCATCCTATAGCCATTGATAGGGCAACACATGCTATAGATGGCAAAAGGCACAACATATAAAACAAAAACAATCAATTGTATGAATTATTTTTAGACAACAAATCATGTATTTCAGAAAAAGAAAAATTGTCCTCATCTTTAGCACAGTTTGTCTGTTGGCCACCATTAGGCACAGTCTGTCTCCTAGCAACCATTAGACCCAGTCTGTCTGTTGGCCACCATTAGGCACAGTCTGTCTCCTAGCAACCATTAGACCCAGTCTGTCTGTTGGCCACCATTAGGCACAGTCTGTCTATTGGCCACCATTAGGCACAGGCTACCTGCTGGCAACCATTAGGCACAGTCTGTCTGTTGTCCACCACTTTGCACAGTCTGTCTGTTGTCCACCATTAGGCACACACTATCTGTAATCCACCATTATACACAGTCTCTCTGCTGGCCACCACTAGGCACAGTCTGTTGGTCACCATTAGGCGCAGTCTGTCTGCTGGCCACCATTTGGCCCAGTCTGTCTGCTGGCTACCATTAGGCCCAGTCTGTCTGCTGGCTACCATTAGGCCCAGTCTGTCTGCTGACCACCATTAGGCCCAGTCTGACTGCTGGCTACCATTAGGCCCAGTCTGTCTGCTGACCACCATTAGGCCCAGTCTGACTGCTGGCCACCATTAGGCCCAATCTGTCTGTTGACCACCATTAGGCCCAGCCTGTCTGCTGGCCACCATTAGGCACAGTCTGTCTGTTGACCACCATTAGGCCCAGTCTGACTGCTGACCACCATTAGGCCCAGTCTGTCTGCTGGCCACCATTAGGCACAGTCTGTCTGTTGACCACCATTAGGCCCAGTCTGTCTGCTGACCACCATTAGGCCCAGTCTGACTGCTGACCACCATTAGGCCCAGTCTGACTGCTGGCCACCATTAGGCACAGTCTGTCTGTTGACCACCATTAGGCCCAGTCTGTCTGGTGGCCACCATTAGGCACAGTCTATTTCTAGTGCTTACCTATCTCCTCGGCAATCACTACAGTGGTCTGACGCTTGGGCTGCTCTGATTTGGATGATAAGACGGCTTTCTGGGAGCACAGGGTGTCGTTCTCAAATATTGGTGTAACTGAGATGATCTCAGGGTGGTGAACGTTCCTACAGGTAACACATCACATTAGGAATGGCACATTTTGGCACTTAAACCTCGCATTATAACCACAAGACTTGTGATGAGAAGACCATGCAGAGGTTGTTGGCACAAGTAGGGTACATTGGTTATACCTCGAATAGCCCCCCTACACCTCTGCCAAACAACTTAGAAGAATATGACTCACCAGGTATAGCATCCTCCGCCAGCCTCAATGGTAAAAGGGACCTCCAACCCCGGGAAGAAGGGCAGGAGAACTTTAGGAACGGACAACTTGGAGGCCTCGGTGGTCAGGAGCAGAATGATGAAGAGTCCGGCGTACAATGCCATTGGCACGTGGACTCTCATTTCTCCAGTAATCAGTAAAAGCTTCAAAAAAGGATCAAAAGAAGCTTAAAATGAGCAATACAATAAGAAGTAAGACCTCATTCAGACCTCAGGGGTATCTTTGGACATGAAAAAGGGTCCTATCTTCAGTGTTTTTGGATCAGATACTCATCAGGGCCTGGTCAATGTGTGGCATATTCATACAAGACATATCCTTTGTGGCTCACCATATGGCCGCCTCCAGCGGCAAATGTGTGATCTTGGCCAATACTTACCCCTAAACGTTTTATTTTCTATTATTTGGCAATTTTTAATTCTCCTACACCCACCGGCATGAAACCCGTCGTCCTCGCTGAGCGATGCGATCAGATTGACAGTTGGGCTGGGACAGTCCATTCAACACATGGAAAATGGTACGTTCCAAAACAAAAAGTGTCTGCATCCACAAGAGCCAATCATATTTTGAATTGAACTGGTGAAAGCAATCTGATTGGCTGCTGTGCAAAGCACAAGGGTCTGATGTACAAAACAAGAGGGAAGTCACTGCAGCCCTTTTGCAAAATTGCAATATGTTGTTAACTGTCACCACATACATGTGTGACCCCCTCATTGTGTCCTGGCTACACCCCACAATCAGCCGCAAATCTCCCAAGATAAGCAGTTCCCTGTGAGTTGTGTCTGCCCCTGATGCCAGCAGAAAGAAGTTCCAGGGGGTATATCTGTGCTGTTTCTATTTGTCTTAGTTAAAACTGTTATTTAATGTTTTTCATGCCTGTCTCTGCTGCCATCTACTGGTCAGACTTTTCAGCTCCTCTGTTTCTTTTGCCCAGCCCATGGGAGTGTCTGATGACCCTCTTGCATCACTTCCTGGGATGTTCATTCCAGCCAGAGCTCTTGTGAGAGCAAGATCCCTTATAGGAGCTACTAGAAGCAAAGTCTTCTGACCACGTAGTAGCTTCAGAGGCAAGCATCACTGAGAATTACAATGCCAGGTACTTGGATTACTGCACTCTGCATGTCCTAACCTTTGGAGAAAATAAACCACCATTGTTTCATCTCAGCATGTGCATGTTTTCACTCTGGAGCGCTCTGGTCCTGTCTGCCCCACCTATAGGAAAAACGAAGGTAAGATTCTCACAACCTCTCACAACTACGCACCTTCCATCGCCTTTAAGTGGGGACAGAACAGTCAGAAGACTGCTTAAGAGCTCAATACCCCGGCTACAGATCCCTAAGAACCCTGTAACTTCCCCTGTAATCTGCCTAACAACAAGCCTTGTGCACTAGTCTGCCTGCACAGTGCATGCCTGGACAAGCCTAAGGGGAAGCTCCCATCTGCCACGTCCTGTGTCACCTCTGCTTGTATTGTAAAGGGACAGTTTATGCACCTGCTGTTTCTCTCCTGCTATACTCCTTCTATAGACTTGCAGTACATTATACCCCATTACTGCACATCGCTGCACTGCGAACCCCAAGTTTTACTGAAGACACCTTGGGAATCTCATCTGGGAGTCCTTGCAGAGCTGCACAACGATTTTTGGACCCCTATTCAAAAGTCAAGTTTCTTAAAGAGACAGTACACCTTAAATCAAAATGGCTGAAAAAGACCTTGGACAGTTCCCCACTGCTGAAACAGAGCAAATACAATCTGATACTGTCCATTATGAAGCCCAGGAGGCAGAGCCCACGCTTTCAGCAGACCAAGTTGTCCGACCGAAGCGCTCTTCCAAACCCACGATAAAGGCCACTGAAAACTATCACACTATGAAAGATGAGTCATGTGAACACCTGGAAGAACAGTGGGAACGAGTCACCTATTACATGCCAAGACTTGAATCCTCATCAGGTGATGCCGCATGCTTACAAGCCGCTCTGGAACGGCTGAACACAGCTCATGAAAGATACAAGAGACTGTCAACAAGGTACATTACCTTTCTAAAAGACTCTAAAATTGATGAAGCTCTTTCAGACCTGAGCAAGGCAGAAGAGGTAAACAAGGAAAGAGATGCCAAGGTGCAAGATGCCATAGACAAGGCCGAACACCGTATCTCTCACCAGCAAGAAACCAGATCACACCGATCAACCTCATCTAGACGTTCCTCTCGGTCATCCGGGTCATCATCCTCAAGAAGCTCAGCCCTGAGCGACAGGATACTAGAGGCCCGCATAAGAGCAGAGAAATCCAAGGTGAGACGTTCCTTCACAGAAAGAGAAGTAGAGGAAGAAGCCAAAAGGGCAGAAGCAGAAGCCCTTGCAAAAGCAGAAGCCGCTAAAGCAGAAGCCCTTGCAAAAGCAGAAGCCGCTAAAGCAGAAGCCCATGCAAAAGCAGAAGCTGCTAAAGCAGAAGCCAAAAGGGCAGAAGCGGAGGCTCGGATAAAGATTCTTCGGTCACAGATGGAAGAGGAAGTTGCGCTAGCTAAAGTGAGACTACTTGAGCAAGCATTGATCCAAGGTCCTGATCCAGCTGACTCGCCACCACTGGAAGCAGACAATCCAGTTGATCGCACAAGAGACTATGTACTGAATCAGTTACCTGTAGCAACCCCGGTTTGCAGTACCGTCCAAGCCGACAACACCGAAACCTCCAACTTACCTCTACCAGTGCCAGTGCCACCTAAAGCACCCGAGCAAATTAATAACAGTCACCAAGAGGTGCCCTCTCAAACACAGCCACCACAGCAAGATGGCAACCAAGTGTTTCCTGACCCACTTCCACAGCTCAAGCAGCGGTCATCAGAATCTACAGAGGCTAAACCACAGCTCAACCCTGCAGCAACGTCATTCTACCCGGGAACATCTCATCCATTCACGCCAGGCAGCCCATACGCCCCAGGGGCATCACGAGTCGTCGTGGCAACAAGTGGTGAGAAATCAGATATGTCTGAGTTTTCCAGGTTCATGATGAGCAGAGAGCTAATCAACACTAGTCTCACGACATTCGATGATCGTGCAGAGAGCTACAGGGCCTGGAAAGCAACTTTCAAGGCAGCCATCGCCAATCTCAACTTCACTGCGGAACAGGAGCTCGACCTCCTGATCAAGTGGTTGGGCCCAGGCTCTACAAACCGTATCAAGAGCCTCAGAACCGTCTATGTGGGACAAGCAGAAGCAGGTCTCGCTGCTGCATGGCAGAGACTGGAACGCACCTTTGGCAGCGCAGAAGCAATAGAGAAAGCCCTATTCAAGAGACTGCAGGACATCCCAAAGATCAACCTTAAAGAAGTCCCCAAGCTTCAAGACCTAAGTGATCTGCTCATGGAGCTGGAGCTCGCCAAAATAGATCCTCGTCTGTCTGGGCTGTGCTACCTGGATACAGCCCATGGAGTGAACCCAATCGTGGTGAAGCTGCCATACAGTCTGCAGGAGAAATGGGTAACGTCAGTCTCAAGGTACAAAAGAATGAATGACGTCACCTTTCCCCCATTTATTCAGTTCTGCAAGTTCATCGATGAGCAGGCCCAGATGAGGAACGACCCCAGCCTCGACTTCCTAGAGTTCAACACTTCGGCAGCCGCAACATCATCATCAAGGTATGAAGGTGCCATACACAAACGCAGAGACATTAAGAACACTGTGAGTGTCAGGAAGACTGAGCTACCATCACCTGCAGCACCCACAGATAAACAGCACATCTCATCACGAGATAAGTCTGTCAATCAAGAATGCCCCATCCATAAAAAACCGCATTCACTGAACAAGTGCAGAGGGTTTAGATCTAAAACCTTACAGGAGCGCAAGAAAGTCCTCACAGAGCTTGGGATCTGTTTCAAATGCTGCGCATCACTTGAGCACATGGCCAAGGACTGTAAATCCATTTTCAAGTGTGAGGAGTGTCATAGTGAAAAACACGTTTCAGCCATGCACCCAACCCAGCTAGCTAGAGACACACCGGCTGCAGTCACCACCACTCCTACTCCAAGTCATGGCGGGGAGTCCAAGAATCAGACTGACACCACCACAGCCATCTCCTGCTCATGCTCAGAGGTATGTGGAGAGGGCCAAACACAGAAATGTTGTGCCCGAATATGCCTCATCAAGGTTTATCCCGAGGGACATCCAGAAAAGGCAATGAAGGTGTATGCCATCATAGACGACCAAAGCAACCGGTCCCTAGCAGGAACCAAATTATTTGAAGCCTTCGGAATTAATGGACCATCAGAACCCTACACCTTGAACACCTGCTCAGGTCGCATTGAGACTAGCGGCAGAAGAGCCCAGGGATTCATTGCTTCTCCTATCAATGGGAAGACTGAAATACCTCTACCAACGCTCGTTGAATGTGACCAAATACCCAGCCACAGGAATGAAATTCCTACCCCAGAAGCTGCATTTCATCAACCACACCTAAGACACCTCGCTAGTGTTATCCCACCTCTGGACAATAACGCAGAGATTCTACTCCTGCTCGGCAGAGACAATCTAAGGGTACACAAGGTGCGACAGCAGTGTAATGGGCCTGACTATGCACCATACGCCCAGAGACTGGACTTGGGATGGGTAGTCATAGGAAATGTGTGCGTTGATCGATCAGAAATTGATTCCTTCAAGACTTATGTGCATGGAGATGGGCGCACAACCTGCTTAAAGCCATGTCCTCATCACTATGGAGTGAAAGAGAAGTCTCCAGACACAACACAGCTACCTGACATCGCTTCTTCTCTGCATATCGACAACTTGGGAAGATCAGTCTTTCTCACAACCAAGGACGACGATAAAGTAGCCTTGTCAGTAGAGGACAGAGAATTCATCGGAATAATGGACTGTGAGTTTTCTAAAGACAAAACCAACCATTGGGTCTCTCCATTACCCTTCCGATCTACCAGGGTAAGACTCCCAAACAACCGAGCTCAAGCTCAGACCAGATTTAACTCTCTTCAGCGTTCTATGAGCAGCAAACCTGAAATGAGAGAACATAGCGTTGCCTTTATGGACAAGGAAGTCCGCAACAACCTAGGAGAACCCGTACCAGCTGAACTGAATCCAGCAGATCACGCAACTAGACCTATGTCTATAAGTTCCTTTGCTAACTCTTCTTGGCTTACAGGTCCAGAGTTCCTGCTGAGACAGTCAGAAGAAGGTGTCCAGGAAGCCTTCAGCATCCTAGATCCAGACAACGATCCAGATGTCCGAGCTGAAGTCAATACCCTGGCCACCAGTGCAGAAAAAACTTCCAACCTCGGTTGCCAACGTTTTGAACGTTTCTCCAGCTGGATGAGGCTCGTCAGGACTGTCGCTAGGTTAGTGCATATCGCCAGATGCTGTCGTACTGACCTTAAAACCAAAGACTGTCATCGCTGGCATGTCTGCCACAAAGCCCTTTCTGCTGAGGACATCTCCCATAGCGAGTCCCTCATAATACGCCACCTCCAACAGAGTGAATTCGCCATAGAATGGAAGTGTTTATACAACAAACAGCAGATTCCATTAAGAAGTCCTCTCGCCAATTTAAACCCAGTCATCGACAGTTTCGGCTTACTGAGAGTTGGTGGTCGTTTAAATCAGGCTCATCTTGGAGTTGCAGAACAAAATCCTCTCATCATTCCCAACAAACACCATGTTACAGTCTTGCTGATCCGACACCACCATGAAAAGACTGAACACCAAGGCAGGCAAATTACAGAAGGTGCTTTACGGTCTGCAGGCCTCTGGATTATTGGAATTAAGAGACGTGTAGCACAAATACTACACGATTGTGTGCACTGTCGTAAAGCGAGAGGAAAACAACTGTACCAGCAAATAGCTGACTTGCCTACAGACAGACTTTCCACAGAGCCACCTTTCACCTACGTGGGCCTAGACGTTTTCGGACCATGGATGGTGTCCACACGAAGAACTCGCGGAGGCCAAGCAAACAGCAAGCGGTGGGCTGTGTTATTCACCTGCATGAGTGTTCGAGCCGTTCACATTGAGGTGTTAGAGTCCATGGATACCTCCAGCCTAATCAACGCCTTGAGAAGGTTCCTTGCCATCAGAGGACCAGTGAAACAGCTGAGGTCTGACCGTGGAAGCAACTTCGTCGGTGCATGTAGAGAACTGAACATCGACACCAAACCTATCCAAGATCAGCTGGCAGAGAAAGGTTGCACCTGGATCTTCAATCCCCCTCACAGTTCTCACATGGGAGGCTCCTGGGAGAGGATGATCGGGATTTCACGCAACATCTTGAACTCCATGCTAATGGACGTCAATTCCTCAAGACTCTAGTCACTCTTTTAGCTGAAGTCTCAGCCATTATCAATTCAAGACCCCTTGTGCCGGTGACCATGGATCCAGAAACACCAACCATATTAACTCCTACTATTCTCATTACCCAAAAAACTGACAACGCGGTAATGCCCAGCGGAGAGTTCACCCACGCGAACACTTATCAAAAACACTGGAAATGGGTTCAATACTTGGCTGACTACTTCTGGAACCGATGGAGGAAGGAATACCTCACCATTCTTCAAGGAAGAAAGAAGTGGCGACATCCCAAGCCGAACCTCAAGGAAGGAGACCTAGTCCTCATGAAAGATCAGACCACAGAAAGGACTGACTGGCCTATGGGACTAATTACTAGGATACTGCCTAGTCAGGACGGCAATGTTCGGAAGGTGGAGCTAAAGGTCATCAGGAAAGGTGAGACGAAGACCTTTGCAAGGCCAATCCACGAACTTGTTCTGCTTTTGCCCATAGAGAGCGACCCTACAGGATGAACGCTACCGGACCTGAACTTTGAGCCATCCTTCTTGTTTTGGACTCAATTGAGCTTGTTTTTGCATTTAACATGCCTTTCCTTTCAGGTTGTATTATGGACTCAATAGTGAAATCCCCAAAGTGAATTTCAGACGGGGAGTGTGCTGTTTCTATTTGTCTTAGTTAAAACTGTTATTTAATGTTTTTCATGCCTGTCTCTGCTGCCATCTACTGGTCAGACTTTTCAGCTCCTCTGTTTCTTTTGCCCAGCCCATGGGAGTGTCTGATGACCCTCTTGCATCACTTCCTGGGATGTTCATTCCAGCCAGAGCTTTTGTGAGAGCAAGATCCCTTATAGGAGCTACTAGAAGCAAAGTCTTCTGACCACGTAGTAGCTTCAGAGGCAAGCATCACTGGAAGATTTCAATGCCAGGTACTTGGATTACTGCACTCTGCATGTCCTAACCTTTGGAGAAAATAAACCACCATTGTTTCATCTCAGCATGTGCATGTTTTCACTCTGGAGTGCTCTGGTCCTGTCTGCCCCACCTATAGGAAAAACGAAGGTAAGACTCTCACAACCTCTCACAACTACGCACCTTCCATCGCCTTTAAGTGGGGACAGAACAATATCAGCAGTTTATTTTCCTCTTCCCATGGATGGATGCCCAGCCGAGCACATGGATGGATGCCCAGCCGAGCACATGGATGGACTCCCAGCCGAGCACATGGACATGGGTGGATGCCCAGCTGAGCACATGGATAGATGCCCAGCCGAGCACATGGACATGGGTGGATGCCCAGCTGAGCACATGGATAGATGCCCAGCCAAGCACATGGATGGATGCCCAGCCAAGCACATGGATGGATGCCCAGCTGAGCACATGGATAGATGCCCAGCCAAGCACATGGATGGATGCCCAGCCAAGCACATGGATGGATGCCCAGCCAAGCACATGGATAGATGCCCAGCCAAGCACATGGATGGATGCCCAGCCAAGCACATGGATGGATGCCCAGCCAAGCACATGGATGGATGCCCAGCCAAGCACATGGATGGATGCCCAGCCAAGCACATGGATGGATGCCCAGCCAAGCACATGGATGGATGCCCAGCCAAGCACATGGATGGATGCCCAGCCAAGCACATGGATGGATGCCCAGCCAAGCACATGGATGGATGCCCAGCCAAGCACATGGATGGATGCCCAGCCAAGCACATGGATGGATGCCCAGCCAAGCACATGGATAGATGCCCAGCCAAGCACCTGGATGGATGCCCAGCCAAGCACCTGGATGGATGCCCAGCCGAGCACAGGGATAGATGCCCAGCCGAGTACATGGATAGATGAAGACGTAGGCCCAACGCTAAAATCTGGAAGGTGGAGGAAAAGAAAAAGACACTTTGGGAAGTTTAAGTCCAAGGACCTAAAGCACTGACCTCTAACCTCCCGAAAAATGGGCCCCTAAGGGTCCAATTTTGGCAACTATCTAATCTGTATGGGGTGTCTAAATTAGCCCCTCATGTTGGTAGGAAAAAAGGATCGGGCTGTTTTATTTCAACATGCCCAATCCTTTCATTTTCAGGGAATATAAGCCACCATCAGAGGGGTATAGGAGCAGTTTATTTTCCTCTTCTCATGTTAAACACTTGGATGGACGTGTACATGTATAGAGGAGTCGGGAAATATCTTGAGGGAAGAGGACGGGTAGGTGGCACCCATGCAATCTCAAGCTCCAGGGACCAACATACTTGACCTATAGTGTTGACCCACAATCTCCCACCATGGCAGATCCACCTCTGCTAGATATAATTACAATTGCACTTCTTGCTGTCCTTTCAGCACTGGGGCAGATATATCATTGGTGCAACTGTAAAGTGCCAGGGAGGGGCAGTCGTGGGTGAAGGTTACAGTCCTCAACCCACCCCCGACACAGTACAGACACGGGGTACAGAGTGGTGTATGGAGTGGGTGTGGAGGTGTTTCCTGCTTGGAGCTGCTCTTCTGGGGTTTCATCCAACTTCTCTGGATCCCGTTCACTACAAACGGCATCACACGCCGCACTTTCAATAACGAGTCCACCACCGGTTAAAACCGTAACAACTTTACTGTAACATCTTTTGATACACAGCTTCCACTTCTTAAAGGCATTCTTTATACCAAGATCTTCCACGGGGATTTCTTCCCTCACAGAACCCGGCTCTTTAGCTATGGCCACCAAGGGGGAGGGACGGGCACTCTATCTTCTTCTGTACAAGCATTCTGGCTCCGTTCTAACAAGAGGACATCTAGAACCCTTTGTTCCCGCCAGGTCAGGGGACCCTGCCAGTCAAAACTGGCCCAGTCTACTGTCCACACTACGAACAGCAGCCGGCCTAAGAAGGGACGCTCTTCTCTTTTCCTCTGTTTTATGGGAATTACGCTGTGTAGCTGAGGGGTTCTCACTTTTCTTCAGTCCACTCTTTACTTTCTGTCTCTTTCTGTCTCTGCCTGGATCCTCCGCACCACACTACACTCTGCTCTCTCTTGTCACCACTACCTATCTCTCTTGTACCAGGAAGTTCCTTTTCCTATTTCTCCTTTGTGCTGGGGACTGCCCTCCTTTTAACCCATGCTGTCCTGTCACTCCCTTACATACCCTTACACTGTGGGACCAGGCACCCAGTGATACCTAGTGGAGGCCGGACAAATTGCACAGGGGAAACACAACATTACAGCACATCACTATCATATTTCACTAAAATACACCAATTTGTCATATGATCTTCACTTGTCCTATGACATTCTTCAGGGATGATAGGGCACTGGACACCCTCTTACACAACCTAGGACCCCAAGAGGTCAGGGGGCCCATGTCTACCTCCAAAGCAGGTGGAATTATGCATTTTTATGAGCTCTTGCGCACCAAAGGGCTATAGATTGTTCTTGTACAAGCTGCTAAAGGTCCAAAAGGGGGTTGCAAAAAACGTTAATCTTTTGTGGTGCCGCACAACTCCACTCCGGTCTGGCCGATTCCTTTGGTCTGGTCACCTTCAGTGTGGTCTGGCTCCTTTTGTACTTTCTAAGCTATGACATCACAATTCACGCCATGATGTCATCACCAAATCAGCGCAGGAATGCCGAAAAAAATGTCACACACCAAGGACCTCCCCAGTGAAGACCACATCTGTGACTGTCCTGAAAGGAGACCTTATCCGATTCTGGCTGTATGGGTCGACCAGTGAAGAACCGGCAAGTATAATTTTTTTTTTCCCACCATTTCTTGGCCAAATTCGAGTGATACCACATTTTAGAAGTTCGGCCCGTCACTGATAACGTTTATTATAAAGTTGTAAAACTTTTCCTCCTGCAGTAGTTGTTAGGACGTCCTTGACTTTCAGGATCTACATGCGTATCTAAGCTTTTGGCTCAGCTTTTCGGGACATCTGGAAATACTTCATCCACTGGAGGCAATGGTGACCACTCCCTGCGTGATGATGAGGGGGAGAAAGAGGAGGGTTTGACTGGACACTTCTATTTTTTACCCAAAAGCTACAGCAGACAAGAAGTCTGAAAAGTCGGGAACAATGATATTGAGTCACCTGGCGTTTCTGATCCTCCTTGGGAAGGTAAAAGACCTTATGTGGGTAGAAGAAGAGGGGTCTATTGGGCGCTCACTGACCATATCGCCTTTTGGGGTGGGACCGTAAGTTCCAGCATGCTTGCAAATCCAGTGCAATTACCAAAGTTACAGTTGGTCTTCATTTTGTAGGTGTCCCTGGTGGTCTCGGGGGACCTGGAACAATGCGTGCCCGGATTCAGCGAGGAGCGCTACGCTTTTACCGTGCCCCGTAGGATCCTGGAGAGAGGACGAGCCGTCGGAAAAGGTAAAAGTTCTGCAAATGCGTCCTGGATTCTACTATACAGGTAACAAGCTGTGGATATAAGGAGTGCAATAGCGTCTAGAGTAACAGATGGTGACTTTTTAATAAGGAAACCGCTCACCTGGAATGGTTGTGAGACTCACAATCAGTATAGAGACATACAACAGCTGCAGCCGATCCCACGCGCTAAGGGCAGACGCAAGATAATCGTGGTATACGCCGCGCTGCTGTCCAAATAAACACTCCAAATAATAGAAGCAATGTGGATGTGGATAAAAACTTGTTTTTATCGGTGGATTTTCCTGAGAAGAAGAGGGGATATCTCTTCGAAACGCGTAGAATAAACCATCACCATTGCTTTTATTATTTTTATTATGCGGAGTATACCACAATGATGCTGTGTTTTGTCATAGATTCTGCTATGTCAGCCGACATTTAAAGGGGTGGCACAAATTGGGGGTCTCTTTGTCACACTGCCGGTAACCATGTCCGCACCCATCAATGGGATCTTTCCTCCTATGATCAGCTGATGTCATCTGCTTAGTGCCTAACCTGGGGGGCAGTATAAAGAATGCCCCCCTCCGCCACTGCTCTCGGCATGAGCGTGTACCCATTTTGCTCAGGGTGCTCCTTTAAATTGGTGCCGTTGCACATCTACAACCATATGTACAGAGCTACGTGTATGAAGTGAGGGCTGTGGAGGTCCTAGGAGTTGGCCCTTTTATTAAAATCCCAGAAAATGCTTTAAATTCAGTCTGTTGTACTCTGTTATCAGCCATTATAATGTAACCCAATGGGATGAGTCACGGAAAGTCTGGAAAACTCATGCTGTCCATGATCGAATAGCTTTAGTGCTGGGGTCCTCCAGGATCATATACATATATATGACTATTAGCAGTTTTAGTGCCCCACCCCCCCTTAAAGGGGTGTTCCATTTTCTAAACCATCAATTTATTATTGTGGGGGTCCAACCTCTGGGATCTCCCCACAACAATCCTGAGCATGAAAATGCAGCATTGTGCCCCCTTCCCATGTTCCCCGCACGATCACACTCACACCCACTTGCAGCTGACCATACACTAATTTTGGCAGCCCTTTTGGCTCATCTGTGCAATATACCATCACTATCTTGCAGGGATATACATCTGTCCATCTCACTAATAAATTCCACAGAAACCTCAGAAGGAAATCACTCAAATTCCAGAGTTCTCCAGATCGGGATATAATACACTTCAGTTAATGTTGAGACTCGTTGGCCGGTTAAGCGAGGTTGCATTTTTTTATTATTTGCCGTAAAAGAACCATGGAAGCAGAAACATATTAGAGGTGCAAAGAGGGCGTCATTATCACGACAAGATATTAATAAAATGTTTTTATTGTTTTTAGTGACCTTTACATCCTGCTCCGTTAATAACCGGGCGCTGTACTCGCCCGAGGACACCCGCTTCAGGGTGTTCCCCGACGGTAAAGTGACGGTGAAGAGGTCGATCACCCTCCACGACGGATCTGTCAGTTTTGTGCTGAATGCATGGGATGTCGACGGAAAGCGCCACTCCGTGCCTATGTTCTTGTGGAATGAAAGAGAACAACAGGTATTGTCAATTCTTATTAAAAAAAATTACAAAAATGGACATATAAAATCCACCATAGTCCTGGTTTACGCGTTTCGAGGCTACCTGCCTCTTAGTCATAACCTCGAAACGCGTAAACCGGGACTATACAGATAATTTACTCTGAAACACTGCTGCGTTTCATAGTCTCCATACTTTGAATTGACGGCCAATTTCTCCTTGCCCCTCTCCAGCTGACTGACAGTTCCCTCCCTGTGTATATTTCTAAAAAGAGACCTGTCAGTCATACCGGGCTTCAATCATGTAGTCAAGTAAACACATTATTTATAGTGAGCAGTAAACAAAACAGTTTTTTTACTGCCCATAATAATATAGGGTTAATATTACTGCACAGGAGCAAGAAAGCGCTTCGGTCTGAGCCGTTGTGCCTGAAGTCTTTTTCCAGCCCTCCTAAACAAGAGAACCACCATTAGTTGATGGAGGATGACTGCAGCAGAGGGGAAAGAGCGCTTGCAAGGGGCATGGGTTGGCCACACTAGAGGAGGTGTCATGGCTGTGTCTCTCCATTATGAGCCTAGTGACAGATTCAGGACTTGAGTCTCAATATTTAATGTGTTTCCTTTCCTTTGGAAGTCGTAGGCTTAACCACTTAACGACCGGCCGATTTTTCGCTTTCCGTTTTTTTTTTTCGCCATTCTTTTTCTGAGAGACATAACTTTTTTAGTTTTCAGTCAATATGGTCATGTAAGGGCTCATTTTTTGCAGAACGAGCTGTACTTTTTAAATTAAACCATAGGTTTTACCATATAGTGTACTGGAAAACGGCAAAAAAATTCCAAATGCAGAAAAATTGCAAAAAAAGTGCGATAGCACTATTGTTTTTGAGATATTTTATTCACTGTGTTCACAGTATGCTAAAACTGATGTGTGGGTGTGATGCCTCAGGTCAGTGCGAGTTCGTAGACACCAAACATGTATAGGTTTATGTCGCAGGCGGAGGAGGGGACGCTGCGCTCACCCACTGCTCGGGTCCGGCTGCTGCTGCTAGGTGGCTCGAGCGATGGGCCGGATCCCGGGGACTCGAGCGGCATTCCTCGCCCGTGAGTGAAAGGGGGTGGTTTGGTTTAGGGATATTGTCCGTGACGCCACCCACAGTTGTGGTGAGGTTTTGACACCACCGCTGCTCTGGACGGGGATCCCGGGAGCGATGACAGGGAGCAGCTTGGATGTTGGTTCTCCCCTCCGTGGGTAGGGGGGTTGGGTTCCCAGGGCCCCGGTGAGGGGTAGGGATGGATGGCAGGCGGGTTACGGGCCTGGTGAGGTGCAGGGTCGCGGGGGCAGCGCTGTGCCGCACGGCACGGTGGTACTCACTCAGCCAATGATGAATGCAAAGTCTCCGGTAAAACAAACTGCTGGATGGACGGGTCCCACAGACGGCTGCGGTGTTTTTCCCCTGACCCCAGGTTGGTAGTGTAAGTCCTTTCCTTCCCCTTCGTGTACGCTCCTCCTGCACTCCGGTTTCCAGCTGGCTCCCCGGTTCGGTACCGGACGGGCCACTACCCTGTCCCGGCTACCTACGGTTCCACCAAGACTGTCTTCCCGACTCCTGCAGACGGCCACTACCGTCTGCCTCACTGGCTACACGAGGGACCTAGGCTCCAACCTAGGCCCCAGTCTGCGTCTGCCTCTCTGCAGACCTCCTCTCTCTTCCTCTGCCTGGACTTGTCTGAGCTGGTTTTTGCCTCAGGCCAGCTAGACTCCTCGGTGGGCGTGCCTATCTGCTTGACTCCGCCCACCTGGTGTGTCTGTCTGAACCCGAGGGAAGAAATCAGGTCTCACTGAGGATGACTGCTGTGAACTGCTGGGGGTGGGGGTGTGTGTGTGTTGTTACCTGTGGCCCCTGGCTTGTCCAGGGCGCCACATTTACTTTTATATAAGGGGTTAAAAAAAATTCGGACGTTTGTCTGAAAAAAGTGGCACACGTTTTACGCCATATTCCCTGACCCGTAGCGTTCTCATTTTTCGGGATTTATGGCTCAGTGATGGCTTATTTTTTCGACTCGAGCTGACGTTTTTAACTGTACCATTTTTGCGCAGATGCTACGTTTTGATCGCCTGTTATTGCATTTGGCGCAAAAGTTGTGGCGACAAAAAAGGTCATTTTGGCGTTTGTAACTTTTTTGCCGCTACGCCGTTTACTGATCAGATTAATTGATTTTATATTTTGATAGATCGGGCGTTTCTGAACGTGGCGATACCAAATGGGTGTATATTTTTAATTTTTTTAACCCTTTAATTTTGCAATGGGGTGATTTGAACTTTTAGGTTTTTTTGTTTTTTTTAATTTTTTAAAACTTTTTTCTTTACTTCTTTTTTTTTTTATTTTACTAGTCCCCCTAGGGGGCTATAGCGATCAGCAAGCCGATCGCTCTGCCCTATCTGTAGATCACAGCTACAGAGCTGTAAACAGCAGATACGTGCACTTCCTGCTTCCCTGGCCTCCGTACAAAGCGAAAGTGACAGTGGTTTATGTCTAGCACAGGAGTCATCACATGACCTTGTGCTACAATGACAACCACCGGAAGTCACGTGATCATGTCACGTGACTTCCTGTATCGGGCGGTAAGTAAACTTTACCGCGATCGCGTTTATAATGGCGCTGTCACATATTGACAGCGCCATTACAGGGGTTAAACGGCACGAGCAGATAACGATTCTGCTCGTGCCTAGCAGGCACACATCTCAGCTGTGAAAGTCAGCTGAGATGTGCGCCGATCGCGGCATGCTGCTGCCGGCAGACCGCGGGCAGTAACGTTATGACTGCTATGACGTAATTTTACTGCCCGCGGTCGTTAAGGGGTTAATATCTGTATTCCTTCCCAGCAAGCAGTCTCATTACCATCTCAGGTGTTTTTTGGTTTGGGACCATGTGGCGCCCCTGACCTGGTCAGGCACCACTGAGTACTGCAGCCATGCTGGGGGCAGTGCAATACAGGTAATCCAGAAGGCTGACCGAGGTATGACTACACAGGCGCATAGTAATCAGGTCTCACACATCGACCTTTGAGAGGACTCCTAAGAGCTTCCAGGAGAGGGCGTGGTCTCCATGTCCACTCAAGGGGTGTGATGGAGAGCCTGGTTGCTAGGTGGCGTAGGCAGGCACAGTGGGGAAAGAGAAAGAAGGAGGAACAAGCAGTCTGGAGAAGAGAGTTGAGGAGTGAGGAGTCTGGGAGTGGAGCTCAGACAGAGCGGACGTGCACAACCCACGAGTGAGCCAGTTAGTGAGTGCAGCTCAGGGAGAGTAGACGCATGCAGCAGACCCTGGAGTCTGACACAAGCTGACAGCGTACGCGCAGTGACTACTGACGGGGGAGATTGGTCACCTGGTAGTGCCGCCCGAAATCCACCCAAGGCTAGAGAGAGCAAAGGGGTGGCAGAGTAAGGGGACTGCCAGGGAGGTACCAGGCCCGCAAGGGTAACAGGTCCCAGTGCAGAGATAGATCCAGCTTTCTTCTGCCAAACCTGCCGGTGTGGGGCCCTTAAAGCCCACACCATACCACCACAGAGTCCGCAGCCACGTAGCAAAGAGAGGGCCCATAGTTCACAGGAGGCAAGCAGCCGGAGTGACCTGGTCCAGGCTACAAGCAAACGGGCCGAAACGAGGGGAGCAGCAACTTCCCTGGCTGACCCCCGTAGGGACTGCAAGTCGGGGTCATCACAAACAACAGAAACCTAGAGATGGTGAGTCAGTAGCCACCCTCACAAGTCAGCCTGAAGGACGCCTGGTTCCAGCCTGGTTCATCCCAGCTACGCCCGGGTTACTCACCCTGCCACCTAATGTGAGTAAAATTCCTGAAAGACATTCTGCTTGTGTTTGAGTCATTCTGCGACTTGTGGTTCCACACAGCTACACAGGGCCCTGGGGCTTGCCTCACTCTCGGCAGGCCACTACGAATAACTGCACCTGCCATCAGTCCCAGGCACCCCTAATCTGCAGTGGCGGTCACCCTGACCGCAATACCGAGAGTGGCGTCACGAAAATCCTAAAGAGAAGATTCCCTACCTGTGACCAGACTGTTCCCTCCACGTGGAGTCCCTGAAGGTAATGCACCGCTACACCGCACCTGTGGGGCTCCACAACCACTCCTAGTACCTTTATATACCCTCTGCTAACAGCAGGGGGTGCCGGCTACTTTCTTTGCCATTGGGATGCGAGGCCTGGAGGTGGAAGTAGCTGCTGACACCCTCTGTTGAAGTTGCTGTGGTGGCTGCTGTCTGTTGTAGCGTTTTCCCCCTGTCTGTCTTCCTTTCCTGGTGAGCTTTTTTAATGCAGCTGTGGGGGCTAGCGTCCCTTACCTGCCCACTCCCTAGCTAGGAAATATTGTAGGATCTCTCAGGGCTTCAGGTTCCTACTCGACGTCAGGTAAGAAACCTGTATAGGGACTGGGTAAGAGTGCAGGGTGCAGCAGCAGGTAAGTGGAGGAGGTGTCCATCTCCCTCTCACTAGTCCTAAAGCCCTCCGTTGTTAAAGTGTCCCTAGTGTTTCCCTTGTTTGTTGTGGTGTTACCCTTGTCGTAGTGTGTTTTGGCTCACGCAGGATTCTCCCCTAGGCTGGTACCTGAGTATGAATGTCATGCCAGAGTTGGCTAGGATCCTGCTTCCAGTGTGTGACGAAAAGGGACGTGGTATCTTTGAGTGGTCGAGGACCACTCTACCATCAAGGACCACTTCATCCTATTGTAGATCTGACAGCTCATTTTATGGAGGGGTTTTCCCAATACACAACACCAAACAAACGCTTCTTTATAGAGTAACTGTGTTGCCCACTGGCAGACACAGACAGAAGAGGTATAGCGCCCGAACTACGCAGGGCACTACAAGGTACTGCATCCTGACAATGATGCAGGGCCTACCCCCAGGGACCTGGAATACCAGTGCCGGTACCACTTACACACATAAAATCCCCAGTTTCCCACTCTTCACTAGGGTTGACTGACTAGTTAGTGACCCAATGGATGGCCACCCAGAGGGTGGAGCCTGTCCAGTCCACTAGACAGCCTGGTGGGAAGGGACCAGAGGAGAACTTCAGAGACAGTTGACAAGGACGGACGTGTCACGTAACGGGGTTGTGCAACGGTGACCTCGGTGAGTAGAGTGGTTGCCAGGGAAGATACACCAAGGTACCTCTGGAACCAGAGCACCGATGGGGCACAGGGTCCTAGGTCAAGTATCAGCTTCACGCGGCCTGGCAAATACCTGCGCAGTGAGGGGACCTTCACAGACCTCACTGACCCAAAGAATCAGGGGGAATCAGCAGTACCGAGCGAACCAGGGATCGGAACTAAACACCAACCCTACAGCGTTCACACTGCCTGCCGTACGGACAAGAAACTGCCGACAGACAGTAGGGTACCCAGAAAAGCTCCAGGCTACGGGGTCCCACCAAACAGAGAGAGAGGTGCTGGGGAGAGAGCAATGAGATCACCACACCGGCACTGGGAAGAAAGGGACCAGGGGTCTGAACCAACCGTCCTTGGCTCACAGTTCCATCCTACTGTGAGTACAAAGAAATTGAATTACACCCCTCCGCGTGGTCTCCCTTCTTCTACCATAGACGTTATTCTACATGCCCCGGGGCATGGTCCTACCTGTGGAGGGCCTACCATCCAAGTTGCCACCACCATCAGCCCCACGGGATACCACCCAAGCAGCGGCGGTTTCACCACTATAACCGCAACCCACAAGTGGCGTCACATTATAAACTCTTATCTCCCTTGTACATACATCCCATTAAAAAGCGTCCCCAGGGTCATGGAACTGGGCAACGGCCAGTCCACAACCGTGACACCGCGTCCCCGTGTATGTAAGGCCCGGGACAGAGTACCCCATAGCTCTGGGCGACACAGGGGGACTCTGTACGAGAACAATATATGGGTCCTTTGCAGTCTAATAGCTCAGCTTTCGGGGGTGGAAACCTTACCTCTTGGGCCCAGGTGGCACCAATGATATGTCCACCCCTGGTGTTGCCCTCTTGGCCCATTATAGTTTCAGCTTGGACCTAGCAAAGAGAAACAACCACCCCTTTACCTGGCCCACCATACTTGGTTGTGAGATGGTTGGTTTCATTGCTCGTTCTGGTCTGTATATTTTTTGTCCAAAACAGGAGTAAATGCCATTAGCGGCACCAGGAAAAATGATTCTGTGACGGAATCTTCTTGGGGATGAATGTGACAGATCCTAATATACAAGACTTCACATAGGAAGGGGGAGATCCTCTATCATCTGAGAATGTCCTCACAATCTGACGAAGACCTAAACAAGTTTGGGGGTCACTTGACGTCACCCAGTCTATACAGTGGTGCCTCTATATGGAAACTTAGTTATGTCTCGGAAAAGATGCTCCTTCCCTTCATGTGAATGTATGTATCAGAAAGCGTTGTAGGAATCATTTGACTTTATCAACTGGATTTGTGGTTCACAGGCCCAAATGTCCTCTCCTGAGAAGAAAGAAACCAGTGTTCTCCTGAGAAGAAAGAAAAGAGCTTGGATAATACCCCCAATCCACCTCTCTGAGAATGAACGCGGTCCATTTCCAAAACGAATTGTCCAGGTATGGAGACTACAACAAGAGAAACCTGGAGCCAGCCCTAATTTACAATGGGGGAAGTGACCGATTATGATTAGACAGAGTCAAATACAACATCTACCTCCTATAACCACTTTGGTTTTTTTTAGTATATTCATTTTGTCATCTCCACAGGTTAGGTTCTCTACGGACTCTACTGTGTTTTATGGTATATCCGGCCCTGGAGCTGATTCAGAGCCTATTGGGGTATTTACTATGGAAAGAACAACTGGTTGGATCATGGTGACCCGAACCCTGGACCGGGAAAACATCGCTGAGTACAAAGTAAGTACCCGGCCTTTCTGTGGTCCCTGCCGGCACCATTATCAGGGGGCACCAGAGGTGTAACCTCCAGATCCCAGGCTTCAAGGCAAAATCTGTAACGCCATTTCTAATTCTGCTGCCACCAGGTCCCAGATGCGACTGCTACCTCTGCCCCCCTATAGCTGTGCCCACGAGGAGCTCTTAGTTGACACTTTGAGTGGGGGTGGGAAGATTCTATTAACTATTATGGTATTCATGGAGGCACTATGGCTGCTGCAACAAAAAGTGATCAAAATGTTGTATGTATCCGAACATAGTGTCACTAGAAACAACAGCTTACAATGCAAATATAAATAAAAAAAATAGATAAATAAAAAAAGCCCTCATACCACTCCATCAATGGAAAAATATAATAATGTGTGTATATATTATTTTTATATTTATTATTATTTAGGAGTCAAATAAAGAAATTCAGGAATTTCTAGAAACAAAAACAAATATAGATATATAATTTTTTTAGAAATTTCAGAATTTCTTGATTATTCTATATTATTTAAGAGTTGAAGAAATATAGAAATTTCTTTAAAAAAATAAAATAAATAAATGATAATAATAAACATAATAATAATACTAATCATAAATATATATATATATATATAGATATATATATGTATATATATTCTATATGTGTATGTAAAGCACCTTGGAATTAATGGCGCTGTATAAGTGCATAAATATTATTGTTATATACATATACTGTATATATATATATAATATATATATATCTATATGTATATAATATTTATTCACCTACATAGCGCCATTAATTCCACACCACTTTACTTATGTCTTTATTTGACTTTTAAATAATAATAATAATTATATATAGGTATATAATAATAATTTTTATTCACTTACGTAGCGCCATCAATTCCACAGCGCTTTACATACATACAGTATATATATAATATATATATATATATAATTATTATTAATTGTAATATATAATTATTTTCTATGCAGTATTTCTTTGAGTCGTAAATAAAATAGAATAATAATAAAGAAATTCAGATATTTAAAAAAAAAAAAAATAGGTATATCAATATATAGAATAATATATCCATCTATATATTTGTTTACATTTTTTTTTAGAAACTTCTGAATTTTTTTATTTGACCCTTAAATAATAATAGTAGTACTATAGTAGTAATAAAAATAATACAAATATGAATAAAAAAATTAATATTTTTATGATTAATTGTATTATTATTTTGGAGTGAAATAAAGAAATTCTGAAATTTCTAAACAAATAGATAAATAAATAAATATATAATCTACCAATCTATGTGTGTATATATATATATATATATATATACACACATTTTTTTTCTAACCTTTCTACAGTTCTTTATTTGACTCATAAATAATAATAATAGTACTAATAATAATAATAACAACACTACAAGTATTGATAAAAAGTAATATTTTTGTTATTGATTTTATTATTATTTAGGAGTGGAATATAGAAACTCAGACATTTGTAAAAAAAAAAATAGAAAAATAATTAATAATTAATTCCACAGCGCTTTACATACATACAGTATATATACACATATATATATATATATATATGTATGTATATATATATATATATATATATATATATATATATATATATATATATATATATATATATATATTATTAATTGTATTATAGAATTATTTTCCATGCAGTATTTCTTTGACTCAGACATAAAATAGAGTAATAATAAAGAAATTCAAAAATTTCTAAAAAAAAAAATAGGTATAACAATCTATAAAATAATGTATCCATCTATATATTTGTTTACTTTTTTTTAGAAATGTCTGAATTTTTTTATTTGACTCTTAAATAATAATAATAGTAGTACTATAGTAGTAATAAAAATAATACAAATATGAATAAAAAAATAATATTTTTATTATTAAGTGTATTATTTAGGAGGGAAATAAAGAAATTCTGAAATTTCTAAACAGATAGATAGATAAATAAATATTTAATATAATCTACCAATCTATGTATGTGTGTGTGTATATATATATATATATATATATATATATATATATATATATATATACACATGTATATATACTTTTTTTATTTTTTTTACCTTTCTAAAGTTCTTTATTTGACACATAAATAATGATAATAATAACAATAATAATAATAACAACACTACAAGTATTAATAAGAAGTAATATTTTTGTTATTAATTTTATTATTATTTAGGAGTGGAATATAGAAACTCAGACATTTGTAAAAGAAAAATAAATATACAGATAATAACCTATCCATCTATATATTTTTTTACATTTTTTTTTTTACAAATGTATGAATTTTTTATTTGACTCTTAAATAATAATAATAATAATGATAATAATAATAATAATATACCATTTCCCCCATCTGCAATCTTTCCCTCGTTTTGTCAGTACATTGTACCATGAACTAAGTAGTGCAATTGAAAACTATAACTCATTCGACAAAAAAAAGACGTTGTCCAAATAATAAAAAAAATTATAATTCTTGGAAGAAGGAGCGAAAATAAACTTAAAAATGAAAATTAGCCACAGGACGAAGCAGTTTGTTTTTTTGGCACCGAGCACAAGACAGCTCCTCTCCACATAGTGCCATGTGTCAGTCTTTCCAAAAAAGTGGGTGGAGTTGCACATATCAACCAATTACATTACCGGTTTCCCTTTCTACAAAACTTTGGTAAATGAGATCTTCAACCTGATTGGTTGCTGTAGGGCACGCCTCCACTTTGCCTATATACCGGTTTGAATGCAAAGAATTTTATTGTTATGTTAAATGGCGACACAAGATTAATATGGACAGAAATTGCTGATTTCAGGTGAATTTATTTGCTATATCGGAGTCGGGACAAACGTTGGAAGGTCCAATGGAAATCGTCATTAAGGTCACAGACCAGAATGACAACTGGCCGGTGTTCACACAGGAGTATTATGATAGCAGCGTGAAGGAGGACGCGCTACCCAGTAAAGACACTATGAAAAGCTACTTTTTGTAAAGGGTTATTTCCATGTTTGTAGATGGGGGTTGTTGGATAGACTTTTGCAAATTACTATTTATTAAAATGTTCAGCCGTTCTTGAGATATGTGGGATTGTGCAGACGTTTTAGGAAAGTGCGGAAAAAATGCTGCAAAGGAGTGGACCCACTGGACCACTGGGGGGACCCGGACTTACCCTTTACTGGGAGGGGCTTGACTAAGTGTCTGCCGAAGCAGACGCCAGGTGCCACCCCCAGGGCAGTATCCGTCACTGTGGCAGCTGACCTCCAGGGCAAGGAGGGACACTGGTATGGACAGGCTCAGGGGCAGACAAGCAGAGTCTCTCCGGCTGACTAGAACCAGGACAGGCAGGCAGAGTCTCAAGGGCTGACCGGTGCAGACGGGAAGGCTGAGGCAGGTAGGGCAGCAGTTACTGGCGGGTACCTACGACATGGTCCAGACAGGGTGACAAGTATGAAAAGATCAACACTGGCGTAGGTAGTGGACAGTGGACTACAGGATCTGGCAACTAGCTTGCTAGCAGGACACAACCTTACTGACCTTATGGCACAGGCACCTCCTGTAGTGGGAGAGTACATTAGGAACCCAGTGCCTCTAAGGAAGGCACTTCCAGGAAATGGCGCGCCATCCCTTTAAGAGCAGGGGACATGTGACGCCCCTGGACTATCAGGTCATCACAGGGTACTGCACGCTCCTTCTCTTTAGTGCAGTATTCAAATCCCTCATAGTTTTGGGTCACCATCTTACAGTGCTTCCTCCAACAGCAAATCAAATCCTATGAACACCCTGCACCACATCCACCAGACACACCAGTGAGCGGCTTGAGTGGAATAGGGTCACCCACCTAGGGGTCAGGAGAGTGTCAGTGAAGTGAAGTATAGGAGAGTGAAGGAGAAGTAGAGGGAAGTGGAGGAAGCAGGGAGCAGTGGCTCTAGAAAGTAGCTGTCTAGGTTGCAGGCGGTGGTCTGGACCTAGAGGAGTCGGACCCCCAGTCGCAGGGGATTAAGGTTATGTGCCTGGGACCTGTCAAAGAGGATGGTCAGCAGCCTGGTCCGATCGCCGGTCCGCGACCGAAGGCACGGCAGGGTACACGGACCCTAGGTCGCGGAGAAGCTTCAGGCAACCCAGCAATTAGCCTGTGAAGAGCGGAGCCTTTATGGACTGTTCCCACCAGCTCCAGAATCGGGGCACCAGTGCAACGAGGGGGATAGGGCCTTCCACATACGTAGCCCACAAAAATCC
Organism: Anomaloglossus baeobatrachus; assembly: GCF_048569485.1. Classification (NCBI taxonomy): domain Eukaryota; kingdom Metazoa; phylum Chordata; class Amphibia; order Anura; family Aromobatidae; genus Anomaloglossus; species Anomaloglossus baeobatrachus. Next base: position 187,972,830 of record NC_134362.1, on the reverse strand, counting down.
CAAGCGTGAGCCCTGAGAGCAGGCTCCCACACTTAGCCACAGAGGGGAACGGGGCCCGGCAAGTTCCAAACTACAGGAAACACTTCAGTGAATCTAAACTTTATGCCAGGAAGCAGGTCACGGACCACCAGGCAGTGCTGCAGGGGACGGGAACCGGACGAGCTCCCCTTGAGACTTGGCACCTAGAGACTTGGTTTACCCGGTTGTCAGCGGCTGCTTATTGGCTGAGTGAGTACATGAGTGATCTTCCTGTCACGGCACCCAGTAGCACCATCCAGAGTCCCAGGTTATAGCCCTACCGGTGGAGGGTAATAACACCTTGCTGCCCCAATTCATCAGCCCGGGTACTCCCAACAACGGCAGCAGCGGTACTCCCAATTACCGCACACCACGGGTGGCGTCACGAACTATCATCTCCCTGTAAATGTCCCCTTTTACTTTAGAGTGTGGCCCCGAGCCCCCGGGTCCGGAGACCCTTGAGCCACGAAAGGACATTGCCCACGGATCCGAGCGGTTCGATCCGCTGCTGGGGCGGCACAGACACAACCTTACTGACCTTATTGCTCAGGCACCTCCCGTAGTGGGAGAGTGCATTAAGTACCCAGTACCTCCCAGCAAGGCACTTCCAGGAAATGGCACGCCATCCCTTTAAGAGCAGGGGAGATATGTGTGCATGCACCGTAGGCTCATTCCCAGAAAGTCTTTGTGCTAAGGGCCCTGGAGGAGTCAGGGAAGCCACATGTGGAGGACTGCGTAAAAGCAGGCCGGCCACCGCCGTGAGTTGGTGTCCCTGCTGGGGGCAGGTAGAGCCATGCAGGGAAGCTGAGACTACAGATTCCATGTGGTTGGTCTGGTTTCTGAGTTTTTGGCCACTGGTTCCTTCCAGTTCTAAGCTGATGTCACTGCTGGATATCTGAAGAGAAATAACTATGATGTGTCCTTCATCTGCTGCACAAAGTTTCTTTGGCCAATCACTGGCTGAGGCAGATAGGACAGCAGGAATTGGCGGGTACAGAGGGCACAGCCAAGACAGAGTGACAAGAATGAAAAGATCAACACTGGCATAAGTAAGGGCCAGTGGACTACAGGACCTGATAACTAGCTTGCTAGCAGGACAAAACCTAATTGACCTTATTGCTCAGGCACCTCCCCTAGTGGGACGGTGCCTTAAGAACCTAGTGGTTCTCATCAAAGGAACTTCTGGGAAATGGCATGCTGGCCCTTTAACATCAGGGTAGATGTGCGCGCCTGCACCCTAGGTTCATTCCCAGAAGGCCTGTGCATTGTGCAAAAGCCACAGGAGGAGTAGACAGGGAAGCCACACGTGTAGGACAGCAGGGAACCAGGCCACGGTGGTGAGTGAGTTGGTGTTCCTACTGGGGAGAGGAAGAGCCATGCAGGGACACCGGTGCTAGAGTTTCCATGCGGTTTGTCAGGTTTCTGAGTTTTTGGTTCTTAGCTGATGTCACTGCTGGATATCTTCCGAAGAAGAAGTAACCATGATGTGTCTTTCAACTGCTGCACAAAGTTTCCTTGGCCGATCACTGGTCCTCAACGTTGCCCATTTCTTGGTGCTGAACCGCACATCCTGAACCCCCAAACTGCTTTGAATTATTATCCAGGGAGAGACCTTCCTGATGCAGTATAACTACCTTGTGTCTTGTTGCTGTGCTCAGTCTTGCCATGGTGTATGTATGACCTGTGACATGAAACCATCTTCCACAACCTCACCTTTGTAGCAGAGTTTGTCTGTTCCTCACCCAGGTTTAAGCCTCCTATACAGCTGTTTCTGTTAATTACTTTCAACATATGAAAATGATGATGATTATCACCTGTTTGGTACAATTGGTTACTCATACACCTGATTAATACCCTGAAATTGTAAGTGTACCTAGAAGAAGGCAAAGGAAGGTCACACCAAATATTGATTATATATAGATAATTACTAAAAAAAAGAAACTATTAACACCTATTTTTTTTTAACCATTCTCACTTTGTGCCATTTTTCCCACGCCAGTCTAAAACCATTGCGCAGCACTTTAACACATTTTTATAAAATCTTATATATGGCTCGTTGCCTAGGTGACCGACCACCGGACATGCACTGCGCTTACAAGCTCAATGATAAATCTAAGGTTCAACATACATTATGGTCTATATCACACGTGTTTCTTTACTCCGTGGTTTTGATGCCTTCGGTCTGAATTTTCAAGGTGCACATGCCAATAAGAACAAGGAAAACCATTGCATGAACGGGTGTACAAACTTTTGGACCAGTACTGGATATGATAGGCTTAGGACAAATTTGTCATTACTTATACACTTCAAGGATATCCACCTAGTTTGTATGGATTCTGATTGTATCTCTCTTAAAGGTACGGCTGTGGTGAAGGTATCAGCGACTGATGCTGACGATAGTGAGACCACCAACAACGGGATAGTACAATATTCAATAACTGACCAGACACCCGGTGTGCCAAACAGTGAAATGTTTCGGATTGATCCCAAATCTGGACTGATCAGCTTGGATAAACCCGGATTAAGCCATGAGGTTTGTGGGTTACCCTCCTAAATTTATTTGATCGTAACAGAGTTGAGCTGAACTGTTGTGTGGCCTGTACTAGAGTTGAGCGGATCGGCTATAATCCGGGTCCGACGGATCCGGATCGGGTTGCTGTCGAAGTCCGGATCCGATCCGTAATCCGCGGCTATGTAAATGAATGGGGAGTCGGATCCGGGACGAGTGCGAGTGAGAGTGAGAGAGAGAGAAAAACGGATCCGGATCGGGTTGCCGTCAAAGTCCGGATCCGATCCGTAATCCGCGGCTATGTAAATGAATGGGGAGTCGGATCCAGGACGAGAGAGAGTGAGAGAGAGTGAGAGTGAGAGAGAGAAAAACGGATATGGATCGTGCACCCCGGATCCCGGGTACTGGTCGGACTCGGATCGGAACCTCGAACCGTGCGGATCCGGATTTTTCAGATCCGGGTCCGCTCAACACTAGCCTGTACCCAAAAATCAGAGCAGAGGAGCTCAGGAGACGAGAGCTAAAAAAAAAAAAAAAAAAGTGTCAAACTATATCCATCTAAAAGAGCTCACTGACTGGTTCACAGTTAACTCATTTTGACAGCAAGAAAAAAAAATGTATCAGGAAAGTCTCAGTCGTGATAATCTGCATGTTGTTGTTTATTTTTTTTCCAGAAAAACCAAAAATATGTCCTAACCGTCAGTGCTACAGATCAAGAAGGGTTTGGATTATCAACTACCAGTAAAGTCTCCATCTCTGTGCTGCCGGCTAAAGAAAATCCGGTAAGTCATATGGGTTACCGGACCATCGGTGTTATTTTATACACCGTGTGCAGAATTATTAGGCAAGTTGTATTTTAGAGGATTTTTTTTATTATTGATCAACAACTATGTTCTCAATCAATGCAAAAGACTCATAAATATCAAAGCTTAATATATTTGGAAGTTGGAGTGGTTTTTTTTTTTAGATTTGGCTATCTTAGGAGGATATCTGTTTGTGCAGGTACTGTGCTGAATTATTAGGCAACTTAATAAAAAAAACAAATCTATTCCCATCTCACTTGTGTATTTTCATCAGGTAAACCAATATAACTGCACAAAATTTAGAAATAAACATTTCTGACAAGCAAAAACAAAATCCAAAAGAATTAGTGACCAATATAGCCCCCTTTCTTTCTGATGACACTCAGCAGCCGACCATCCATAGATTCTGTCATTGCTTGATCTGTTTATGATCAACATTGCATGCAGCAGCCACCAAAGCCTCCAGACACTGCTCCGAGAGGTGTACTGTTTTCCCTCCCTGTTGATCTCACATTTTATGAGGGACCACAGGTTCTCTATGGGGTTCAGATCAGGGGAACAAGGGGGCCATGCCATTATTTTTTCATCTTTTAGCCATTTACTGGCCAGCCACGCTGTGGAGTAGTTGGATGCATGTGATGGAGCATTGTCCTGCATGAAAATCATGTTTTTCTTGAACGATACCGACTTCTTCCTGTACCACTGCTTGAAGAAGTTGTCTTCCAGAAACTGGCAGTAGGTCTGGGAGTTGAGCTTCACTCCACCCTCAACCCAAAAAGGTCCCACAAGTTGATCTTTGATGATACCAGCCCATACCAGTATCCCACCTCCACCTTGCTGGCTTCTGAGTCGGAGTGGAACTCTCTGCCCTTTACTGATCCAGCCTCTGGCCCATCCATCTGGCCCATCAAGAGTCACTCTCATTTCATCAGTCCATAAAACCTTTGAAAAATCAGTCTTAAGATATTTCTTGGCGCAGTCTTGAGGTTTTATCTTATGTTTCTTGTTCAGAGGTGGTGGTTTTTCAGCCTTTCTTATCTTGGCCATGTCCCTGAGTATCGCACTCCTTGTGCTTTTTGATACTCCAGTAACGTTGCAGCTCTGAAATAGGCCAAACTGGTGGCAAATGGCATCTTGGCAGCTTCACGCTTGATTTTCCTCAATTCATGGGCAGTTATTTTTCCCCTTTTTTGCCCAACACTCTTCTTGCGACCCTGTTGGCTATTTGCCATGAAACGCTTGATTGTTCGGTGATCACGCTTCAAAAGTTTGTCAATTTCAAGACTGCTGTATCCCTCTACAGGACATCTCACAATTTTGGACTTTTCAGAGCCCGTCAAATCTCTCTTCTGACCCATTTTGCCAAAGGAAAGGAAGTTGCCTAATAATTTAGCACCCCTTATATAGGGTGTTGATGTCATTACACCGCACCCCTCCTCATTACAGACATGCACATCACCTGATTTACTTCATTGGTAGTTGTCTCTCAGCCTATACAGCTTGGAGTAGGACGACATGTATAACAAGTATCATGTGATCAAAATACTCATTTACCTTATAATTCTGCACACAGTGTATACAGTTGTGCTCAAAAGTTTATACACCCCTTCAGATTTTTTGCTTTCTTGGCATTTTGTCAGAGAATATAAATGATAACACAAAATCTTTCTTTCCACTCATGATTAGTGGTTGGTGAAGCCATTTATTGTCACTCTGTATTTTCTCTTTGTGAGGCAAATCCCGGGATATGAAGATGAATTATGACTCCAGTCATAGTCCCTCATCACTCCCTGGCAGTGCCCCCTCCCTTCTTTTCTCAGTGTTCCACTTACACCTTCATGGCCATGTCCTGTGATATGGAAATGAGGTGGTGTGGGAACAATGGACACAGGATGACTCCCTGCCGTCACCCTGTAACAAGAGCTGTATCTCATTAGCAAGGCTATGGAAATAGCCAGACAGAACGACTCCAGTAAAAAATGGTTCATATCTCGCAAGCCATATTTCCGATAAATATGGCAACCATAAAAATGGTGTCTCCGCATGTGGACGATGCCGGCACCCCCTTTTTATGGGAGCAGGACATTGGGAAATGCCCCAGGCGTGATATCAGCCAATGGGGAACTGGCAGACAGGTCATGAGTCCCCTCGTTCTGTAGCTAAATTCATAACTGTCACAATGAGAGCATTGGCGTCCGCCTACGACGCTCCCAGGCAAAGTTATGGCCCATATTCCATGTTGGGATATTGTCCATAACTCAAGCCAGGGGTGGAGCAGTGCTCCCTGTGAGGTCACGAAGGTAGGAGGGGACCTGGATTTGGCCAGGTTGATAACCCTACTTCGGCCATTTTCCAGGGTCTTTTCGCTGGGGGCACGTGTAGGAAACATCTGTGGGAAGGATCCTAGAAACCTGGCCTACAGCGCCCCCCTGTGGCCAGACGCAACAAGGTAACTGCTGGAACTGTGTATGCCTGTTTGTAACCCATGCTTTGATTGTAACTGTACTCTGACATATGTATATTCTGTAGATTCCCTATTGTATATATTGTAGTTTCTAGTGTGGCTTTAGGCTGATTAAATTATATAATTAATCTTGGGCTGTTCTGTTATCTCGATCTGGAATCCCACGTCTGTGTGTTCGGCTAATAGTTACCGTAAATCGGTTGGTGGCAGCGAATTGTGCCAAGGATTATTGTGGGGAGGCCAGTGAGATTCGGGGAGATTTTATATATTCCGCCCGCGGAGGTCGGGGGAATATATACCTTACTCTCACCGGGGACCCTTCAATAATCGGCATAAGTAGTATAGCGGCCTCCTTGCTTATGGTCGGGCAATTCCATAATTGGCCTGACTATAAGAGGGGCGCTAGAGAGCGCGTCACGTGCTCTGTCTGTCGGTCGGGAGGTATAAAGGAGGGGTGACCCCCACTTGTTACCCCCCGATTGTGACGTACTGGTAGCCAGCGCGGGGGATTTCTGAGTGACCCCCCCGGTGGTTTGTGACATATTGGTGGCAGCAGTGGGATTGCTGGAAGCCAAGGGGCCTCCCGGAGGTCCGATAGCTCTTCCCCTTCTGACCAAGTGGCAGCCGAGTCAGGTGGAGGCCAGGACACAGGTCCCGGGGTACTGACTGAAGATGTGACAGTCTCGTCGATTCTGGCCACATCTAGTCAGGGGTTTCGGGCAGCGTTAGAAGCTGACGACAGCCTGAAAGCTCTTAAGGAGCAGGCGGCACAGCCTCCCTCGGACTCGGACCCGGAGCGAGTGGTCTGGGACCAAGGACGGCTGTACCGGGCCACGGTCCAGCAGGGTTCACCGGAGGCGTGGCCCAGGGACCGACAGTTGGTGGTACCCTATCCGTTCCGGACGGAGTTGTTGCGGATCGCACATGAGATTCCGATGGCCGGACACCTAGGGATCGCTAAGACCAAGGCCAGGTTAAACCAGCATTTCTACTGGCCAAAAATGGGGGCCGATGTGGCTGCCTACTGCCGTTCGTGTGAAACCTGTCAGAGAGTGGGGAAGGCGGGGCCACGCCCCAAAGCCCCACTGGTATCTCTGCCAATCATCGATGAGCCTTTCAGGAGGGTGGCTGTGGATCTGGTCGGCCCGCTGGCCATCCCCAGCAGCTCCGGGAAACGCTTCATACTGACGGTAGTGGACTATGCCACCCGGTACCCAGAAGCAGTGGCCTTGTCGTCCATTCGGGCTGACAAGGTGGCCACCGCATTGCTGGAGATTTTCTCCCGAGTGGGTTTTCCCCAGGAAATGCTCACTGACCGGGGGACCCAATTCATGTCCCAGCTGATGGAGGCCCTCTGTAAGCAAGTCCAGGTGCGACATCTGGTGGCCAGCCCGTACCATCCACAGACTAATGGCCTGTGCGAGCGGTTCAATGGCACCTTAAAGCAGATGCTTAAGATGTTGGTCGACTCCCATGGGCGTGACTGGGAGCGGTATCTCCCACACCTGTTATTTGCTTACCGGGAGGTTCCACAGGCCTCAACAGGATTCTCACCGTTTGAGCTCCTGTACGGGCGACGTGTGCGGGGCCCCCTGGCTCTGGTGAAAGAGGCTTGGGAAGGGGATTTGGCCACCCCTGGAGTGTCGGTTATCGAGTATGTCATGCGCTTCCGGGACAAAATGCAGGCCTTGACGCAACTGGTACACGACAATATGGCTCAAGCCCAGGCCGATCAGAAGCGTTGGTACGACCAGAACGCTTGTGAGAGGACCTACCAAGTGGGTCAAAAGGTGTGGGTACTGGTCCCCGTACCACAGGACAAGCTTCAGGCAGCCTGGGGAGGCCCATACCTCGTGTACCAGCAGCTCAACCCTGTGACGTACCTGGTCACCCTGGACCCTGCCCGTGGAAGGCGGAAGCCCTTCCATGTGAACATGATGAAGGCACATCATGAGCGGGAGGCATGTGCGCTCCCCGTGTGCAACCTGCCCGAGGAGGGAGAAGCGGAAACCCTCTTGGATATGCTAGCCCAGGTTAGGGCAGGCGGATCCATTGAGGATGTGGAGGTTGGCCACCAGCTCTTGGAGGACCAACGGTCCCAGCTGTGGGCCACCCTACACCCCTTCCGGGGGTTGTTTACCAACCAGCCCGGAAGGACTGACTTGGCTGTCCATCACGTGGACACTGGGGATCATCCCCCGATCCGGCGTTCAGCATATCGGGTCTCCCTGGAGGTGCAGCAACACATGCGCCAGGAGATTGACGAGATGCTGAAGCTGGGGGTGATCCAGGCATCCAACAGCGCTTGGGCCTCGCCTGTAGTCCTCGTCCCTAAGAAGGACCGAACCACTCGGTTCTGCGTGGACTACAGGGGGCTCAATGCGGTCACGGTCGCCGATGCGTACCCAATGCCACGCATCGATGACCTGCTCGATCAGTTGGCCGGGGCTCAGTACCTGACCATCATGGATCTGAGCCGGGGATATTGGCAGATCCCCCTGACTCGCAAGGCCAGGGAACGCTCTGCCTTTATTACCCCATTTGGACTGTACGAGTCCACGGTGATGCCATTCGGGATGAGGAATGCCCCTGCCACTTTCCAGCGGATGGTCAACACCCTGCTCAAGGGACTTGAAGGGTACGCGGCCGCGTACCTGGATGACATTGCCGTCTTCAGTCCCACCTGGGAGGACCACCTAGAGCATCTAGCACAGGTGCTCAGGCGGATCTACCGGGCAGGTTTGACCATCAAGCCGGGAAAGTGTCAGCTGGCCATGAGCGAGGTCCAGTACCTCGGTCACCGGGTAGGCGGGGGAACACTGAAGCCCGAGCCTGAGAAAGTGGAGGCCATCGCATCCTGGCCCACCCCCAGGACCAAGAAGCAGGTGATGTCCTTCTTGGGGACCGCTGGGTACTATAGGAGGTTTGTTCCATGCTATAGTAGCCTGGCAAAGCCCCTGACGGACCTCACCAAGAAGAAGCTGCCCTCTGCAGTCGATTGGACAATGGACTGCGAGACAGCCTTCCGGGCCCTAAAGGACGCCCTGTCCAGCCCGCCCGTGCTACAGGCAGCCGACTTCACGCGGCCGTTTGTAGTACAGACCGACGCCAGTGACTTCGGCCTCGGTGCGGTGCTCAGCCAGGTGGACTCTGCGAGCCAAGAGCACCCAGTCTTGTACCTGAGCAGGAAGCTGTTACCAAGGGAAGTTGCCTATTCCACGATGGAAAAGGAGTGCCTGGCCATAGTGTGGGCCCTGCAGCGTCTGCAACCCTATCTATACAGGCGCCACTTCATCGTGGAGACGGACCACAATCCCCTCAGCTGGTTGCACACCGTCTCTGGGACGAATGGGCGATTGTTGCGATGGAGCCTTGCGCTCCTGCAATACAACTTCACCATTCGCCACAAAAGGGGCCGTGACCACGGTAACGTAGTATAGCGGCCTCCTTGCTTATGGTCGGGCAATTCCATAATTGGCCTGACTATAAGAGGGGCGCTAGAGAGCGCGTCACGTGCTCTGTCTGTCGGTCGGGAGGTATAAAGGAGGGGTGACCCCCACTTGTTACCCCCCGATTGTGACGTACTGGTAGCCAGCGCGGGGGATTTCTGAGTGACCCCCCCGGTGGTTTGTGACACTCTTTTTAAATCATAATGACAACCAAACATCCAAATGACCCAGATGAATAATTCCCATACCCCAGTTCTTAATACCATGTATTGCCTCCTCTAACATCAATGACGGCTTGAAGACTTTTGAGGTAGGTGTGGATGAGGCTCTTTATTTTCTCAGATGGTAAAGCTACCCATTCTTCTTGGTCAGATGGTAAAGCCGCCCATTCTTCTTGGTCAGATGGTAAAGCCGCCCATTCTTCTTGGTCAGATGGTAAAGCTGCCCATTCTTCTCGGTCAGATGGTAAAGCTGCCAATTCTTCTTGGCAAAAAGCCTCCAGTTCCTGTAAATTCCTGGCCTTTCTTGCATGAACTGCGCACTTGAGTTCTCCCCAGAGTGGCTCAATGATATTGAGGTCAGGAGACTGAGATGGCCACTCCAGAACCTTCACTTTGTTCTGCTGTAGCCAATGACAGATCGACTTGGCCTTGTGTTTTAGATCGTTGTCATGTTGGAACGTCCAAGTACGTCCCATGTGCAGCTTGCGGGTGATGAGTGCAAATTTGCCTCCTATATTTGCTGATAACATGCTGCATTCATCTTTCCTTCACCTTTGACCAAGTTTCCTGTATCTTTGTAGCTCACCCATCCCCACATCATCAGCGATCCACCTCCGTGCTTTACAGTAGGAATGGTGTTCCTTTCATCATAGGCCTTGTTGACACCTCTCCAAATGTAACATTTATGGTTGTGGCCAAAAAGCTCGATTTTGGTCTCATCACTCCAAATTACCTTGTTCCAGAAGCTCGGAGGCTTGTCTCTGTGCTGTTTGGAGTTATCATTCATATTCTCTGAAAAAAGGCCAAGAAAGCAAAAATCTGCCGGGGTGTGTAAACTTTTGAGCGCAACTGTATAATACAGGACATAAAAATATTCAGTCTGTCACAGATTTATATATTAAAGGGGTGGTTCACCCATTTTTTTTATTTTCTGTAGGAGTTATACTTACCTTTCTAGGCGTCTTCTCCATTGGCTTGTATTTCCATTTCTGGCACTGAGCGGCGCTATGCTGCACGCTCAGTGCCTGTCACATGACCCCCTGGAGCTGTGGCCGCCGGCATCCTCTGACGTCCCGGCATTTCCGGGCTCTCAAACAAGACGGGTACGTCACAGGATGCCGGCGCCACTCAGATTGAGTGACAGGGCTGTGGGCGGTGACTACCGCACGTCACAGCTCCAGCATCGAGGGGAGGATCCGGAGGAAGTCAGTGTGGAGCCGGAAGCGTACCTGCAGATGGAGAGGAACGGGGCGCCAGTGTGCAGTACAGGGGGGGGGTTCTTCAGCTGAATCCCCCCCCTGCACGTAAGTATGTGATCACACTGTCCAACCCGCCCGCTCTGCTGCGATGTCAGGAGAGCGGCCGGCGTCGGGCAGTGTGATCTTCTGCTCCTCCCAGCAGCAAGACACTGACAGGCATGTCACCGCTGTGCTCTGCCATCTGTCCTGCTGCATGGGACCAACTGTCTGCACTCTGTCACCTGCACCACAAGTCACAGAGTGGAGACAGTTGGTGACAGAGCACCTCTGCCCCCCCTCTTCTTTCCCCACTCTCTTCTCCCCCCTCTCTCTCTTCTCCCCCCCCTCACTCTCTTCCACCCCCCTCACTCTCTTCCCCCCCCTCTCTCTTCTCCCCCCTCTCTCTCTCTTCTCCCCCCTCTCTCACTCTTCTCCCCCCCTCTCTCTCTCTTCTCCCCCCTCTCTCTCTTCTCCCCCCCTCTCTCTCTTCTCCCCCCCCCTCTCTCTCTTCTCCCCCCCCCCTCTCTTCTCCCCCCCTCGCTCTCGTCTCCCCCCCTCGCTCTCTTCTCCCCCTCTCTCTCTTCCCCCCCTCTCTTCTCCCCCCCTCTCTCTCTTCTCCCCCCCCTCTCTCTTCTCCCCCCCTCTCTCTCTTCTCCCCCCCCTCTCTTTCTTCTCCCCCCCTCTCTCTCTTCTCCCCCCCTCGCTCTCTTCTCCCCCCCTCGCTCTCTTCTCCCCCCCTCGCTCTCTTCTCCCCCCCTCACTCTCTTCCACCCCCCCTCACTCTCTCCCCCCCCCTCTCTCTTCTCCCCCCTCTCTCTCTCTTCTCCCCCCTCTCTCTCTCTTCTCCCCCCCCTCTCTCTCTTCTCCCCCCTCTCTCTCTTCTCCCCCCCCCTCTCTTCTCCCCCCTCGCTCTCTTCTCCCTCTCTCTCTCTTCTCCCCCCCATCTCTTCTCCCCCCCTCTCT